>NW_027210774.1:327500-667500 GCF_029030835.1 Brachyistius frenatus | reverse complement strand
TTTTAAACTGTTTTTAACTTGTGTAAATTAATACAACAAAAAAAAGCTATCAGTCAAAAAGAAATCCAGTATCAATGTGGTTATGAGAGCTTTGATCTGAGCAACAAAGGATGCAAATGATGCAGAAAGGATTTTTAACACCAGGTGAAGATCGACTGAACTGGATGGGACTTCCAGGGTTTTTAATATTTCATGCCTATAGATAGCATGATGTCAGTATTTAAATGTTTTGCAGCAACAGAAGCCAAGGATTGAACCATTATTCGGCATCGGTGTGAAAACGTCACTTCTGTATTACGTTTAAGTAACTTTTCAAAAAGACAAGTTAAAACAAATGTAAGTCAGGACCTTATTCCGCTGTTCTTGGATTGTCCGAGGAGTTTAACCCTCCGGTCGGCAGTCTCCTGTTCGAACCTTTGGGCTGTCACAGTTTCTCCAGTACTCCACCAACTAAACCGGCTCATAATACACTGCATACCACTCTATACATTTCTAATCCAGTGTGCTTAGCAAAACGATTCTCAGTTCGTTTCAATTATGGTGCGAAGGTGGGTTGTGTCAATGTTGTCCATCTGCTTTAAGCAAGATGGAAGTGTGGCTTGACATGTCATAGATGTTGTAACAGTCTCTCAGGGGGAAAAAAACCCAACAACAATCTCTTAGGAAACATGAAGAGAGTACTAACTGACAGCATTACACCTGGTTTAAATTACAATGTAATTGTTATTATTAAATCCAAATGAAAATTTCCAACCGGAAAACGATGGTCTTTCAAACACAGTAACCTCTAAAGATTGGGAAAAAAAAATAAACTGACATGAAGTACAAAGACTTGAGTGCATTTCTGTTACTACATTTCTGTCCTGATACACACTATGGAGACATTCATCTATTCAGTGTGAACTTCAATCTGTAATAAAATAAATAAAAATAAATAAAAAAAAGGGTTTCACTACATTCAACCAAGTTTTGTAAGGTGCTGTAAACTATGAAGTGGAACTAAGTGCTCTGTTTTAACAGCAGGAATGTGAGATAGTGTCGCTCTTATGAAGTTGTCAAGACCCAGAAATAGCAGCAGGGGACACGTGTGTAGGGCTGCTTTCATATCAGTTCAGCAGAGAAGAAGAATAAAGTCCTTGAAGAAGACCAGAGGACTTCTTTTTTCTTTTCTTTTCTTTTTTCTTTTTTTAATAAAGCAGATAACTAGCGGTTGCTCTGCAGATTTAAGGAGCCACTCTCCTCACAACAACAATGCAGAGGAAACACAGAGGATGACACGTATAACGTCACTGAAGATACCTGGGATCAATTACGGCTGGATTATTTGAACCTCACCACCAAATACCGCAATCAATGTATTCTTTACATCTGTACATGCTGTTTCTTTTTTTCTTTCTTTTTTTTTTTTTTTTTTTAAACTGTCTGGTAAATTACAACAACAACAAAAAAACACTCAAAAAGTTGTTTACTTACATGTAGCGGAAGAGTGCGTTTTTTGGGGGGGGGGGGGGTGAAGATGGAGGTCCGGGCGGTGTTGAACTCCAGTGTGGAAGAACAGATCGGTCTCTGTTGTAGTTGGTGGAGATGAAACCTGAAGCGCAGTCGGACAGATCTGGAGTCCTCGGAGCTCCGGGACGGGACAGGACAGGACGGGACGGGCCGGACTGTCACCGGAGAAGCCGGAGCCATACCGGGGCCGAGCAGGAAACTCACTGAGACGCTAAATATAGAAACCAGTCAGGGTTCAACACACACACACACACACACACACACACACACACACACACACACACACACACACACACACACACACACACACACACACACACACACACACACACACACACACACACACACACACACACACACACACACACACACACACACACACACACACACACACACACACACACACACACACACACACACACAGTGTTGGCCAACGGTTGGACATTGGTCAAACTTTACAATAATTAACGGCTTCCCAGGCGATAACAATACGCAAAAGTTACCGTAATTATCATACATGAAATGACTTCGCACGAAAACTTGAAACGTTAAAGTAAAAGTGCCAATATTGTGTTTACTGAAGAGCGTGTTTTGTTTGTTTGAATTTCGCCGCGGTTTGGAGGTTGAGGTTACGCGCACGCGCATGTGAAACAAAAACAAAAACCTGTCAGGTGTTCGCCGTAGTCACCTGACCGAGAATCGTCATTAAAAATGGCACACCTGGCAGAAATTATATAAACATGGCAACGTACAAATCATCCAGTAAACATCCGAATATTAAAATAGGCTGATATTTCTAAAGTATTGGACCAACTGTCAGAGCAAAGCTAAACTGCTACAAAGCTGAATATTATAGGCTATGAAATGTTAAATTACGGTGTACCAGTCAATGGTTTGCTCCAAGATCTTTAGATCTGTGATCACTACCACCAGTGAACACCGGAGGTCAGCACACCATCATTTTACTGTCAGATGCCTTTTTTCTTATTGTCTCTTGTCTCCATTCAGTTCCCTCGCTGGCGTAGTTTCTCTTCTTTCTTTTGCAGATGTCCCGTCATGGAGCTGCATGTCTCTGTCCTGCGCTTGTCGTCTCCACCAACAGTTCTTCTCTTCTGTCTCTATGCTGTCCTTTTCTCTCTCTGCTCTCCCCTCGCCCCAACCGGTCGATGGCCACTAACCCCTGAGCCTGGTTTCTTCCTGTTAAGAGGGAGTTTTTCCTTCCCTCTGTTGGAGGTTTTTCTCCCTTAAAGAGGAGGGTTTTTTTTTTCCCCTCCTGGCTTATGTGGGAATTGTTGAATTGTTGGGTTTCTCTGTATAATATTGTAAAGTCTTGCTGTGAGGACTTTAACGTGTTAAGTGCCATGAAATAACCTGTGTTGTGATTTGGCGCTATATAAATAAAGTTGAATTGAATTGAATTGAATTGAATTGAATTGAATTGAATTATGTGTAAGACAGTTTTAGCCTTATCATTTCAGACCGGACTAATAAAAAAATAAAAATTTAAAAAAGGAAATAAGAAATAAATATATAAACATAATTTCAGTTATAAAATGGCTCATGATCATATACGACAAGCACACCTTCAAGGCTTTAGTGCCTCAGTCACTTTCTGTTGTAGGATGATACGAGTAAAACAAAATGTAATAGAATCTACATCTCATTTAAATTACCAAAGAAAAACACAGAAGTTTGTTGGTGTCAGAACACTCCCCCCCCCCCCCCCCACCCCCCCACAGCAGTACTTTTATACGTTTTGATCTGAAATCTTAAACATAACCTGCTCCGGAGCAGGTTATCTCTGCAGCATAAGCTACCATGGCAATTTATCCCGGTGACAAGTAAACCAGCGCTGTAGTAGCCGGTATATTTTCCTTTTTTTTTCTCCCATCGGCTCGCTCCTTCCTTCTTAAGATATCTTCACACATCTGGCCGCTTACAGTGAGAATATCGTGTAAATCTGAAGGCATATTTGGGTGCGGACTGTCTGCATAAATCACCAATCTTCTTACCATTAGTATATTTAATAAAACACTAAAACCAGACTAACAATTAATCCCCCCCCCCACTCACTTCATTTGCTGAACAAAACAAAAAGTACAATTAATATTATTGAATTAGAAATTAATATTCCAACCCTCTTTAATGTCCAACAAATGTGTTTATAAGAACTATAGTTCTGTACTGTAATAGGAACTGAGTTCCTATAGTCATATCATTTGAGTTTTTCATGTTCCATCTGGAACATAGATGGGTTTCTTGTAGGAATGTAATTTACTATCTTTATGCTTGTGTTCAATATTTTGTCTGACTGCTGCTATTTCTTGTTTCAACTCTGTCTTAATCTCATTTTTAAATGGTGCCAATTCCTGTGAGATTTTGTTGGAAGTCTTTAATGTCTTTGCTAATGCCAGCAAGTCCAGGTCGCAGGCCTCGTGTGGTCTTGTCCATTCTCCCCGCTGTGTCGTCTTCAAATTCACTTTCGTCGTGCTCCGTGGTTTCTTCTACTCCGGAGTGTTCTTGACCTCCGAGTAATTTCTTGTTGTTTCTCTGGCCTCTGCTCTCTGCATTGCTAACATTTGTGTGTCGAGTCAAATTATTTCGGTGAAGTAATTTGACCGACTGAGAGGAGCTAATTACTAGGCAACCACTCGCTGCGCCATCTTGCCAAAAGTCCCCCAATTTTTCAGAGCCTTTAACTGCAAAAATATTTTCTTTTTTTTTCTAATAAGCTTGACATTTGATCAACATGTAATTCATTTTTTTTTTAAAACACACTCTTTCCATCATTAGTTTAGTTAGTTCAATTAGTTATTAAAATGTCTGAAAATGAGTAACAAAGTCAGGATTTCAATTTCAGCTTTGTTCAATAATCAAAGGTTTATGCATAAGTTTGAACTTGAGATATTAACAACTATTTATATTATAGTATTTACACTACTTGCTACTTGAAATTGGTTTGGATTTCTTTAGAAACTGCTTCAAAATGGATATCTTGTAGTAATTTTTATCATTCTCATGTATATAAAAACACAAGTACACTCCTACAAATATCGCATTTTCAGATACGCACATTTACGCCTTGGTCTGAAGAGTTATCTAAGGCTTGCTGAATAAAGGTTGTGGATTTTATAAAGCTCGAGTGCAGATCATTTTGATGCAAAAAGTAGAGAAGAACCCCAGAATTTCATCATGTATTTGCGGGTAACTCTCCAAACTGTTGGTGTCACACTACATATGTCTACGGTCAGAAAGAGATGGCACAAATTTGACTTGCATGGGAGGTGTGTTAGAAAAAAAAAAAAAGGCTTTCCTCTCCAAGAAGAGCACCAGAGTAAAACGATATTTTGCCGATGCACATACAGACGAAGACCAAGCATTTTGGAATACTGTGCACTGGGCAGATGAATCAAAGACAGGGTTGTTTGACTGCGTTCGACATGTTTGGAACACAAAGGGCTGCAGCAGTACTCAATCACCTCTGTTAAGGTTAGGCTAGTGCTACTTTACAGAGCGTTCGACGTGACCATTGATGTCTTATTATACAGTTCTCCAGTGGGCTGGCGTTAGAAAAGACAACTTTTCGAGAGAAGAACCTCATACTAATTGTGAAGCATGGTGGTGGAAGCACGTCAAATGTTTGCTCGTTGAAATATGTCAAAAGGAGCCAGCCGATTGTTTCTGTATTTACAGAACAATCAGACACAGCTCTGATTTTTTTTTTTTTTATTAGCACAGGAGCAACAACAAAAGTTCACCCGATACTAAAGATGGAAGGTTCCACGGATGCATTCAACCACTATATTGGCAACTTCTCGTCCTGCATCCAGGACAAAGGCATGGCGGAAGCCTTTTTCGCACAGTCTGAAATCTCCATGTGGGAAGTCCTGCTTGATGTCATGATAGTACTGTACAGGGCACCAGTGGTCTGTAGCTCCATAATAAAATATAATCTGAAATAAGGAACAGAGTAGAATAGAAAATAGTTTGCAGCTGGTGTTGGTTTTCACATTTAATACACAGCTTAAAAAGAACATGTCACAATTGAACTCTTCACAGCTAGCTTTTGGTGTCAGGAAACATTGCCTGGTAGCTATTAGCTAGCTATGAACATGTAGATGTGATATTGTATGCAGTCTTTTTCTTACCTTTTCAAGATTGTCCTTGATAGTTATATTGTCTCTTTCCAAAACCATCCTCATTTCTTGACCCCCCAGGTACATAGCATTAGCTAGAAACACAAATCACATTGGTTTAGTTATTGCAACGTTTAAAATATTCTATAAATGTTAAGTGGCACAAAGATTCCTATTTGTGACTAAAAACGTTGTCACAATGGTTTGGCTAGTTTGTACAAAAATAATGTCTGGGTTATTAAAATTCGAGCTTTACTCAATTAAAAAAAGGTTTGACACCACAAGTGATTTGAGAAAAAGTTAAAACTTTTGTTCAGTCACTCTAGAACTCACTCAAAAAAAAACTAAAGGCCTCAGCTGCTGGGGGACTTCCCGTGACGCACAGAGAACCTCTCCTCTCAATCATGCATTTATCTACCATCACTGCTTGTCACCACCACTTTGTGTGCTCCCCCCTACAGTTTGCGCTTTTTCATCTCGGTCCTCTTTCTTTGCTTTGCTCCGAAGCTTCACGTTTCTGATCTGCGGATATCGACCACACCAACTTCACTCTTTAAAGTTCTTTATTGCTTTTTTTTTTTTTTTTTTCTCCTCCATGGTGTTTTTATCTCCTTCCTTTCACCTTTACTTGTCAAGGCAGATGGTCACATACCCGTTAGTATGGTCCTGCTGGAGGTTTCTTTTAAAAGAGTTTTTCTCCTCTTTGTCACCACGTGTTTGCTCATGAAGGAATTGTTGAGTTTCTACAATACTGAGGTCTTGCGTGAGGTTCTTACTGTTTAAAGTACCTTGAGATGACAAATTACCAGGACCTGACAGATAATTTGTGTCAGGCCCCTTGAGTCACAGTTTGTGTCATTTGTGCAACTGTTCATCAGACGTCAGTCAAAGTAAAGGAGGAAACATGTTCACAGAGGATGTAATGTTTTACAACGGAAATTCTTCCCCTATCCAGACCAGGTGGAAACACGATGCAGATCTGATTTACAAACGCCGCAGTGAGGATTGTGGTGCAACAAGAAATGTGAAATCACTATCGGTTAGCAACTTTACTTATCTTTAGTTTGGTAAGACATTTGTAGTCTCTCTCTCTCTCTCTCTCTTACACTTTCTTTTTCTCTGTCTGTCTCTCTCTATCTCTAGTTGACCATAATGGTTTTCTCAGGTGGAGCTAAGCTGCCACACTGTGGATCACAATCAAGATCATGACAATAAAATCGCTTTTCTGAAACTGGCAAACTAACAGAAATCCCAAGTGAGAATTGAGTTCATATACATGTATTTGCAGAACATGTATGGACGTCTGTCTGACAATTTGTCCAGGAGCTGACGGCAACATAAGCTGCCGCTCTAGTATATCAAATGTCCTTTGCATCGGCAGATTGTGGCCACAGAGTGTTTTGTCCCGTCTCTTTACCTCTTCTTTTAACATTTGGACTTTGGACGCCATAAACACCACAGCCCACTGGAGAACTGTATAATAAGACATCAATGGTCACATCGAATGCTCTGTAAAGTAGCACTAGCCTAACCTTAACAGAGGTGATTGAGTACTGCTACAGCCCTTTGTCAAAAAAGAGTGAGCATTACAGGCATTACGGCAGTAAAGAAACAAAGTATAACTAACCTGCACAGTCTCCACTGAGAAGACCTACAGTGGGTTGGACTACAGTCAAGTCCAGAGAGCGGATGCCACCGAATACCAGTTTGACCAGACTGGATTTGAGTCTCTCAGGCAGCAGAGAGAGCAGAAAGAGAGGCAAGTAGGCCACGTAACGCATGTGACACAGTACGGGGGTCATGACCTTCCCTTGAGGAGTCTGAGCCATGCGCTCAATTGTGGGGAACAGCATGACAGCCTTCAGAATCTGTATTATGAAACAAAGAGGTTACAAAGGACACGTTTCAGCAAGTCATGGACAAACAAGACATACAAAATTGCAAATTGAAAACAAACAAAGAAGGTAAAACATTAACTCTGAGATAAGAAAATTATGGAAATCTCCAGAATACAAAAAGGGACATTTTCATGTCATTTAATCTGCTTCCTTTAAGCATGATGCAAAGTGATAGGGGTAAAAGGTTAAGGGCTGTGCAGTAAGAGTTATTAAATAATCTAAAAGAATAAAAATGCACTGAGAGTGTACACTGTGGAGGCAGAATCACACCTCTGATTTTCGGTGGATTGTGTGTTTCCAACTCGATAGCAGAGAATCACATTCATACCTCTCCAAAATCCAGCTAACTTTACACACACTAGGCACAGATAAATACCCTCATCAGTTCCAGACTGCAGGATTATTATGAAATCCTATGATTGTGCATTTTGATAAATATGAATCACAATAGGAGTTACTTATGACAACTTTTCGGTAATAAGCTCGAGAAATGACTAAATGAAAGAAAGTAATTGATCAGCTAAGTCTTTGTTTTCAAATTAGACTGTGGAGATGGTTTATGAGGCCAGATAATGCATGTGACAGAGTACAAGGGTACTCTCTTGAGGAGTCCGAGCCATGCGTTCCAATTGTGGGAAGATTAGTTATGAAGCCACAATCAAACTGACAAAGTCACAGATAACGGGGTGATCTTAATAAATTACTCTTTAAAAACTCTGAAATTATAGAGTTGATATATAGAGGATAGAATATTGTCACAAAACTATTTGATAATAAATTTGGAAGTCCTTTTAGACATATCGAGTGTAGACATTTTACTTTTACCAAGAAAAACTAACTTTTTAGAATATTTTTTAGCAGAGCTTATTACAAAAGGACCTACCACTGGGACAGGAAACAGCAGACTGACTGCCAACAGCTTTTTGGAACGCACCCCTCAAGTTCGCAGGGGCCCAGTAGAGGGCGCTCATGTGATACAAACCACACAAGCCCCAGTGACAAACTGATAATAACACCAATATTAACAAAAATAAAGTGGTGAAATAATGACAAGTGATGGCTAGTGATGTTAAGTGGAATCCTTGACGCCACTAGATGAGGTCTGTTTTCTAGCAGCACTATACATCCATCACTGAGAGCAGATTTGGTGCTATTTATTTTTGATGTATCTCAGCATAAAACACTATTCTTGAAGTATTTCCTCTTGGATATAGGGGTAGAGTTTGGGTCATTGTCAGTAGTAGAAGCCATCTTTTTTTCACTTCCATTTTCCTGACCCACTGCATGACATCTGCATCAAGAATTTGTTTTTATATACACAGTGGCATCCGTTCTATCCACTTTCTGCGTCGTGTTTCTGTGACACTGGCAGCCACACAACCTCAAAGCATGGTGACGCTTAACAACTGGTAAGGTGTTCATTCTATCAAATGTGGCACCTTTTTGTTTTTGTTTTTTTTTAACATACAGCTCTGAATCAAGTGGCTTTATTTTCAGGTGCTCAGTCAGTCACAAAATATGAAATTAACTGATTTATGGTTCCCCCCCCAGATCGTAATGTTTTACCGCAAAAAGAAAAGCTGCGATGACTAACCTTGAGTTCAGGATTTCTCTTCATTATCTCCAGAATAATGTAGCAGCCTATGGAGTGCCCCACCAAGACCAGGCTGGTTTCTCTGGGAACATGTTTCCTAAGGAAGGCCAGCTTGTGTTCAATCTGCCCATTCAGACCGAACACGTCACCCTCTGCTGCAGAGGAGGCATCTGTTGAAAATAAGTGAACAAACAAAACTTGTAGCATCCTTGTCTGGAACTTATCTCCACAGCAAATTTACTGTCAATACATAAGCATCACTGAGCCTTGTTTTCGAGATCCATTGATGGAAAGTTATGTATCACACATTTCTGTGTCCAACTTGCCTGAACGTGTCATTATTAACTGCTCCCAACTTTCTAAATAATAGTCAGGTATAATGAATAGTTCTATTTCTAGCAAACTAGCAAGATTATGAATGCTCTTTGTGCCAATGTACTTACTATGAGTCAATGTGGGAGGTGTGAAGAATCTGAGAATAAACGATACCTTCTACCATGTCCATGGAGGCTGGTGGTACACAGTGGCCTGCATGGCTTACAGCCCACACTGGATAATGGTATCCAAATATACTGTGAAGTGTTTGCATGAAGGTTTTGTAGAAGTCCACTAAACCTGGGTTGCCTGTGAAGAAGACAACAGAGAATACATATATTTCCACACATAACAAAAAGTAATGAATTAATGAGGAATGTTATTTCACCATTTTTCTTTCAGAGCTTGGACTCTTCCAAAAACCCTGACAAACACATTTCTCTAATTTCCAAGTTTCCATGAAACCTTTCATTAGACATTTTTTTGTAATGTTATTATAACATTTTTTTTTTTTTTTTTAAACACAGTCATTCAACATCAACTGCAGTTAAATAGCAATAGTTATGATGGTTTAATTTAGACACAGACAGCATGCAAACACACAGGGCTAATTTAAACGACAGAGCCACAATATTATCTGATAATGCAGTATCAGTGTGCATTATACTTACTGGTGCAGATTTCTGAATACAGAATATTAGTCGGACTCACCTGGAATGATAAGAAAGAGCACCTTGTGTCCAGAGTGTAAACGACAGGAGCCAAATTTAAGGACCTCTGTAATGGCTCTACAACAGTATATGAAAGCTGTCTGTGGTTCGTCCCTCCTGTCGGTCATCATGTTGTCCAACTCACCGGCCTTGAGAAAAAGAGCCCAAATTTTAACAGGTGCAGTTTTTTTTTTTTTTATCATTCTGCTTTTTAATTCACATTTCATGCACTCTTTCAGAGCCCTTAATCCAATCAGTCACATGACGTATGGATCCACTGGTGTCACAGGCTCCAGTGCCTGATAGCTTATCAACAGGGTTCAAGGGTGATGCACTTCATCTAGATCAAAGTTGTTTTTTTTGTTTTTTTTTAAAAGGTCCGTCCTGGTGTTTGTGCTGTCTGTCATATCCAAAGAATAAAGCCTGCAATTAGTCATTTTCAAACAGGCTGATCTATAAAAAAAAAAAAAAAAAAACCTTCAAAGTGACACCAGTGGAGCCAAAGTGAGCTTCGAAGTGAAAGAGCACCGAAAAAAGTGGGCAAATATCCGAGTGATCGGCAGGTAGCAGCATGTCATCTGATGCATGCGATTCTTATTGGAAATGTGTTGTCGTCGAATGTAAAACAACGGTAGCGTAATTACAATATCCCATTTGTATTAAACGGTATTGATGGAGGAGTACCACGAGCACAGAAACAACGCTTATATGACTTTAGCTGGATCCTAATAGATACTTTGTCCGGTGCTGTCTGACAAATGAAATGCGTATTTTACCTCTTAATAACGGTTAAAACAAAACAAAAACAAAAAAAATGACGATATCCACGCCATTGAAATCTCTTCGTTGTTCAGGAATTCCTGCTTTGCATCGCTGGATTCGGGTCGGTCAGCTGAGCGGCTCCCCGCGGTGCCGTCGAGCAGGAGAGTCGCGACAACGGAAGTCCAAATACGAGCCGTCACGTGGTCCGTGTAGTTCCCGGAAATTCATAACAGACCAGTTGTACGAGTCAACACAGAGACAGATAGAACTGCGATTTTTTATTTAGTTATTTATTTATTTTTATTTTTTTAATTACTTGTAAATAAACGCATTTATAAACGCATGTATTTACAACATTAATACAGCACGCCGACATTACCTCAATGTGTTTTTTTTTCCGTCTTGTTTAAACACTTATTTGAAATAAGTGTTTATAATACACTTTATTAATAATTATTTTATAATAATATATAATTATATATATATATATATAAAGGCAAACGTTACCCTGTTTAAAGTGTGTGTTGCTGCAGTTTGTTGCTCTGATTTGTTTTTGTTTTTTTTATGTTCTTAAACTGATGTTTATGGATATTTTGTGTAGGGGAACTAATGTTTCAAAAATTCAGATCACGTTCATTTTCTCCCATTTTTCCTTCCACATTCCCAATAGGCAGGAATCTGTGTTTGGCTTGCATGTGCAGAATTCTGCTATTAAAGAGAATACAGTAAAAAAAAAAAAAAAAACTTTCGGACAGAGCAGGACACATTAAACACATATTTATGTTTATACACATATAGCCTTTATTTTAGAGATCTATTATTTTTTTCAGTATGCACTAATTTACTGCAATATATTTGTTAAATGAAGCTCTAAAAAACTCAGAAACACAAATAGCTCGTCAAGCAGTTTGTCTTTGTCCTGTCCTCTGTGTTTTCCTTCAATAGTCTCCATCATGGTTTGCTGTGTAGCATGAGGATGTCCAATCCACTGACACGGATATCAAACATCAATATCAATATCAAACCCCTCCTCCTCACTCACAGACTGCTGCAACTTGAGACACAGATGAGTGTCCACTGTCCACAGGATTTAACAACACTCTCTTCTCTGCCTCCACAAAGGTTCATTTCTAGGCTCATCTATGTGTGTGTGTGTGTGTGTGTGGGGGGGGGGGTACTAACAAGGTAGATTGTTAGTACTGATCTACCCCCCAATACATTATTTGCCAAAAGTTACTTATTTATTATTGAATACTGAAACTCAATTCTTGGGCTGTTCTGTAAATAGTAAAAGTTTTCTAATAAATAATACATTTTCTGATCAATCCATATAAATTTCGGGTTTAAATGACGAACGTCCGGTTAGTTCACACCCACTTCCGGTCAAAACACGGGTCACTTCCGTATTAAGCCCCGCCCCCTCCGAGTACAGGTACGGATACATATAATTTAGTTGGTTTAACAGATACAGATTTTGGTGTACTCACTTGTCCCTACTATTGATAAAAGGAAGTCATGAGACAACATGGCAAACATCAAATTTGTTTTCAGCATTGTTTAATTAAACACCATGAACAAACAGTAAGTAACTTGCATTGGCATATTATAATTCTATAACTCTGCAAATTTAAAGAAATCTCACATAAGAATAACTTGTTGATATTTAACTAATTTAATATTTCTATTCGCAGAAAAGTCCTTTAATCACATTGACATACTAGTTTACATTTGGTAAGCCATAACGAAAACACTTCATCAAGAGAGGCATGACTCACTGTTTAAATTGTGTTGGCCATTCACTGAAAGACTTCCAAAGGAAGGGTAAAGGAATTTCCATCTCCATCTTTTTATGGCCTACTCTAAGGTATGGTGCTGTGCTCTGGGAGGCCCTTCTCATTAGATCAACTCCTTTTTTAAGTCCTCCATGGAGATGTGACTCCAAAATACTGATAACCTCCCTGGTACCATTATTTACTTGCTCCATTCTTAAATCATTATAAACCTTGTCAATGTTCAGTTTCATCTGGTCTTTATACTCAGCTACATATCTCTTTGCTTCCTCAGTATGATGTTCTGAAGACTGCAATACCTCCAAATAAATGGCTTCAACTTGAGGAGTAATTTTCAAGTTTTCATCTTTTAGGTAGCTGATGAAATTCTCTGCTTTTTCAACATTAACTTGGAATAAGTCCTTCATGGTCTTGTAAAGGAAACTGAACCCACTGAACACAGGATGTCTTAATTGATTATATACAAATTGCCCATAAGACTTTAGTTTATCCATGATTTCATTTCCATTAACAACAATATCAGTTCCAGGTATGGTAACCTTGACTTCCTTCATGTTTTTCAAGAGGCTGGCAAACCTTTGGCTTGCCCTGTCAATGGCTCTTGATAGAGAACGATGAGTTTGCTGGAATATTTCCAGGACAGACAACGTCCTTTCTGATCCAGGCACAATTAACTTTGTATCACTCAATAACTGGATGACTACATATAGCAAGACTTTTATCTTATCGTCACCGTGTTTCATGACTTGTCTTGCCTTTTGAACCAGCTTGTCTAGAGCATCCTGCACACTCATGGACATTAAACTGTCAGAAGTATTCCTGTACATATCTTTTCCTACATTAGCAAGGTTTTGAACTAAACCCTGCTGTGTGTCAAAAGATACAGAGACCTCATGATGGGCTTTCTCTATGACATTTGAAAGTGTCTTTTTCAGCTTCATGCCGCCACGGTTAAGATCAAAGCCAAAGTGGTAGGTGTGATACTTGTTAATGAACTTGAGCACAGCATCTGTCATAGCAGGAATCTTTTTCTTGGTGCCCTCAATCAAATCATGGAGGAAGTCCATATTCCATGACGTCTGTAAGAACAACTTCTCAGGGTTTCTTAGTGAGACTTTTGTTGTGAAAATTTCAGTATCCTTTCCAGGAGAAGACTGAAAGAAAGAAATCAAGAACAATAATAGTTCAAACAGTGGCAGGTTGTACTTCATAGAAGACAAATCCATCTGTATATTTAGAATTTGTTTGCTGTTAACAGCAATTTGCAAATAAAACAGGTTAAAGAATGGATTACCAGGTAGCGGCTGAACATTTTTCCATACAGCTGCGATGGAGACCTCAGCTGGGTAGACAACCCAAGTAAGCCAGCCGATGGAGAAGACATATAAGCAATCATGCCATCTTTGCGGGAAGCAAAGCGGAAGTTCGCATCAACAAATGTTTGGCCAGTGATGTCAACATTGAGAGTATGATGAGACTCTCTGTAAAACAGAAAAACTGCTATTAGTAGATATATTTTCCTGTGCGTATTTGTTTGACCATTGAGCAAGAATTATTTTAAGAACTTTGGAAATCTAAAAATGATCAGCCTTCGGTTAAAAAAAAATATTACATCCAATCAGCCAGAGGGGTGTGGCGCTTCATTCTGAAAGAAAAAAAGTAATATTTATCATAAGATTAAGTGAATATTCATCTTGCTCAACCTTCTTAAAGAGACATACTAGCTTGTAACTAAACCTTTAAAATAAGAACTCAACCAATCAATCAACCAACCAACAACAGTTAATATTTATTGTCCCCAATGGCAAATTAGGTTTGCATTCAGGTGACATCATTCTTGTTCATTTCTTCCTCAGAGTAGCACTGACAGTTCACTAAACCCATAAATCTTGGCTTATAATTTCAAACCTAAAATAAGAGGTCCACTGGCTCATATCTAGATTAAATCCAGATACAATTTAATATACCTTCATTCAAATTAAGCCACAAATGTGTGTAACTCCATACATGTTTTTAATGCTACAGATAGATAGATAGATAGATAGATAGATAGATAGATAGATAGATAGATAGACAGACAGACAGACAGACAGACAGACAGACAGACAGACAGACAGACAGACAGACAGACAGACAGACAGACAGACAGACAGACAGACAGACAGATAGATAGATAGATAGATAGATAGATAGATAGATAGATAGATAGATAGATAGATAGATAGATAGATAGATAGATAGATAGATAGATAGATAGATAGATAGATAGATAGATAGATAGATAGATAGATAGATAGATAGATAGATAGATAGATAGATAGATAGATAGATAGATAGATAGATAGATAGATAGATAGATAGATAGATAGATAGATAGACAGATAGACAGATAGATAGATAAGTACAAAATGTATTATATAAACTTACCTCAGGTTTTGTAACAAAACATCTTGAAAGTTGACAGTTACATCATTGTGAATCAAATTGCACTTCCCACTAAGATGAATTGTTCCATTGTCATATCCAATTCTTCCATCAGCTGAGGAACCATAAGCAAAATACAAATATTACATAGATATATTTCATGTCTTAGTATTTCACACAAAAATGTTTTATCACAAAAAGTGGCGTGTGCACAAGTCCTACCAGAGAGGACATATTCCAAGAAGATCATGGTAGAGGTACAGATGGAATTCAGTGAAGTTATAAGGTTGGAGTCCTTTTTCTCCAGATTGGAAGTTGCTGATACATTATAAATAGGGGAGGAAACCTTAAAAGAGGCACTAAGGGTACCAAAAGCTGGGATAAACAAACCTAAAGGTAGATGTAGGGTAAATTCAGGGATTTCTATTTTTTGCTCTGGAACTACAAAGGTTGGATGTTCAAAGTTTGAAATCTCGCTTGTGATTTTATTTAGGCTTATGGTGTGCTCTCCAATTGTAAATGATTTTGGTAGTGTGAAAGATGAGACTGTGATTTCATATTGTGGCATCTTGAATGAAATGAAGGGGATTTTCCCTTGTATATATTCTGTGTTAATATTGTAACTGGGTACTGACATTATTGGCAAGCCGGGCAGCATGATTTCAAAAGCCTTGGTGTTGACTACCTTAGGGATGTTAAAGTTCTTCGGCTCAATTGTAAAGGGTTCCACATGCAAGTTGGTGAATGGCACATCAAAGGCTGGAACTGATATTGCGGAGGGAAGAATGAGATGATCAGGAAGATCAGGGTTTTCAAACCGCATGTCTATATTCCTTATCAAATTAGGAATTTCTTTTATCCAAGGAGGAATTGCAATGTTAATCTCAGGGAGGCTAAAAGCAACACCATTTTCAAATAGTTTAGATGGTATTGCATAAACATGGCCATCCATTGTCTTTGAGTATATAATGCTGGAAGAGATGTTAAGGAATTGTAACTTGTCCATATTTGTGACCTGATCAAATTTGATCACGTCCCATAGGGTCTTCTGATATATAGGGAGCTTAACTGATTTCAAGAATGCTAGGTGACCTTCCACTGATCCAGTCAAATCCATGCGTATCTCAGATTCATCATTGGACATGAGTAAATCATAAGCATGAATGAGAGATGCCAGCTCTTCTTTACCACTCCAGGTGAAAGAGTGCTTATCTGAGTTGATTGCAAGACCAATGCTCTGAATGAGTACAGCATTACCTAAATTGCTTGACTGTCTTGCATCAATGTCCAACGCAGTCTTGAAGGTTGTTAAAGGAACAAAATCTAGTTCTCCTTTAACAATGTGCTTTCCATTTATGTTGACAGATGCAACATCAACATTGTTATTGGTTGTGTAATCAAGTGTTGCAAATATACGCCGCAAAGAAACCTCAAGAGCAAAGTTCTTATTGAAGTCAAGCTGGAGGATGTTGTTGTTTGAGCTTCGTTTTTGTTTTTCATGTTTGTCAATGATTGAGTATAAGGCAGTCCTGACAGTTGAATGCATCCCATTAACATTAAGGTAGAAACTGGCTATATTTTCCAGATCTCCTGCAAAATTACAACTGTCCATTATAGCTATGTCTGACTGGCCTTTGGTAGAGGTCTCCAATGACACATAAGAAGAAAGTGCTTCTAGTTCCCAGTTCATATAAAAGTTGCCTTTGCCTACAGACTCAATAAGAGGAATGTTAAACATGTACTTTAGTTTTTTCTTGGAGGAAAGAGTTGGCTTGGTTTTGGTATTTCCAGTGATTTCCTGATTCCATTCCAGATTGAGGTAGGGTAGATTTATTTTTGCAGTATTGGCTGCAGAAGCTTCCATGCTCCTTTTGGTGAGACTAATAGCACATTCATGGTTTGCTTCCACGTTGTTATGCTCCAGGGATACAGTCAAGGCCAGTTTCATTCCTCTCCTCGTTGTCAAACTGGTGGTCCCATCAATTTTTCCATTTAAAATGTCAAACACAGACATTGAGGAAGTGCTAAGCTGAGCAACAATGTCAGGCTGATTGTAAAGGCCTGCATTAGCACTTAAGGTAATCACTGTGGATTTGAAAGAGAAGTCACAAGTAATGTTGCCCATAGCTGGGATCACAATGTTGTTCTGAATGGCTGGTAGTGTGAAAGCGGGCAGCTTTATCTCACTTAAAGTTTCTGGAACATGGATGACAGGTAACTTCAAAGATGGTAGCACAAGTATATAGGATGGCACAGAGAAACCCAGAACTGGAACTTTGAAGCTCGGTGTACTGACCTCCTTAGGAACAAAGTAGCTGAAGGCCGGCATCTCAGCCCTGAAAGCTGAAACCTCTATATTCAATAATGGTATTTTGTATCCAGGGACTTTGAAGATTCTAGGAGGCAGGCTAGAAGTGTCAATTTTGTGTTTGATATACTGTGATTTTGCTTGGTTGTACGAATCTTTTAGAAATGCAACCACTTTGTCTCTCCATGCCTCAAATTGTGTCTGGATAATATTGGCATTGTCACTGATTACAGCGTAGATTGGTTCAAGGTATAATTCGCAGCTGTGTGTATCAGGGTTCTTGTGGTATTGAAGCTTCAGGTACACATCAAATGACTGTTGAGGAGTGGTAAGCAAGGTCTTGAATTCAGCGTCTTCCCACAAAGAAAAGTCTCTGACCTCAGGGGTGTTAATTTGAAGTAAAGGTATGGTAATCTCTGGGATTGAGAGAGGAACAGTCAAAAAATCCAAATCAGCCTCTCCATTAGCTCCATAATGGAATAGGATATCCATTTCATTGTTTTCTGCTGTGAAGTTGTGACTGTACTTGTACTGATTGAATCTTGCCAAAGCAAACCAACATGCATTCTGTTTCTCAGAATTTAGTAGAACATTATAATCATGCTGGAGATCCACTTTACCAGTGAGTTTTAGAGGGAAGAAAATCTTTGAGTTGACTTTATTTTTAACATCAAGGACAAACTCAAATGGATGGGTCATGAGTTCCAAGGAGTTGGACATAGATCCAATTAGACTGCCAGTGAATTCAGCATCATGCGAGGCTGTCAATGCAATTTTCAAGTCCCCAATATGAGCCTCTCCATTTAAAACCATAACACTCTTCTTGACAAATGGAGCTTCAGTTTCACATCTTGCTTCAAAAGTGATATGGCTTAAGATCACTGATTGAGCAGTCAGTGTTTGTTTCACTTTTAAGGCCTTACAATCTGTTTCTCCAACAATAGTAAACTTTGCAGTACTTAAATTCATGTTGAATTCAACATTGCTCTTGTGTGTGCCTTCATCAGAGTAGTCTTGAATAGACCACTTTCCATTACCAGTAGTTTCCAGGGTCACATCAATTTTCCCAGATTCCAATGTGGCTGCGATATTCTGATTCATTGATGCCTGATTTGATGTTTCAATTGATGGGAAGTCCAAGCTATGGCTATAAGTTGTGTCTATAGTTGCATAGATTCCATTCCTTAATGTAAGTGCCATATTATTAACCAGGTCTGCTGTGTACATTTGGGTTGTGGCCTTGGTAGTAGTCTTGGCTGAAGCCTCAGCAGAGAGGCCAGTGAGTTTCAAGGATCCGTCATGATTAATGGAGAAGGCCATATGTGTAGCTTTCACTGTTTCTGTGAATGACAACATCTCCAGTCTGGGAGCTTCCAATTGAGCAGTGGCTTCAAAAGTGTATTCAAGGGACTCAATGTATGATTTGGCATTAGAAGTTATGGTGGCTGAAAACTGGGGGTTTTTCAATGTGGATGTTGAGTTCTCAATTTTCCACAAAGTTACAAGAGTATATACTGGTGAGTTCACCCTGAATTCTCCATTTAGTTTGCCAAAAACTGGAATACAAATGTCACTGGAAACCACAGGCAATTTTATCTCTGGAATTGGAAGCAATGTGTTTTGAAAGATCTGCAAATTTAATTTGGGGATGTTGATGGCAGGAAACTTTATTTCTGAAAGAGTCACTTCTGGGAGAGTAAGATCTGGTAGTTCAGACAGGTAAAGAACTTTTAGGTCACCAAAGATGTCCTCTGGGTCAGGTGTTTGCAGCTCAAATTCTCTGATATCATCTATGATTGCAACTATTGTAGCTCTGATCTCATCAAAGTCTATGGTAAAAGCAGGGATTGTGTACGAGTTGAGGATGGTAAATTCAGGGAGTGAAATTTTAGCTGGAATGCTGATCTCCTGCAGTTTGTTCAGGTTGATTTTAAATACTGGAATGACAAGGTCAGTGAGAGGTACAGTAAAAGTCGGAACTTCAATCTCAGCTCTTTTTAATTGGTCTAGAAGTCCATCTACAGCTTGCTTTATCTGATTACTGATCTCATTGTCCTTTGCCTCTTCTTTGATCTTATTCATCAGTCTGTTTAACTGTGAAGAAATGTAGACAACCATATTGCTGTAAGATTCACTTGCTCTTTGGAGATAAATGTATATTTCATCTCTAATATCCATTTCAGAGACCCTTTGCCTAATGTCCTCAAGTACATCCTGCACTTTTATTTTGATGTCATTGTAAAATGCAGTGTCAATCACATTTTTCAGTTTCTTCAGAGCATCAGCCACCTTTGTGTTTTTAAGTCCGTCCAAATATGTAAAAATGGAGCTCTGAATCTCTCTGAAAAAGTCCCTAACAGCCTCAGTTTTTTTCACTATCTCATATGTTTCAATCTGCTTGTTGATGTATTTAGTTAGTTCAGCAATCTTTGTGTTAGTCTCATCAACAAATGCATGATAGTCAAATTCCCTCATTGACTTAAGCATTAAAGAGGTGTATTCATTTAAGTCATCAATACTTTTCTTCAAGTCAATTGCCCTGAGCTGGCTTGTCACACTGTACAGGTATTGCATAATTTTATGATAAACAAATTCAAATTTGATAGCTTTCAGAGCTGCTACCATTGACTGCACAGTCTCTTCAATTTTAAATGCCTCGACAAGAATCACGACCTGATCCATGAAATCTTTAAATGTATCATCAAGATCATATTTTAAAAGTAGATTTTTCAGGTAGGAATACACTGCATTGAGTTTGTTGGGGATTTCATATTCATCAATCCAGTTGACAATAACATCCTTCATAGATTCCATAAATGTTGCTATATCTGAAGAGGGGATGATATTTGATAGCTGCTCAATATATGTAGTCCAATCAATTAAGAGAAGATAATCCTTTACATCTTGCAAAAACATTTTGACTTCAAAGTTCTCAATAACCTGTTTAATTTCAGACAGTTTGTCTTTGATCATCTCCAAGATTCCATATCTTGAATCAAGCTCTTGAAGAAATGCAGCATTGTTTTCCCTGATCTTCTGTAAATCAATTTGTCTAACAATGTCCTGGATCACATCAAGTGCTTTGATGAGCGACTGCTTAATTTCATAATTCTCATCAAATGTCAAAAGCTGATTTCCAACATGTGACATTATGGTTGTAATCTTGTCAGCAAGATATCCTGCCTTGACATACTCCTCAGCTGTGAGGATGAGGTCTCGAATTTTGGTGATAATGTCAGTTATTGTATTTTCCAAATTCTCTATTAAATTGTTCACTGCAATCTCCAAGTCATCCATTGTAACAGAAAACTCATTAATCAAATAATCAAGTTTTACTTTTATTTGATTCACTTTGCTCTCCAAGTCCATTTCTCGCATGATGCCACTCACTTTCATTGGTAACTCATCTAACTTGGCTCTAAAGTCAATGATTATCTGATTGATATCCAAGTTGTGGATGGATTGTTGCATCGATTCTAAGGCTTGAACTGCTGTGTTCTTGAGCTGTTCAAAAGCAGCAGGAAAACTCTCTATGAATGGAATCTCAATGATATGACAGTCACTGTTCTTGTCATACTTGAGGGAAGCAGCCATACTGAATTCTTGTCCTTCTGGTAGTGATCTCTGATATTTTCTGAGAATGTTCGTTAACATTACTCCTGAAAACTCAAATCCAACCATCTCAGGGTTATTGTAAGTACTAATATCCTGGTTATAAGCATGGTTGTTCAGTTTGGATTCTAACTGCCAAATCAAAGATTGGTTATTTGGAGTAAGGAGACCTTCCAAGTTGTTTTCTAAATGAGAAGAAGACTCCCCTCTTGGAAGCAAATGTGCAGTTGATAGCCAGCTCTTTTGTGAGTATGCAAGAGCCAGGGGCCCAGCTTGAACCAAAAGTTTGTTGTACACCTGCCCAGTATGCTTCCCATATAGTTGTATTTGTCCATTACCAATGACAATAGCTTCAACAGCGAGGCTGAAAGGCAGTGCCATGGTGCGAATGCTGCTGTCTAAGTGTAAAGATTCCGAATTTATTTGTGCTTCACAGTTTGCCGTGGTGGAAAGTCCAGCAAATTCAAGTTCACAGACGTGACTTAGCTGGGTGTCCATTACATTTCCAGATGTGCTACATTTCATTGTACCAGCCATGTTGTCATAGATGAGTTGAAAGGTATGATTAACATTGTTTTCTTGTCCATAAGCTCCTTTCATACTTCCACTGAGATCCGCCTTAATTGGTTCAAGTTTCAAGTGGCCTTCATTGTTCAAACTGATATCATTAAACCTCAGGTCATTTGCCATATCAAATGCCATAACAAAAGGCTTCATATCAACCTTGGTGTCCTGCTTGTAGTAAATATCTTCACAAAGGAAGTTGTCAGACTTGGAGCGCAGGGTGAAGGTCCACAGAGTGAGAGTGAGTGTGTGGCTATTTTCTGTTTTCATCTGCTTCATTGTTCCCTTTGTGTTGCCAGTAAAGGTCAGGGCCCTTCTGTTCAGTAAAATATCAATGTTGTTTGTTGTGGCTGCATCGAATGCATCACCCTTAAGGTCACCATACAAAGAGGCCTCAGTAGCTGTGATTCTACCTTCAATATTCAGCTCTCCTCTGCCCTCCTCAGCCATCACTTTAGTAGTGAAGGACAGGGATGCGCCATTGTTGTCTATGGCACCACTGAAGATATTCTCCACTGTCACAGGGCTGCACTGAATGCTGTTAATTCCACTTGTGGTCAGACCATTTCTTCCAACTTGTACAGAAGCCTTATGCAATCCACGACCTGACTCAAAGGTGAGAGAACCCTCTGAGTTTACCTCAAGGCCATTTGAATCCAAGGATCCTGTTATAAGTGAATATCCCATATTTGAGTCATCTTCTGCCTGTGACTCAATTCTGAGAATGGCCATATGTCTGGATACACCAAGCTCAACTTTGTTCTGTATTTTACCCATGGCTGTACCTAAAGTATTGCACTTTAGGGTCAGTTGTCCATCTTTATACCTAAGCTCTGCTATATGTTTGAGCAAGTCCTGCTGGGAACTGGTCTTGGATACAATTTTCAAGTCAGAGCTTGTATAGCTGCCCTGGATCATGTTGTGAACTTGGATAAAAGGTGAGTCTAAGTGCAGGGTGGACTCTCCTCTTCCTTCTCGATCTAGTGGACGCAGGTTGTAGCGATGAGTGTATGAGGTATTGGTGTAGAATTGACCTATTTTAAGTAATCCCTCCAAAGTGCCATCTCCAGAGATTTCATCTGAATCTAGTGTGGAAGTTGATTGAGCAGAGTAGAAGAGAGAAGCTTGCAGGCCTACTGGACTTGAGGCTTCAAACTTATAATTGGCTCTTGCATTTAATTTGTTTGATACCCCTAATGTTTTTAATATACTGAAGCTTGTGTCAATTAGGCAATGGCTGAAGGAACTATTCATAAAATATTTGAGATTATCATCAGCTCTTCCATACATCATCCCGGTTCCTTGAAAACAGAAAGAAATGATACATTATCAGTCCTGGTGAAAGCACAGGGAAAGATGTAGCTCTGAGCTCTGAACATGCTTTATGTCAATGTCAATAAATATATATGCACAAAGTCTTCAAAATCTGAATACCATGTCAATTTAAAAAAAAAAAAAAAAAAAAATGTATATATAACAAAATAAAATAAAATCCAAAGCTTCATTGATTAACTATACAGAATTAATTTTTAAGAGGATGTTTACCATCAAGCTTGTATGAAAGTAGGATGAATGGGGACTGAGCCATGGCCTTGTACTGTACAACATAGTTTGGGATTTCAACAGTGTTGTTGCCCCCAGACATTGAGCCTTCCCAACTGTAGAAGTTGCTCTTGATCTTGGTGGATGCTTCAGCCATCCCGAGTAAGGGAACAGTGAAATCCAGAGAAGGTGGTATTATGAATGATTGTAGTGGATAGTTATTAGCTGGGACATATAGCCCTATCTCTGGTAAATCTATGAGGGGTATAGACAGAGTGCTTGGAATGTTCAAGTCTTCTGAATTTTTGCCTCCAAGTGGAAGAGGAAAGGAGATAGCAATCTTATCCTTGTTGAATTGGTATCGGAACAAGCTCTCACTGTTGAGATCAAATGAAATGCACATGATGAAATGTTGTCATACACTTTAAGCCCATTAATATTTTGAAGAAAATTATGTTTCTTAAGTTCTATTTTAAACACTTACAACTGCAGAAACAGTCTTTCAGGCAGGGCTGGCAAGGTGAGATCCGAGATGCTCCTCCTACTTCGCAGGTTTGCAACATAGGGAATGCGTGCTGCCAGTTTATCGAGCCATATGTTACCTGCCTTCAGAGTGACATGAAGAAAAATAACTTCACATTTTAAACAAAAAATGCATTCAGACTGATAGATTTTTCAACTCATATATTTTTTTCACAATGTAAAAATAATAAACAGAATAAAGCAAGAATATTCAGGTACATAGATCATTGCAAAATTGATCGCAGAAATACCCAAACCCATGATGACAGGACTGTCCAAGGAAGAAAAGTGACAGAAATATCACAGAAAAACAAACACAAGAAACTACACTCCACATGGAAAACTATCTTAAATGTTGAGTATCTCAACATAAATTTTAAGGGTCCAAGTTCTAAACACAAAGATCAGAACTCTTCCTTCGTGAAAAGTCTCGGGAGCAGCATGGTGGCTGCACTGTCGCCTCAGAGCAAGAAGGTTCTTGTTTGGAATCTCGTCTGGGGTTGGGTTTGAACCTCAGCTGGGGCTAGGGCCTTTCTATTGTATGTCCCACATTTTCCCATGCAGTCTTTCACAGAGTGGTAAACCTCTCTCCATCTTCACTGCTAAGAGACTCTGCCTCTCTGAAATGCTCTTTTTATTCCCAATAATATTAGTGATTTGTTGCCAATTAACCTGACTAGTTGTGAGATTTTCCAACAGGTGTTTTTCTTAAAATTACACAACTTTTCCGTTTTTTAGTTGCCCCGTCCCAAACTTTTTTGAGACATGTTGCTGCTGTCAAATTCAAAATTAGCATATATTTTTTCATAAAACAATAACATTTCTCCGTTTCAACACTTGATATGTTGTCTTTGGTCTATTTACAATTAAATATGGGTTAATGACATTTGCAAATTATTGCATTTTGTTTTAATTCATATTTTCACAGTGTCGCAACTTTTTTGGAAACAGAGTTGTAGCTTGTGGCTTGCGCCCTAACCACTCAGCCTTTGGATTGCCCAAAACTGAACATATTATTGTGACAATAAGCGAAATAGGCAGACTTGTTTTTGTTGTCTTTTTTAAGCAATTGTGATGTCTTCTTTTAATCTTATGTTCAACGTATTGTATGCCTCTGCAAAGCAGTTTGAATTGCTATGTGTGTGAAAGGTGCTATATAAATAAACTTGCCTTGCCTTGAATCATTGTGTCTGGGTTCTGGTGTTGTATAAGTGAGACAAGTGTCAAATGTCAAAAGTACCTCAATTCCTTTGGTGACTATGTGACGGAGTTTCATGTCAGTCTTTGCCACCTTCTGATCCAGCATATCCTCAATGAGCTGTTGAAGCTGTCTGTGATGATCCTCTAAGTTTGGTATCATTTTCTGAATCTCTGAACTCGCGTCGGATTTCAGTTCCACTTCAAACGTATCACCATCTGTAAAGAGAAAATTCAAACCCACCCTCAAATATACAGATGAATGAATGTGCTACATCTGTCTTCTGTAATGATGATATGGGTTAAAATTACTGTATTTTAGGGAAGTTTTTTGTTGGTAAGATGTCTCAGGTAGGTGGATGATTGTCTCCAAGTCTATGAGCACATCCTCCTCCTTCCTCAGGTTTGCAGTGACAGATGCATCAGTTTTTAGAGCGGGAATAACCAACTGGAGTTGCAGCATGGCATCTCTCATCATTTCAAGTCTACATTAAAAAGAAGGACAGCGGTTGATAGGATTGCGCATCATACTTGAAACTTTGGCATTATCTATCATTAGAAATAACTGAAGGGTTGCTACGTACTACGTACCTTGAGCGTCCCACAAGAGTCAGCTGTGGGATGTTTTTATTGGTGACATCAATGGTGATCTTCTTTCCATCTGCATTACTGCCAGTAACAGCCAGCTTGATCCCTGCTTCCACATCATAGTCAGGAATGACAACCTCAGTGAGGAAAATGTTTTTATTTCGGTTGTATTTCAGAGACGCTGTTGCCTCTGTTGAATCTTCACCTAGTAATGGTAGAAATTAAACATAATTAGTCAGTGTTTTATCCCCCAAAACAGTTTACATTGGTAGCTTCAAGCTTCGAGACACTTTCCAATATGAATGTCACAAATGATACATGTACTTTAGCCTTAAAACATATACTACAACTTGAAAAGAATGCAGTGATAAACATGGTCCTAATTATTTGGCTTACATTTAATTATTCTGGACCATTACAGTTGAAGTACATGCCTATACTGTAGTTGTAATTATTGTTAGTACAAGAGTGAACACATTGTATTAACATTGGTGAACTATGGAATTGTTGAATAATTTCAAAAGCTACTGGACTAGATGGCACACACAAATCCACATGCACGCAAACACACACTCAAACATTATATCTTATTACAGTACCTTCTGTCTTCAGTGTTAGCTTCAGAGATTTTACTTTATGACGACCCTTTTCACCCTCTCTAAGTATTTCATCAGTGATGGTGGCTGTGTACTCTGAAACCTTCCCTGTAGGCTGGATTTCAACTGCAAACCTGAGAACAACACAGGTTTAATTAATTCTGACTTTGTTAATCTATTAGCTATCTGGTTAAAATTATAATAAGGGTAACTGAGCTATCAATCGATAACAGTAACTATTCACATATTAGCCACCCAAACAGAAACAACTAAAACATACTCAATTCACAATGGCTCTGACAGTGGGCTTCATGTCTGATTTTCTAATGTACTGTAGCTTCCTCTTACTTGGTTTCTCCTGTCAGGGGGTAGTATGGGGCCTGGTCCATCAAAGTAGAATTGGAATAACGCAATGTTGTGCAGTATTTCAGACCACTGAATAAGGGCTGGCAGTTAGTTGAGTCGATCTGGTCATCCACCAGGGATGGCACTATTTTTGTTTGACCAGATGAAACTGATAGCAGCTTGTTGCTGTATTTCCAAAAGAGAGAGGAAAGTGGTGAGAGACAACAACATGGCATGAGCAATCACTGACAGAGTTTTGCAATACTTGACAGAGGGGCCTGACCTAATGCTGAGCAACTGAATGTTTGACTTAGGGGCAGGAATAGACAGTCTGATCTGGTTTCTGTTCATGGCGACTTTAGCTTTGAAGGAACTCTCGTGGTACATGTTAGTGTGCATCTCAATTCCTGCATCCACATAGTCTGGAATGTGCACACCCATTTGGGTGATGAATTCTAGCCCAACAGAAGGCATGAAGGTCAAGTCAGTCTGCAAGCAGAAGGTCACAATAGAATGGCTTTAAGCATCAATTTCACAGAGGACATTAATATAAAATGAAAATCTTATTGTAACAATAAGATAAAGAGCAGCAAACTTACCATTGTTGAGTGACTTACCATTGTTGAGTGAGCCAGGCCTCCTTTAGCACCAGGTGCAAGCACACCAGCCAGGGAGAATTTCAGAGGGAAGCCAGACGCGGTGGGTCGAGTGAAGGCATTCTCCATGAAAATGTAGTGGGCAAAGACTTCGTTTTCATTGCTAGATGTCAAGGCAAAAAAGGCCTGGAAAGAAACAAGGTTGTATGCAAATCATCTGCAGATGAGTTTGAATTGTCTGTAAACCATAGCTCCGTGGCATCAGGGTCCACTATGACAATGAGATTTCAGGGTACAATCTAATCAAAAACTCTATGGACCCTATTTGTGTACGGTGCAAATCATTTAAGTGTGGATCCAATCGTATTTGCAAATTGGAACAGCACAAGTTTTTCTTTTTACCGCCTTTGTGTCAACTTTAGTTTAGCTTATTAGATTTATTTAAAAGAGGGAGAATGTACAAAATAGATTAATATCAAAAAGAGAAAAGATGATTTGCACCACATTTTGCAACTTGTCAATTTTCCTGGACAGGTTGACATTGTTTTGGCTCAACATGAACCCAGCTGCACCAAGGTTGATGAATTAGGTGTGACAGCAAAGACGCTCGTGACACTCAGTCGACCGAAGGCTATTTTTGTGGCTTTAGTGGGCAAAAGCACACATGAACAGACCTATCCAAAATCCCACGGACCGGTTTGGTGGCAGTTTTATGTATTTTAGCCCACTTAATAATACGGGGTATTATTCATTGTTATTATGTAAATTAAAACAAGATTTTTGGACTCTTGTCTATTGAATTGGATGTGAATTAGATAGTTAGTGCGCATCATGACACAGAAGCCACATTGAGCCATATAATATAAAAGGAAACTCGGGCTAATGACAAATGAAGCAAATTACACGTAAAAGGGGAGAAATTCAAAAGCCTTTTTACCTACTCATCTGGTAAAGTAATCAACCAGCCGTGCAAAGCCACTGAGTGTGACACTGCATCATTCACACAGAAAAGGTTAGGGTAATCTCGTAAAAAATTTTGGCCATTTAATCAATGACAGGAAAGTAGTTTACGTCATTCAAATCTCTGGATGCAATTCATCTATTAACAACACAGCATCAGTGACGTTACGACAACATGTTGTTCATGACTCAATTGCATTGGGAACTTTGAGTGTTCAGAATTTACTCAAGAATTTCTTAACATTGTTTCAGCACCTGATTTCAATACATTGGATGAGTGTTATTTGTTGACGTTCTTAGCATTTAATTGCTGATTAAATAGCTTATAAAGTTTTGAGTTAAATTATACACATTTCCAGTCCATCACCTGATATGCAGACCTTGTTGCTCCCAAAACACTTGATGGTCACAGATGACATTGTTTAGGCTGCTACACCCTCTGCTGGGGCGAGTATCTCGGTCGTGGATAGAAGTCGGCTGTGACACACCTCATAATTACCTATTTCTCCTACTTTATCATTACATTACACCACGCCACGCCACAGATGTGCTTCTGTTTGTGTTCATTGAATGACTAAAACATTCGGCCACACTTGCATGTGCACAGGCGCATAGGACTTAGATCTGCGTTTGCATCTAGAAAACAAACCCCTAATACCTAAAGTATAACTTTATATAATCAATAGTATATATAGTATAACATATCCCTTCGCACAGAGTCGAAGAAGCTGTCCCCCAGATACATTGGTCCCTTCCCTATCACCGCCATCATCAACCCCGTCACGGTCAAGCTTCAGTTACCTACCTCAATGAGAATCCACCCTGTTTTCCATGTGTCCCTTCTGAAACCCGTAGACACCAATCCATTAAACCCTCCGGCCAAACCCCCTCCACCCCCCCGACTCATTGATGGCAGACCCGACTACATGGTAAATAGCCTCCTAGATGTCTGTCGACGAGGTAGGGGGTTCCAGTATCTGGTGGATTGGGAGGTTTATGGGCCTGAGGAGCGGTGCTGGGTGCCACGCTCCCGGATCTTAGATCCGGAACTGGTACGCACATACCACCGACATCATGACACTGGTTCCAAGGAGACTTTGCTGTGTGTCTGCATTTGGGTCCGTTTATAAAGCACACCTCATAACAATAAGAAGTTCAATGAAAACATTACCTACATCATAATGATGACATTGCCATTGCTTTGCCTGTGCAGCATCACAGAGCTGCTGGTATGGCTGTAGACGCTTCCCATTATATTGAGTTATGGCTTTTGTCAGCATAGTTAACTGGACCAAAGAACTAACTAATGTTAAACATGCAACTGTAAATAGGAACTGTGGTTCTTTTAAGAGGTTATTCAGCAAGACATCCAAATTGAAAACTATTAAAAGATATGCATAACTTGGATTTCATGTTTGTTTTTTCATGTCATAAAACAATAAATCTGACCTTGGCAGGTAGTGTCCTGGTGAAAACATGGTAGTACATGAACAGAGTCTCAGCCATTTTTCTCATTTCACTGGTCTTCAAGTATCCTATCTCATCCCCCAGAAGCTGAAGATAGGCAGTGGCTTCAGGGGCTGAAGAGAAACGCACTTCATTTATGAGCCTCCGGAAACTCTCCTGGAGACCTCTCAGATGATCTTGCGGGACCTGAAAAGATATTACCAGTGTGTATTTTTAGCTTGTAGCCATGCATTTGCAATGAAGCTGCCATATTGATGAGAACTCCCATGTCATTTATTTGTAACCTTTGAGTAAAATGTATTTTTACAAGCTGGAGAGACTGGGCTTTTATTCGTGTGATTGCATAACAAGCATATTATCTATGATATATCCAGAAATCATTTTACCCGTCTCTTTATTTTTCCTTGGTGAGGGGCAACTCTGTCCAAAACCTCTCTGAAAAGTGGGATTTTGTCCCCTGCCAAGTCCATGATTCTGGAGATGGATTCCGGAAAGAAACCCCTCTCCCCAAAAAGGGCATCAATTGTTGGTTCAAATCCTGTTCCTTCAACACCGATCTTGGAGAGGAAAAGGGAGCGTTTGGATGTTTAAAACTTATTACAATTAAAACTTGTGTCATTTTGCTACAAGGTAAAAAAAAAAAAAAGCTACTGAAATAATACCTCAAAAATGTCATAGTTGTTGTCAAAAACCTTTGCAGTAGTCTCCAGCATCATCTCTTTTGGGAAGGTGTCCGTGGCATCAAAGATGATGTTGCTCTGTATTGAGCCTAAGGGAGAGTCTACTTTGTAGTTGCGTGACATTCCATCAAATACTTTGTTAGTAGGTGGTTTCTTGCCCTTCAAGGTCAACTCAATGTACTCCTTTAGTCTTTAGTGAGAAGAATACAAACATTTAAGTGAGAAAACACAGTGACAGGATTTCAATTTTTTTTTCTGTCAAATCAAAGAGGGGTTGCAATCAAAAGGTTTTTGTACTTACACTTTGCATGTAAATCCAGAACATGCTTACTTCAACTTCAATTTAAATACAAAATTTTAAAGGGAAATATTGTATACAAAGGGTCATTTTGGTAAATGTATCATTTCTCTGGCCACATAATGAATGACTCATGTTCAGTTTGCTTTTTGCTTCATTTTAATCTCAGCCAACTTCTATATATTAAAAAAAAAAAAAAAAAAAAGTACAGCTGCTCAGCTTGCTGGTTTTGTCTGTTTGTGGTTTGGTGCTAGGTGGGTAACATAGAGTGGTATCATACTGTAAACACAAATTAATATTGAAGTCATAAATGTTCTGTTATTTTATCACAAAGTAGACATTTGAATTTGCTAAAAAAAAAAAAAGGCCAATCAAGCTTTATTTTGGAACTAATTTATTGTATAGGTAATGTTATTGAAATCCTGGGCGATTACTTACTGATGCATTTGTGGCTCGTCAGAGTTGCGGATGTTGTTCAGGTAGGAAACCACAAAACTCTTGAGTTGCTTGTCCTTCACATTTTCCAAATTGTTAACAATGTTTCGAACTATGGCTTGGTCTGGGTTCTTCATTAGAATCAGGAAAGCTGATAAACGTTTTTCAACAGGGCTCTGAGGGTCTTCATATATCTCCATGAGAACATTACTGACCTGTGGTCAACCAAATGATATGTGACACAGCTGTCTTGTAATACCAGTGCATTCCAAAACAAAAATAGGGTAACGTGCATAGTGTACATTTTCACAGTATTTCAAGTTTCCCCTGCTCTTTTTGTTTTTAAATTGTTCAAAAGTAAAATAGCCAATTCTACAACATACACTTTGTTCATTATCATGCTAAAAATGAAAGTATAAGAAATGGTAGTGTGTGAGTGGGATGTGCAAGTGCATGCGTGTCTGTGAAGTTACTGTACCTCATCATTAATGCCCATCAACCTAAAGGCGTGTATAGCTGCCTTTTGATTTGATAATGGAATGTCTGTTTTTTTGGCACATCGCAAAATAGAGGAAATCAGGTTGGGGTTGACAACTTGCATGGCTTGACCCATGACACCAACAACCTGAAAATTAGAAAATAAAATATTAATGTGGGAACCTGAAAACCTGAGCCAGAATTCCTGTCGAGATAAAACACATGAGTAAATTCAGAATTGTGCATATCTACCCTCAGTACAAGGAAGGACATCTCCTCAGGGTCAGTTGCAATGTCAGAGTCAATATCTTGGACTTCTCCTGAGCAGTCATTTAAGAGTGTCTCCATAAATTTGGACACATCTGTGACCACTGGAGTGACGGCTCCTTTATGGAACCTATCGCCAAGAAACAGAACAAATATAGATGCTGTTTGGATAAAGATGATGTTAAAAAGTAGTGCTGAATGGGGTTTCCCTCTAGTGATCACCTGAAACAGTTTTTGGGGGTTTTTTTGTGAAAAAGATTGCAGGAAACAACATCAAAATCACTCTGTTACTTACTTCTTGACTGTTTTGGCCAGAGCATACATGATTGCTTTGCTCTGTTTATACTGAGCCATACTGAGCATATCTCGGACACGTGTGGCGTCAGGGTTCGCCTGGAGACTCAGCCCATAGACTAGAGCGTCCACCTCTAATGATACCCCATCAATGGTCCTAATTATTTGAAGAATGGCACTGGTACACTCTGGAGTTCCACACTGCAACAGAGCCTGCCAGGTGAGCCAACCTGATATATCAAGCATCTCAGTGACCGTCTTGCTCAGAGTCTCATTCCTCAGGACACGCAGACTGGATACTAGCTTGTAAAAAATGCTGGTCCTCTGCTGACCCTGGTCTGTGGCTGCCAAAGCCGCAAGGTCCTGCAAGGTACGCAGAACAGCATCCTTTGTCTGCACTGGAGCTTTATCGTCTGGGTCTTCAAAGTGGAGTTGCTTGCTCTTGCTGGGGTTAACATCTGTATGCACGCATATTTTAGAATAATTTAGCATTTCCAAGTCAAACCAGGCATGGTAGGTAATACAGACATGCTTGAAATGCTCCCTCACCAAATACTCTGTTGCTGATCCTTTTGATGCTTTGAAAGCTGATATCCTGGGTCACCACAGCTGATATCCCTTTGTCCCTGCAAGGCAGGTTAGAAAATAAGTCAAAACAATGCACTATACACTGAAACATTTGCACTCAAATTATGACTTACTCATGGGAGAAGGGCAGGTAGATGTGTTTTTCTGTGCACATAGCTGTGGTGATGTGCTTTCCCTTGTTATCAAACTGATAGTTGCATTGTTGATTGCTTGTAATCACCTTAGACATGGGGCTGTGCTGGAACCAAAAATCCACATTGTTTATGTTTCTACAAATTTTTAGATCATTAGAAGATTTTTACATGAGAAGTATTTATTCTTATTTTACTGTTTGGCAGCCTAAGAACCAAATGTCCGAAATTTCAGGCTGTCTTTTTACATAATGTAAACCACGTTATGCTCAAGGATTGGCAGTTACAGTATAAATCAAACATAATAAAATACGCAAGAAACCAGAACATATGGGGAAATAATACAATAATCGTAAAGGAAAATAGCCACAAGCGGCAATGATCGGGGTCCAAGCAAATTGCAAGCAGTAGAACACAAGAACAACATGATAGTAAATAATATTAACACACTGCAACATTGTTGACTTGTTGTACTTGTCCACTAGTGGATTAGAGTGCATAGCTCTTGGGGTCTCCAGATAAGATGACTTACAGACTGCGCCCCCGGGGAAACATGCATTTGCACAAATGTCTAGTAACTTGACAGACAGATAATACATGTGTGAAAAAAACTAACATATCATAATGATGATGTCAGGTGTATTGAGATGAAGTTGATGGCATGGTGGTGCGGTGGTTAGCGGTGATGCCTCACAACAAGAAAGGTGGGGGATTGAGCCACACCCGGGGCTTGAGCTGTTGAAGGTTAATCAATTGTTTGGGGAAACAGAAAATATTTGTCACGATGCAGAGAATGTCCTGAAAAAAATGTAGCTCGGTAGGCCATAGCAGTGATTTATTGTAATCTTTTGACTTGTGGGATCTGAAATGACTGGAGAATTGGAATTGTAAAAACAACTTTGAGGCACAATGATTGGGGTCCAAGCAAGTTGGTGGTGCACAGGTTGGCACTGTCATCTCATAGCAAGAACATTCAGGGTTCGATCCCCAAATGGGACTTGGTTAGAACTTCAACTGGAGTGGAGGCTATTCGTCGAATAAAGTAAATAAGCAGGTAAAATGTGAAAGTGAAGAAAGTTTGTATGGATGCTCTATAGAGGTGAGGGTGGGAAAAATATTAAAGATACGTATCATAATTATAGGCATAATAATATATGTAGACAACGAAAAGAGTGGAACATGGTCTTTGGGGTGGGGATTTCAATTTCCTATTGAGAAAACCAATACTGTTTTCCTTTCAAGAAGGAAAATTAAAGCAGATGCCCAACTGTTTTTATATAGCACAGAGCTGAACATTTTTAATTTATAGGAGTGTAATTTGATGTGAGGCTCACCTGGACAGTAGATATTGTGGGAATGGAGTAGAGAATTGACAGGTCTGCTATGACATCTATATATAGGTTTTAGAAGATCAGTACTTGACCATAGCTGTGTGGATAATAGGTCAGTGTCTAAAACCTTGTTAGGAAAAGGATTGTATAATAGCACAAGCATTGAAAATATGTGGGAATTTTAAAACAACATCTGTGCCAGAGTTTAAGGTAGAAATGGAAGAAGCGCAACTGTAATTAAGAAGAAAGCAAATTATGATGACATATTATGCTAATTTACAAACACAATAACCATCCCACAAAAAAGAAATGAACTACAGTGCCTACCAGTTTTTGCAGCAGTGCCAGGGGACTGTTGGCTAGTTCCCTGTTGGAGAACTGGTCACACTGGGTTAGATCTCTGGACAGTGTCACATCTGTGTCAATATCCTGGACAGCATTCACTGCATAGTCTGTTAAACACTGGCCATGCACTGTGCTCTGAAAAAGAATAAAAACAGCAAATAAGAGATTTAGCTCCTGATACATCATCATACAGAAGCCAAAGCAACGATTAATTATTAGGTGTACTTGCATCAAAAGTGCAAGGCACAACTATTGTTATGCTGCTGGTAAATGTGCACTGCGTAATAACTCCTACAGTTTTGGGACAACATGCACCAAATTTAAGTAGGTGGTGTGGCCCTTCTACGAATGGGGTGCTATGACTTTTTAATAGAGATCTGTTTTACCGTTTACCTATAGGAATGACTAGGAAATGGAATTGTTTTTGTTTTTTGAAATATTTCAAAAATATCTAATTGCAAATGATATTACATTTGGTAGCACCAATAACTCTGGGATTCCCCTCAGCCGGTGAAAATATGACCTTCAATTTACTGTGAAAAACTCCCACACTGTGAATCTTTTTCTGGGGATTCCCTGGAAACACGTTTTGCCACCTGTTGTCCATACTGAATCTTCAGCCAAAATTGGGACACACCCTATTTGAAGGAAAAACAACATTGAAGTCTGTGTTCTGATATCTCCTACCATTTTCCTGTAATTGGTTCCCAAAGTTGATTTACCTGTTCTGATGATACCCCTGGTTTCTCAGTACAACAAAACAATTTCAGCTAATCAGGTTTTAAAGTCACAGCTGAAGTCTGTATTGTCTTTAACAACGGGCTAACATTACATCCCACTTTGTTTCTCTCTTTATAATTTCAGAAATATCTGTCTATCTTTCAGTTTTTGATATATCTCGACAACATCCCACCTGCCTCAAACTCGGTGGGCGTGTTGCTGAGGACGTGAGGTTGTGCCTTTTTTGTGCGATTTGGACATGCGACAAGTTCAATATTAATAATAATATCAAATGTATTGCGTTTGTGGATCATATATTATATATATAAGCGATAGGCGGAGCTTTGCGACACACAGAGAGCTTCTCAGCAGCCATAATCCTCTTCTCTGCTCAGATTTACCTGCAACTATTTTAGTATCAGCGAGTCTGGGTTACGAGCGAGTGACAGAAAACACTGTAGACAACAAGCTTCCATCGTGAAACGGACACTTCCTTTCTTCAGAGGAGCAGACTCTGTGTATGTTCTGTCTCTCCTTCACTGGAGCGCAGGTAGATAAATCGTAACGTGTTTAATATCAATCAACTATTACAAAAAGGCAACTGACGAACGCGAACAGTGTTTGTCCTGCTATTAAAACACCGAGGAGCAATCTCCACAGTATCCAGCTCAGTAACCTATCAGGGTGGGACAATGACATTCGTTTTTACACCAAGGTTTGTAAGGCTTTTGGAATATCGTTATAGTGACTTGTCATCTGTTTGTTGTGGAAGTAGTGGAAGAAGTATTCAGTCAGAGTCGGAATTACACATACTAGTGCAGTGCCAATTCAAAATTGCCTGCTTAGCAATATGATTTTCTGGCTTGTGGTAATGATTTGTAGCTTTCTTGAAATAAGCTTGGGGAAGAAGGGGGTTAAGCACTTGACAAAACATTTAGCATTTTCAGGAAGGATTTAATTTCAACGATTTGCCCACAGGCTCGGTAGAACATTGGCATGGTCACCATGAAAAAGCGTGATAGCTATATATTTCACCTAATACACTTATGGTTTTGAGTCACAGTGTATTTTATGTAGACTATTTTGTCTTTATTGAAAAAATTAAAAGCTGCTTGTTTCATCAAAAATAAATAGAATTTCCGCCAATTACCTACTTCTCTTTATTTTCTCTTTATTCTTAAAAGTTACAAAGACTAGAGGCCATGCTGGGAAATGTGAGGAGAAGAGCCCAAGACAAGTATACGGACCGGTGCCAATCACAGTTATGTTACTCTGCAGCAGACAGCCTATGTCTATTAAGCGAGAGAATAACACAGCAAGAGACAGATTCATGTTGTATTGCACAAAAGCTACCGACACAACATCCCCATAAAGCTCCGATGAGCCTATTTGAATCACAACGTTAGTGAAGGGATGCAGCCAAAAATAATATATGATCTACAATTAGATTTTCAAGAATGGATATTTACAACCCCGTTTCCCAAAAGTTGGGACGCTGTGTAAAATCTCAATAAAAAAAAGAATCCAATGATTTACAAATCACATCAGCCCATATTTATTTGAAAATACACCAAAGACAACATATAGAATTTTGAAACGAAGAAATTTTACCATTTTATGAAAAATATAGGCTTATGCACATTTTTATTTAATGCCAGCAACACATAAAAGTTGGGACAGGGACAAAAAAAAAAAAAAAAAAAGACTGGAAAAGTTGTGTAAAGCTTAACAAAACTAAACAACTAATTTGGGTTATCGGCAACAGAGCAGTAACATGATTGGAAATAAAAAATGAGCATCCCAGAGAGGCAGAGTCTTTCCACAGTAAAGATGGTGAGAGGTTCATCACTCTGTGAAAGGCTGCCTGGGAAAATAGGGCAGCAATCTAAGAATAATGTTCCTTAACGTAAAATTGTAAAGAATTTGGGGATTTCATCATCTACAGTTCATAAGATCATTAAAAGATTCAGAGAATCTGGAGAAGTTTGGAGAAGGCAGAACATCAATATAGGATGGCAAAGACCTTCAGGCTCTCAGGCCACACACTGCATTAAAAACAGACACAATTCTGTCTTGGAATTAGTTGTCTGGGCTAAGAAACACTTCTGAAAACCATTGTCTGTAAATAGAGTTCATCGCTGCATTTACAAATGCTGATTAAAACTATACCATGCAAAGAAGAAAACATATACAAACATGCTCCAGAAACACTTACCCAAGCTCATCTAAGATGGACTGAGGCAAAGTGGAAAACTGCCCCGTAGTCTGACAAATCAAAATTTTGAATTCTTTTTGGAAATCATGGACGTTGCATCCTCCAGGCTAAAGATGAGAGTGACCATCCAGCTTATTTTCAGTGCTCAGTTGAAAAGCCAGCATCCGTGATGGTACAGGGATGCATTAGTGCACATGGCATGGGTAGCTTCCACATTTGGGAAGGCACTATTAATGCTGAATGATATATACAGGTTTTGGAGCAACATATGCTGCCATCCAGACAACGTCATATTCAGGGAAGGTCTTTCTTATTTCAACAAAACAAGCCCAAGCCACATTCTGCAAGTATTTTAACTGCATAACGCTCTAGTAGAAGAGTCCAGATGCTAAACTGGCCTGCCTGCAGTCCAGACCTGTCACCCATTGAAAACATTTGGCACATCATGGAATGAAAAAATACAACAAAGGAGACACTGAACTGTTGAGCAGCTGAAATCATATATCAGGCAAGAATAGTACAACATTTCACTTCTAAAACTCCAGAAAGTGGTCTCCTCAGTTCCTAAACGTTTATAGAGTGTTGTAAAAAAATAAAGAAGTGATTCAAAAAAAAGTGGTAAACATGCCCTTGTCCCAACTATTTTGTTGCTGGCATCAAATTCTAAATACATTTTTCATAAAACAATCAAATTTCTCCGTTTCAACATTTGATGTTGTCCTTGTTCCATTTGCAAATAAATATGGGTTTACATGATGCAAATCATTGCACTCTGTTTTTATAAAAAAATTGTACATAGAGTCCCAACTTTTTTTTGTAAATGGAGTTGTAAATGCGCAGGATTATGGCTGCCGGTGCCAGTAGCTGTATGTCACCCACATGAAATCTTTAAATCTACATTACATATAATGCCTCTTCATCCACAGACCGTCATGCACTTTTTCTGCTGCACTTTTAGAAAAGCCAGTTTAGGTTGTGAGAAGATACTAACCATGAGGCGGTTCTGTTCCATGACTGGCACCATGAGAGCAGAAATGATTCCTCTTTTAATGTTGAGGATATTGACAGGCTCGTCTGTACTGGGGTAAAGCTGGACACTGGTGACTTCCTCCATAGTGAACTTCAGAGGGTTCCTGGATGGAGAAAAGTACATCACAGTTGTATTTTGCAATAAATGTGATCTGCTATAGGCTTACAGTACATTCATACCAGACAGACTTATGTTCAGCTCCAATAAGAGCAGTCAGAAAAGGTCCCAAGGTTCAGCCGATGCAAACCATCACAGCAAGTATTTGTTTGGTCTAACACGTCACTATTCCTCCACTTAACATTTCATTATCATATAATAAAAAGAGAGAAATAAAAGTCTGATATTCAGAGGAAGATACTTTGCCATAAATCTAAATTATATACTGAGTTACATCTATAAAAGTGTCCTGAGCTGGAATTGACAATGTGTTGACATTGCCATTAATGAAACCTATCTGTGTTACATGTACAGTAAGTGGGGTTTAGTGCTCTTTTTAAAGTCTGAAAGTAGCCGTAATCTGACTTTTCATTGTACAGAGCTCGGCGAGGTGCCTCCCCACCCCTCAACCCCACACCCCAGGTTCTCAGGTTTTATGCTAAAGCTAACTGGTGGCGTGCTACAGTATCACATTTAAAGAACAGAAATAGCAATGTTAATCTCATAGAGAGAGCTGCTGTTGTTATTTTGTATCTATTTATTCATTTACAACCCCATTTCCAAAAAAGTTCGGATACTGTGTAAATAAAAAAAACAAAATGTGATGATTTGCAAATCATGTAAACCCATATTTAATAGAAAATGGAGCAAAGACAACAAATCAAATGTTGAAACTGAAAATTGTTATTGCTTTTTTGGAAAATTGTATTTGATAAACATTCCCCTATCCCAACTTTTTTTGAAACGTGTTGCTGGCATCAGAGTGTTGTATCATCTGTTCTTTTAACAACATTTGGGACCAGTTGTTGAATTTTTTTTTAAAGTAAAATGCTTTTTTTTTTTTCCAGTCTTGCCTGATATAGGATTTCAGCTGCTAAATAATTTGGGGTAACTTTTGTTGTATTTTTTGTTTCATGATGTGCCAAATGTTTTAATTAGTGAAAGGTCTAGACAGCAGTCAGGCCGGTTTAGCACTCAGGGGCTTCTACTACGGAGCCATGCTGTTGAAGTACATGCAGAATGCAGTTTGGCATTGCTTTGTTGACATAAGCAAGGCCTTCCCTTAAAAGGCAGCATATGCTGCTCTGAAACTTGTATATCATTCAGCAACAAAGGTTCCTTCACAGGTGTGCAGGCTACGCATGCCATGTACACCCATCACAGATGCTTGCTTTTGAGCCGTGTGCTGATGACAATCTAGGTGGTCCCTCTCTTCTTTACCCAGGAGGAGCGTCCATGATATCCAAAAATAATTTTAAATCTTTATTACACTATAGAACAGTGTTAGACTTTCCCCCAGTCCATCTTAAATGAGCTTGGACCCAGAGAAGGTGGCGTCGTTTATGGATTATGGTTTTAAATAGTTTCTCCTTTGCATGGTATAATTTTAACCTGCATTTGTGGATGCATAAGAACCATCTTGGTCACATGTCAGCAGTAGTTGTAGAGCAGGGACTTTCTCAGTCAACAGGCAGGGTAAAGAGCACATGTGACTGCTTCTCCTACAGTAATTTAACTTCTACATTGTTGCCTTGGATACTATTTGTCCGTAAGTATTTGTTTTATGGATTATTTGATATCACAAGCATAATATATATGTGTATACATATATATATATATATATATATATATATATGCAAATAAAAATGAGTTATTTGATAATTAGTATGGCACCAAGCTAGTAATAGCGACTCAGCATTCTCAGTGTAACACAGATTGTTCTGTTCTGATACGTGTTTTCATTTTATGCTTTGTTGCAGTTTTACAGTAATTGTGAATTGTGCATTAAATTCAAGAAAACTTATGCCTGTCTAGCTTTACAAAATAATTATTCATTGCGGGAACAGAACAAGCATTATCATTCATTTGGAGTTAGGCAACCTGAAGAAGGTAATGTCTCTTTTAACGCTGTTTTTGGTCTCTACCAACTCCTGAGAGAAATTTAGCTCTTTAGTTGCTAAAAGCACCACTGTGTTCAGTAGCTCATAGCTATGAAAACAAGCAGCCTTCTGCATGCACTATGAGACTTGCAGCCGGACACTAAAGCAATGAGCTGAAACTCTCTATGAAGTTCCATATAGCAGAGATTCAAATGATGACTATCTGTACTTTCATCTCAACAATAGACCCTCACTCACATTGTCACTTTGTCATTTGACAGATTGTTATGAAACAGAGATACTTTTATGAGTCTGGACTTTTCAGGCAGTTTACTCCCGGCACGTTGGTCCTGGTCTGGCAACCACGGTTTAAAAATTCCTTACACACTCCTGGTTTTAATCACACATTCTTCAAGTGTATCAGATAATGTGAGAAATATTTTTGCACTAACTTTTCCATGGCAGCCTGGAAGGCCTCTGACCCAGCGGCTTGCCCGTAGACCGGCTGACCCTGAGGATCTATGACAGACACCTCACTGAGAATACAGTCCCTGGTGTGCAGGACAAACTTGCATGTCTGGGGGACTTCAATTTCCACCTAAAGATATGTGACAGCAGACACATAGTCAGTGGAGAAACAGTGAAGGAGATCCAATAAGAACAGTCCTTTATCCAGTAAACTAACAACGTTGGACATAGAAACAGTCATGTACCTGACAAGAGACTTTAGGGCCGTTTCTCAGGTTGGCAGTCCCCATTACACCATTTTGGCTCTCTGTGGTGTACTGGTACACATATTTCTTATAGGCCTTGAATCGAGATGCCACTGCAACAAGATGATATTACTTGGTTATACTGACTTCCTACTCTCATGTACAAAGCTAATCATATCAGTTCAAGCCAACAGTACCCTTAAAAATAAGGATATGCTCCCATATATCCTATCCTACATATCTATGTGATATGACAAGAGTCCATGAACCTCTGCTGCTATCTCCAGAGAACAGGTCATGTGTTTATCAAATTAGTGGGCACCATTGATCTGTTAGCAGGTCAATGTGTCTGTTTGCAACAGCATCCCACTAACCCCGCTCTATCTACCCTAAGCACACACACACTAAACCTTTTTCCAGGTACATAAGCCCCTTGGATAGAGTGAGAAAGTCCAGAGCTGTATGTTTTTTTAGATAAAATAGTACAGAATACTAATAACAACAACCCAAGCACAATATCCAGAAAAGGATCTTGATGGATGTCAGTTTTTTTTTTAGTTTTTTTTATTAAGTAACAAACATTTAACCTAATCAAAATATAACTGATGTGTAGATAACAACTTACACAGGCACACAGAAGTTTGTTCATTATTGTCATTGCGTTCCTCTGGAAAACAAAAAAGAGTGAAGGATCATACAAATTATTAATAAACATATGGTCAATATACAATAATATACACATTCTAAAATATGAAGGCAGTGAAGCAGAAAAACAAACAACCACAAAAATCAGGTCGAATGCCTTTTTAAGGACAAGGGAAAGAGTATATTCTTGGTTTTGTTTATGTCACTTTAAAGCACCAGCGGAAGGCACCGAGCAGAATTTCTGTGAAAGTTGTTTTGCAAACTTTACAACCACTCATTAGTTTAACCATTTTGCAACTTACAATTTCTGACTGCTGGGGGGTGGGCAACATATACATGCCTGCGTAATGTATATGTATTACGACTATTGTTAAAAAAAACAAAAACAGAGATATATAACTATATAACTTGGTAATCCTTAATTATGTACGCTGCAGCATAAAATTAGAAAACCATCTATAATTATAATAGAGCACAGTCATCATTAACATTATTAGTAAGACCGGTACCTTTCCTAAGACAAGTCAAAATGCTGCTGAGAAAAGCACCTTTATGCACCATGAAGGTTTTGTACGAGTCTTATCATGAAGAAACCCCTTTGAATCAAAATGGATTCCCACTTACGTGCTAACGTGTAGCTGCTCAGCAGTAGTAACAGACACAGCTTGTTGTAACCCATTATGGGCTAAAGAAAATGCTTTACTCCGTGATCTTCAGCCCTCCGAGTTTTGACTACTACAGAAACACCTCTGCTCAGATCTTTTATAAAGTCCCTCTTCTCTGTCCTGCTGAGTACCAGTCACATCAGACACAGCAAAGCCTGGGAGTTGATTTCAAAGTTCAAACTCTGGCAAGCACCGAAGGTTGTTGTTGGGAAAGTAGTTTCAAGCAAATGATTTCTGTTTGTCTCCAGTCAACAGATACTAGACTTCTTGTCTCATCAATCCCGTGGAATTACAATCAGATTGAGAAAGTCTTTGTTAGTAAACAACCAGACTGTACTACCCTGTACAATAAACTTGATGTTTTTATCTCTAACTCTTAAAATATTAAAATCATAGTGGATATAAAAAGACGACTGAGGGGTGACAGATTAACAAGCAAAGTATATGGACTTCTGTCACCTGTTTAAGTGTACAGAGGCATCAATATCATACAGTTTAAAGGATTGTGTCGATAGGTTTCGAAAGTAAAGTTTTACCAGTTCATCTCATTTTGGGACTGGGCTTTTGTTATAAACTAATTCACCTCAATTATGTAAAAATAGATGCACTATAATAATTCTGCCTGTAAAGATGACCATGGATGTATTAATTGGGAAAGAGACCCACTCTGGCCACGGATCCATAATTATGAGCTACATCAGTGTCTATTTCAGTGAAATATCTCTTCTATTTATACTGTTTTATTAAGGGAGGGCTGCTGGTAGACTTGCATTTTGGCAAGCAGTGACCTGAGGAAGATTGATAATCTGTTTATCAATGGCCTGTCAACAGCCATCAGAACTGTTGAATCCAGGCTAACTGGCGGAAAGCCACTCGTCTAAAGTCTCATCAATAAATAGCTTTTTCTACAGTTATTATCTTTACCTGTCCAATACCTACATTATGCACATACTAAGACATTACATGCATTTTGTGACATCGTGCCCCTGCCAATTATTACATCTACATGTTATCCTGTATTGCATAATAGCATTTATACAACAAGCAGTTCCAAGCAAGAAATCCGATTGGTCAACTGTAAATTTGAAACATCTTGGTCATCACGAGAAAATATTGCTCCACCATCTCCATAGCAAATACTTAATTGAAAGTGAATTTCCTATAATATGCAATATAATGTTTTTTACTTGTCATAGGCCAATTAAATGTGACCCATTTGGAAAAAACATGTTTTTGTCCTTGTTTGTTGCTGCAAGCACTCCCGTATCGTAACACCACAGATAGTCGCACACTTAAAATCCAAGCGGCGGCTTGGACTGGATTTGAACACAACAGCTCTCTTAACCGTAGTCTGGTGAGTGGGTGACATGGCTCTACTTTCTAAAAGTTCAAACATTGAACCCATTACATAAGAGTCTACTGACGCGACGTGATTGTTATCCAGTTAGTAGTCACACCCGTGGTATTGCCATGGAAGCAGAAACAAAAGTTTTATATTTTGAGAGTGAATTGCATCACTGTCATTGTAAGGGGCAAGAGGAGTCACAGGTATTTTCTCAGAAAAATAAGTTTTATTACCCCCCCCCCCCCAAAAAAAAGAAACAATTTATACAAATATGTGACTAAAGTTCAGGGCCCATAAAAGAGGTCAACTAAACTTAACTCAGGTTCTATCAACACAACAAACTGCACACATGCAACTGACCTAACAAAAAGACACCATGGGGAACATATATACTGGCTGATCAGACCATTTAGATACAAAAAGGGGTAACACACAAACACAACACCCCCAACCGAACTACAACTAACAAAAACAAGACTCATCTTGGAATGGCAGACTTATTTAAGTATTATCCACATCAAACTATACCAACAACTAATACAGTCCAAACAAATCAACAACGTATAAAAACCAAGATATACATCCCCCCCCTGCCCCCATGGTTGCGGCAGGCAGGTAGAAAGAAAGATAAAACTATAGCGAGTATAAAGCACAGCATCAAATTGACCTCTGGTATTTGTGACACTACTGCATTTATTATTATACTACACTGGCTTGTCAATAACTACTGTTAACGCTGAATTGAGATGGTGGTCTTTACTCGTGAATGCTTTTTTTAAGGGAAGTTACAAAGGATATCTTTGCTGAAAAGATATTCATATTCACTTTGCAGCTGTTTTATTTCTAATTCATGTGGGTTACTGTGATGACATACCATTAGACTGTACAGGTCACAAAGTGAAACCAGGGTAAATGTCCGTCTGTCCGGTCTGCCAGCCAGCCTGCTGCTCAGTCTCTTCAAGAGTGCGAGCCGTCTGGTGTCCTGCTACTTGGCTTTTAAGGAGGACGAGAGGGACAATCAGGGATTCGATTCAGCTGGGGCTAATTAAGCCTCTTCCAGGCACCGTTCCCTGAACCAGTCCCCCTATCAGTGACTCCTGCAGCTGAGCTAAACCATGCCCCACCACCACAGAGATATTCTGCTTTATCTCTAGCATGCCTTTGTTTTATGCTGGCTTTGATATCTTCCCATCCTTTGCCATGCATAATGCAGTGACGCCCTCTATTGGTCTTTAACTACGCTGGCATACAATACCCACTATAGCCATATCAATATTGAACACCACAGCAAGTCTTCATCATAGAGAGATAAAAAGCATATCTTCTGAAACTGCATGACTTTTGAGCACTGCGTCCTTCATCTTTAAGCAACCTGTTGCCCAGGCCCAGTTGGCTGAGTATGCACCCAAACCTATGTGCTGGAGCTCATCAGAGGCGGCACTGGGAATTAATACTCCTTGGAGTTGCCTGGAACTTCCTGTACAGGCTAGAAGTAGCATTGATCGTGGTGCTCAATCTTGGTTGCCAGATACTGCCTGGTTGAGGGTCGTCATGGCCATTACTGTTGTATCATTACACTGCTATCTATATATTGATTGATTTTGTAATTGGAAGGACCTGTGGTCTACGGAGTGGAGTTGTATAGGCTTTCTACTGGTAGCAACGTATGACATGCTTCCTTCACCTCAGAACCTCAAGCAGCGGGAAAGAGAGGACGCAACCTGTCCATTATGCTCGGTAGGTACGGTAAAGCAAATTCTGCCAAGTTGTAAGATTAGTTTGGTACAGGTTAGGCACACATGGAGGCATAACCAGGTACTGAGGTGCTCGCTATCGAGAAGAGGAGAGTGAAAAAGTAAGAGCAGGGAAGAGTGTAGTCAGCCAAATAAACTTACGATTAGAACAAAAATGAAACTGAAATTAAATAAACATGTGGCTATAAACCAGGAACAAAATAGAAAACAAAACGGCAACAAAGTAATTCAGGTTAGCTGATCATCCAGGTGGGATGATCAGATACACAAATACAAAACAAAACTGACCAGAGTGAGCCTAAACCCCCCCCTTGTCAGGATAGACGTACAGGTAAGACGGTTTAGGTTAAAAGGAGTTTTCTCCACCAAATCAACAGGGCGAAGCTGACATGAAACAGCACCGAAGCAAGGCCGCAGTGCTGGACAGAGCAAGCAGAGCCGAGCAAAGTGGGCAAAGCATGGTCGGCAAAACAGCAACGTTCTTAAGAGTGACCAAGGTTAGCCGTAGCCACTTTCTGGCAAAGTTCAAAACACGGTTACGAAACGTAACACGATAATATAATAAAACCAGGAGTAACAAAGCCCGACCGACATTGATTCGCAGGTGAGTCATCTGTGCAGGATGAGTGATAGAGACAGGCATCCTCTTTAAGGTTAGACTTGGAACTTTCCTTTTTGATCAAGCTTATATTTAGAGCTTGCTCAGGTGGCCCCGAACCATCGCTTAGTTATGCCGGTATAGGCCGAGGCTGCTCGGGGGACCTCGTCATGTACTGAGCTCTTTTCATTTTTGATGATTGTTTGTCGTCGCTCCATATATTTCCCCTCGGTTGCATAGTTTCTGCACTTTCTTTTGCAGATGTCCCCAGCCATGGAGCTGCATGTCTCCTGGTCTGCAATTGTCATCCCCACCAAAAGTCCATGTCTTAGATCTCTGTGCTGTCCCATTCTCTCTCTGCTCTCCCCTCACCCCAACCAGTTGAGGCAGATGGCCGCCCACATCTGAGCCCGGTCCTGTCTGAGGTTTCTTCCTGTTAAAAGATAGTTTTTCTCCTCCTTGCTTATGGGGGAATTGTTGAATTGTTGTTTCTTCTGTATAATGTTGTAAAGTTCTGTTGTAAGGACTTTTACTGTGTTAGGTGCCTTGAAATAACCTGTGTTGCGATTTGGCGCTATATAAATAAAATTGAATTGAAATTGAATTGAAGTTGCTCTATGGACCTATCTTGTAAACACACATAATTTATGTATTTACTCAGTGTAAAAACATTGTCAAAATACATTATATGTATCATTGAGGTCTTAAAAAAAAAAAACACGTTTAAAGGTTTTTCTGTCCTCTTTAAACATGACCCTGCTTTTCATATAAATACTGTTGTGCACATTCAATTTTGTGAAGTAGTGAGAAAACATGCTTCAAATGGATGCATTACCAGCCTTCCATTCCTCTCTGTTTTGTTGAGTCTATAGGTTTCTGACATTTGTAACTTACCCAAAGCAAATGCTGAGCCAGATAGAGGCTGAGGCAGGAGAGACGGAGATGTAAACAGCTGAGGTTAATTTCACAGGAAGAAGGAAGAAGTGCTTTCTCAAAAAACCATCAAATTTGCCGAGTTACAGTATTTCCAGAATGTGACAGCGATATCAAAAACTAAACGGCCTTGCGTGTATCTTTAGTAATGTTTTAGAAGAGCTGAAGTGAAAACAAACAAGCCAGACACTCCATGCAACCTCTTTCGTACCTTTACATGCATGTTGATACTGAAGCTCACTCTCAAATACTGAGTTAACAACAGGCATCCTTTAAATATTGCCTCTCCACAACAGCACCACAACATAAACCATGTGGACTGTCCCAATCCGGCCCTGGTTTGTGTGCAGTGGGTGTGGTTTCTACTCTTTACATTTGGTCAGTTTAAATGTGTCTCTTTTTCCAACTTGAATGAACAGCTTACCAAAGAAGAAAATGAAGCACCATGTGTTTCAGAACAGCTAATGATAGATATACACATTTGTTCATTTGTTTGATCCTAAAGTTACTGCCAATCACAACAATTACAGGTTTGGGATTCAACAGCATATTTATGGGTTGGGAGTTTGTCGTTTTAATCATATTCACTTATGTTTCATCACTACTGGCTACTGAGCATATTGTTTCTTGAATTCAATTTCATTTAAATTTTATTTATATAGTACCAAATCACAACACGGGTTATTTCATGGCACTTAACACATTAAAGTCCTTACAGAAAAACTTTACAATATTATACTTTAGATACTTACAATGTTTTATAATTAGATATATTTTGCTATTTTATAAAACCCCAAACTGCATCACTCCTTAATTTCTTGAATGGATTAGTAGTAGACAAAAAAGTAAAGTTACCAAATATTTTACTATGGAAAGCCAAAGAATTGGGGCCAGCCTCAACGCACTTTTTTCTGTTTCTGTATTATCACACAGTTCTTCTCATCCCCTTCATATAATTTCCAGCTGTGATGTTTGGCTCTCATATGACCCAAGTTTAATGTGACTTCCTGCTGGAAGACAGCAGCAGGCAGGAGCAGCTGATACTGCCAAGATTAATACACACACTCTCACACACATACGTATATTCTCCCACCAACATAACACTTATTCAGAGGTTACACATATATCCCACAATACACACTTTCCACAATTTTCAAGGACTCCTTAATCAAATTAAACTATTTAAACTGATGTCCACACACACACACACACACACACACACACACACACACACACACACACACACACACACACACACACACACACACACACACACACACACACACACACACAAGTTCATCCAGAGGAAGGACTCTGTTACAAAAACAAATACAATGACACACAAAGAACATTTTAGTTTTCACACACAGTCATTTTCATTTTCAGCTATTGATTCACCTGACAACTGTTTTTATTAGTCTTCTAAAACCAATAAACACTTTGACTCACATCCCATCCTGCCATAAAATCCCATCACCTACTCAAGTTCAGAAGGAAAGAGACAGATACTGAGGCTTAATAAAGAAGCGGATTCTCTTAAAAGGAATGTACATCTTAAAACCGTTGCCTGGAATTAAGATTATATTTAGAAAAACAATGTCAAATTTATGATTTTTTTTTTTCAAGGACATGAACTGAGTAAAGTTAAACAATTATTTGTAACACTTACATGACGTTTTGTGTTGCCTTCTGCGAGTCTTGGTTTGAATTATTATTTCATGAAATGAAACTTGTTTATGTGAGAATCCATTTATCTACATAAATAATCCAAATTAATACAACATTGTTTCCGGTTGTCCGCAGTCATTGAAGAATTACTGTGTAAAACAATGTGGAGCGTTTTTTTTTTTTTTTTTTGTCAAAATCTCATCTCACAGTCACCTTCTGAATTCTTGTCATCAATTATTGTTGTTAGGCTGCTGCTCCTGGACAAGAAATCCAGCACATAACAACATTTACAGAGTAAACAAATGAGACAAAATGTTACGAAGAAGCTTCAGAGGGGGCTGCGAGACTTTTAGTGACTTAAAACAGTTTCAATTGTTTCACCCTGTCTCCATTCTATATACTAAGATACACGTATGCTGGCTCTACCTTCATAGTCACTGTACAGACCTAACAATGACATCAATTGGATCGTCTGTCTTTTGTAGAATGCAGTTTTGCATCGTCTTGCTGAAATAGGCAAGGCCTTCCCTGAAGACATTGTCTGCATGCAGTATATCGCATTTCACTATAACAGTGCAGTGTTAAAGTGAAAATTAATACTTTTGTGCAGTGCTCCAGGGCGAAAACCGCTGCAGCTTTCTCGGCCGCCACAGTTTGAAATGACTGTAGATTGATGGTCCCTCCCTTTCCACTAAAGGGTGAAAAGTGTCCATCATTTCACGGTGTTTTGAATACACCGTCCGGGTACTCACAGAGCACTGCACATTTCCATATTTGTCAGTGTGAACGCACTTATGCACTATAATTAGTACGTGTTAGCAGTTAAGTAGGTGAGTTGGAGCACGGCACCGGCCTGTGTTTTTCTCCATGCCTGGTCTCCTTGCCTGCCCACCTGCCTTACCTGTTCCCCATTCAGCCCCATCTGCAGCATGAAGGTGTTTTTGTGTCTTTATTATGCAAGGAAAAAAAAAAAAGGTTTTGATAATAATCTTTTTTTGTTGTTGAACATTTAATAAACACCCACGCCAGTGTCTGAAATGTGATTTAATTATACACAGGTGATTTAACAAGTAACATTGTTGAAATAAAGCAGCAAAGGTTTTGGGGGATCTGCCCACCAGATTTTCCCTGTTCCCACCCACAAAATGACATCTTGCTACTCTACTGCTGGCAACCCATGTTGTTGTTATTGCTTTATAGCTGATCTGTTAAGCATTAGTTTATGATTTATTAACTATTACTGTCGTTACAGTTCCTCTTACTTTTCATGAATGATAACCTATTAGAAGTGGTGCGATAATATTATTGTTTTTAAATAGTATTGGCACGTTCTCTTCCAAAGGTTCATTAAGCAACCATTTCTTAATGCATGAGCTTTTCTCCATCTTAAACCGCACCAACTGTTTACATTACTGCCGTTTGCTCCCACTTCCACAAACCAGTAATGTAAACAGGGCTTTTACAGTGACAAGACAGATGTCAGATTCACGTTTACCTCCCGGGGCCTGATTTACTAAGATCTCAAATAAAGGGTACTAAATTGTGTGTTTATTCCACAATTATTTTCTCACCCATTTTGCTGGTGAGTCACCAGGAGTAATTGCATCACAGGCAAATCGCTGCATTTAAATGAGGGGCTTTGCGTGCGTTAAAGGAGATCCAGGACCCGGCACAGCACACCAGAAAAACGGGACTGGGTAGAATATATCCGCAGCGATACGCTGGAATGACCCAGAGGAAAGACGTAAGAAGTTCTGTCATTGTTGGTATTGCGTGGCTCCTTGTTGTCTGCTGTAAATCATCATTCAGTTCATCCAATAACTCAGAAATGTCATCGCTGGACGTACGATGTGACGTTTTCTACGTATTCTTTGGTTTCCTCTGCGTCTCCGTCTCACCACAATAAGAGCGGCCATCTCTCCTAATGCGAGCATCTAAATTATACGTGCCTTTCAGTCGGACCCAAACACACGCGCAATCACTTCCCCTATTTCTACTTTCAGGTTCAGTAAATATAATTTACTGCTAAATTCATCTGTTTGCATTTCCCCTCCCATTTTTTTTTTTTGCACATTTAAGTAGAAACGCCCAATATTGCGTATGTGTTCAGGAAAACACCCAAAATGGACAACGCGGGTTAAATTGCACATTTGAAAGACGCAATCCTCACTGCACGCTCTTAGTAGATCAGCTTGGACATTTTTTTTGTGGGTGATGTGAAATTCACACGTGATTTTACACACGCAAACCTTTAGTAAATCAGGCCCTTAGTGTCAGTATTAAGAGCTCAGAGAGAGAAAAAGACAGAGAAAGAGAGGAAGTGAATGTTTGCACTTCAATGCCAGTGGATAATGATGTAAACATCTGGGTGGCCAGCAGGCTCTCATTACTGCCAACACCGATGCTGTGTTCCAAATGGCTTTTTGTGCACGAACGCTCACTGTTTTGAGTGCAGATGTGCGTTCACACCGTCAAATACAGAAACATGCAGTGCACTACAAGTACCAAGATGATACACTCCAAACTGTCCAAAAAAAGAAGTGTGAAAGCCCTAAACGGTTGCCATCTTGGAAGGTACAGGATGTCCGACGTAAAGGAAGTTACGGCTGTTCCTGAGCACCTCACAAAAGTGTTTCCTTTTCAGTACTGCTGCTGGACAAAAGAACGAGTACGTTTATTGAGTGTGTTACACAAAGGGCACAAAAACATGTTCATTTCTGGGTAAAGTAATAATGCTCCAGATATGTTGGCGGGTGCTGCGTAAACATGCTGAGGTTATTTCCTGCAAGTGCAGAACAACAGTGTGCGGATCGAAACAGCACTTCTGTGTCACAATTCCTGTACTACACAAGTAAGAGTCCTAACATGGAAGATCACTTTATTAGCGTACAACGGGAAGTATGTCAATTTGGAGCACAGCACGAGTCTTACACGCAGGTTAGTTATGGTTTGCTTCTTTTTTTTACTCACTTTGAGCCTACCTCATCCAAGTCAGGAAATTAGTCTTTGTTCTCTTAATCTGCTAGAAAGGTTCCTAATTGGTTGTGATCATTTTAGCTGGTGTTCTTTTCAGTCTCTTCAGTCCTCTCTGTCTTTCGGCTGTGTTCCTCTATGGGTATGATGCAGCTGAACTTTCTATCATTGTCCACACATTTGTCAGAGTGTCTTTTATTTTGTAAAACGAATGGTGGGACAGTTCTTTCATTGGTCTGTGAGATTAAAGTTGCGTTTTTGCTGCCAGTATCTTTTTTTACATTGTTGAGGATACTGGTATGTGTGAGCAACGTCACTGTTTGGTGGCCGTTGTTCTCATCGGTGGCGACCTCGTGGGAATCGTTGGGGTTGGCGGGGCTGGCATTGCCGCGCCGGCGGCAGCAGCAGAGCACCCTTGAAACGGGTTGGAATATTACGCTGTACAGGCCGCGGCGGGCGCTTTCACTGACGAAGCAGTAGAGAGCAGGGTCGGCCACGCAGTTGAGGGTTGTCAGCAGCAATGACAGGTGATAGAAGTTAAAAATGGCTGGAAAATAAGAACGTAGATCACGTCAAGTTAAAAACATTTTTCATCGTTATTCAGTGGATTACTTTCTATGAATGAAACAGTACCTGCAATAAAGTTGCAGTCCCGCTCCAGCAGGGTGCGTACTAACAGGAAGATGTGGTACGGGGAGAAGCAGACGAGGAAGATAAGGATGGTGCTGCTGACTAACTGCCTTATCCTTATCTTTTGATCTGGCTGTGTGCCTGCACTCCGACCCACTACGCGAAGGACACAAAGGTAGCTGATCTAAACCAAGAGAAAACGTACCATTTAAATTATGCTTAAGACAACTGACAGCATTTATTCCTCTTTATTTTTTATCTTCTGGATTATTTTCATTTTTACATGTATGTAACTCCTCCTGAGACAACTTGTATCGTTTTCTTTATTGAATAGTGTCTCACTATGCTGAAGTATTTGGGGGTATGTGTATGCCTTTATTACAGATGTAACAAAACAAAAAAAAAACAGGGGACATTGTGATTCAAGGTTTGAAGCAAGAAAATACAACTTTTCCCAATAGCATATTACATTTTCCTTCATTTCTGATTCTACTGAACTAGTGGTGGAATATAACAAAATACATTTAGTCCTTCAGATTCCATTATACTGTTTCGTAAGGGAATATTGTACTTTGCACACCACTGCATTTCCTTGACGTACATAGTTGTACAAATGCAGTGAAATGTAATTTTATTAGCCCTTTTCAATATGAGCAAAAACAAAAAAAAAGGGCTTGTAAAACAGTTATCGTACCGATAGAATGGCCAATGGGAACATGAAGCCAATAGTGAAGCGGTAGTAGTTGATTGGATATTCCCACGGTTGCATGGGGTAGTGCTCAAAGCACACTGATAGGTTCTTGCGGTCTCTGCTCAGTTCCTTGTGGCGAAAGAAAACCACACCTACTGCTATCTCCTTCAGCCAGACCATGGCACTAACGAGCCATGCTGCACTCATAGAGCGGAGAGAGGTGAACCTGGAGGTAGGGACAAAAAAAAAAGGTACAATCAGGTGAAAAAGTATGGCATGGGATATTTGACATCTTTGAAAAGCAAACATTTGATCCTCTTTGAAACAGTGCCCACAGATAAAGATGACATACTTGGAAATATCATTATATGCCAGATTTGTGCAATTTCTTACTGATTGTAGTCACATTCACTTTGACATCAACAGTTGCAAAAGTTATCTGCAGATCCTTTGACAAAGTATTAGTGCTCTCTTTTTGCATTAAATGGTGTGCTCTTGGGCTGAATTTGTTGGGGTGGCCAGGCCCAGTCAAATTGGCAGTGGTTTAAAATCTACGCGACTTGTCAATTAATTTTCTTTAAAGTAGAATCATTTTTCTCAAAATCATTTGGAGATCTTAAATCCTTTTAAAGCCTTACTTTTCTTTGGGCCTTAAAGTTCTCTTTAGATATTGTCATGATGGCATCACACACTTTAATGTTAGAGAGAACACCACGCCGATGTCAAAAGTGTAAATAACAAAGGTTTAACGTATCACTCCCTAAGGAGGTTCTAATCAATGAAACAAAACCTGGAACTGCTGATTGTAATTTTATTGATTTGAAGGTGTGATAAATTGAAGGGTTCCTCTTACTTTGCCCAAGTGACTGATCTCTTTTTACATTTACCTTGATCATGAAAATGACTCCAAAATGTACATCTTATGTGTCATTTGTTTGAATATATAAATTTTATCCGGTGCCACTGTTTCAAAGAGGATCGAATATTTGTTTGTTCAAATGTGTTTCCATCACATGACTGTAGATTCAACGTAAACACCAAAATAGCACCGTGTCAGACAACAGTGCAAACATATAGAAATAGCATGGAGTCAGCTCCACCAATCAAAAGTTCTGTAATACAAGCAAATCTACCTTAAAGGATGGACCACAGCCAGATAGCGATCCAGACTAATACAGCACAGAAAACCAATGCTGATGTAGATGTTCTCATAAAGCAGGAAACCACATAGCTGACACAACCATTCCCTGTGACGCCAATCATCATCCTGAAACAAACACGTATGAAATAAGACTTTAGCTTTATACACTGGATAAAAGCTGATGAAACACATCTATAGGGGGAAAAGGGAAAACTAATATAACTATAACATAATTATATATATAAATATATATATATATAATTACTGTTATAGTTATGTTAGTTTATATATATATATAACTGTTATAGTACAGATAAGCTATATAAAAAGAGTTCCGTAAATCCGACATCCATCATTTCAATTTGAAAAAACAGACAAAAAGTTTAAGCATATTTGAAATATAGATTGTTTTATTTATTTTTTAAAAAAGGGTAAAAATGCGGATAATAAGATCTAAAAAAAAAAAAATCAATGATTTAATTATTATTTGATACATTTTCCTTATAAAAATCAGTTCATTCTTTGATTCACTAGTTTCCGATAGAGACACTTATCCCAGAACCAAAGAGTCATACAAGTGTGATGAAGGAAGCGCTGGTGCCTTCAGCCAGTCACATGTATCACAGAATAGAAAGTGGTACTAAGTTACCTGAAAGATGTACTGGAGCCACAGTGGTAATGATGCCAGGTATAACAGATCAGATATAGTGAGGTTCATCAAATAAACTCCCAGCTCATTCTTCTGCTTCAGCTGTAGAGCAGCATGGTACAGAGAATACAAGTTGGAGGGAACACCAACCTAGAATCAAGAAGATCATTTATACTCTTTAAATGTACACAACTCAGTCTCATATCAAAATGTCAGGAAGGCTCAGCAGCAGTCCTGGCAGCCCAGAAGTACTCCCCTCAATACTCACACCCACCTCCGCTGCACCTAACTGCATTGATCGGAGCACCCTTATTAAACTCGAGTTTAATCAGCAAATCGTAACATTCTGTTTGTATTTACATTTTACACAGTGTCCCAACTTTTTGGGAAATGCTTGGTTATGACTCTGTGTTCCTACCCTTCACCTAACTCATCTTACAGCTTGACAGAATGTGCTTTACCGTACTGCTAAACATAATGGACGGGTTGGATCCCCACTTACCCACTGCTCGGCGATGGAAGCACGTCATACGTCGCTCCCGGCAGAAATTCATGTGTCTAACCTCAATGCACCACAGGTCCCTCCAACTAAGATATTTTACATTTTCCCACTTCACCTACTATCCCTGCTTACGCTGAACAGCTGCCCTAACACATCATTTTGCCTCTCCCTCAACACGCACATGATCAATCATCACCTTTATTCTTTCTGCAGGGCCAGCCTTACGCCGTATTGGACGCCCCGTGCTCACACCTACGTTTCCCCTTCCTTGCTGCACCCTACCTTCCACCTTCTTCTGCTTTACTGCTTCCTGAGCTGCCTGCCTTGCGCTCCACTTCCTTCCTGTCATTAGCGCCGGTGCCAACTTCCTCACTACCTCTTCTTGGCTTCCCTCCAACTGCAACTCTTTTCTTATTTTTGCACACCTAAATTCCCATGTCCATTAGTGATTGGAGGATGCCCCTTCTATACAATGCTACACTACTGAGATCTTGAGGAACCCCCAACCACTTCCTACTGTATGCAGTTACCAGTCTCTCCAGACTTTCTATCTTAGAAACTGAACACCCATATACTGTCTGTTGCCGTATTACCCTTGGAAATAGCCCAAACTCTAGACAAGACAGCTTCAGCTGGCCCCATACAACCCACAGAGATGCCCTGATCACTACCTTAGCCAGAATAAATGCGGATGTTGTGCAACATCCCATGATCCTTATCTCTAACCTCTGCCATGCCGTAGTAACATCAACTGTGATTAAACAAAAAACATTTACTCTCGATCTCTACCGGCACCCTTAAGAAGTCAAATGCAGTCCAGATAAGGTTATGCTGCACCAAGCTCCAATCTGTAGATCTAAAAACACTACATGCAAGTCCCTTTTCTCTTGCCTAACTGCTTAAATCTGATGCCATATTAGACTGACATGCTGTATGCAACCTTTTGCACAGAAGTGTCAATCATCTTATTCCTTTCCAGGTAATCTGCTAGTCTCTGCAAAATGACACCAAGGAAAATCTTTACCTCCCCATTCTGTGGACATATGGGCCTGAACTGACTTAATTATACTGACCTGACTATTGGAAGAATTATCTCCCTGTCCTACGCCATGCCCTCAGTATCACTTGTTTTTTCAATACTATCCTAAAGAGCAACCACAAGAACCTAAATCACACTTTTATTTATCTGGGAAGGCACCTCATTTGGCCAATGAAGCCTTTGTGCGCCTTACAACTGCCTGTACCTCACTCCACATTGTCTATCTTCTCACCTATCTGATGGGAGGTCTATCTCTCTGTCGTCTGTGTACAATTTTCTTAAGTATTCTTCCCTTCCCTTGTTATTTTTAACTGTCCTCTTCTGTCCTCATTAAACAACCACTTAACAAAGCTAAATGGGTACCTAAAAAAGCCGTAGTCCTTTACTTTCTCCTCCTTTTCCTTGTCAAATATTCTTCCCTCCTAAGTATTGCTAATTGATTTCTAAGTTCTAGCTGAAACACCTCAATTCCCCGTCTTTCCTCTTCAGTCATCTTCTACCACTGCTTCTTTAGCCACCTTATTTCCTTTACTAACCTCGCTTTTTCTTTCTGTCTTCAGAACCTCTTGAACCTGTGCTTTTCTTTTGATTAGAACCCTAAATCTATCGGCAACATATTGGTAAATAACTCCTAATTTCTCTGATTCTGCCTCTGCTGTCCCTTTCAATCTCTCTAACACCCCTACCAGATCTATGGTTGCTGACTGCCACACCTTGCTCTGGGCTACCTGACTGTAGCTCTAACCTCACAGCTCCTCTCACTACCAGGTGGGGCCTCATTCTCATCCCCCTCTTTTGTGCTTGCACCACTTTCTTCTGTGCCCGGGGTATTATTGATATCCTGCAAATTGTGGGTTTCTACCTGTCGCTGGACTTCGGTCAACTGACTTGACCAACTTCTCAGGAAGTACTGGTCAATGTGACCCCCGTGCACACTTTCTGACAAGTACTTTTTCCTCCCTTGATGTATTTTGAGGCACTTAGCTGTAGTCACCTTCTGCCAAGCATAACAACAAACCTGCAGTTCCCTTACTTCCCCCACGGAGCCTTTTAGACTCGAGGTGTATTGTTCTTTTCAAAATAAAAAGAGTATATACGTATGTACGACACATCACTTAACTAAGTTACGTTACTTAAAATGAATCCAGGTTGGCTTTCCCATTCTCACGGATTCAGTGATCTCCTGGGTAAATGTGTTTGATGCATCCAACCACACCCTATTGACTTCCATGTGGACACTGACTCTCTTTCTCTTCCGTCACATTACTTCTTTCATCAAAAATCCAGTTTGAAATGTTGACATCTCACAATTTTAAATCCTCTATTGTAAAAGTTAAACACAAAACGTTCATATATTTGGACAATGTAGCTGGGCTCCAAAGTCTGAGACCACGGTGAAAACGTTATATATTTTCACATAAACCTGGAAATCCTCAAGTTTCCAAAGAACATTGTTTACGAAGTAGCATTTGCGTTGTGGGAAATATGACTTGAGAACTAAGTGAAAGAGAAGATCGTTTAGGAGAGACAATGATACGACAGTAGGAAAGCCGCGGTGAAAGGGGTTGGTGGGGCAAGTGGTATTCAGTTGGATGTAATCTGCAGCCTCACTGCCAGATGCCACTAAATCCTACATATAGTGATGTGCCGAATTCGGACTTAAAAGTTTTGGGGAAGCGTTTTTTAGAAGGACCTTTGTGACCCCATTAAGCAAACATAAGATTGCTTATGCTGTCATTTACACGGAACTTGTTCTTTAAGCATCATTGCCGCAATATTGTGTTTTAAAAGAGGTGCTAGGCTTTCTAGACATGAGAGTTTTCGGTGTCACACTGACCTTAGTTTGGAAACAAACCCTTTCCTATTGGCTACGTATGTTTATATCATGTTCAGACATTTAAGCAGTTTTGTTCAGGTATTGAAGATCACTTACCAACAATACGAGGATATACACAGAGGAGAAAAGGTACTGGTGGATTTCATGGCTGATGGTGCAGTTGATCACGTCCTCTTCAGACATGTTGAACATCATATTCCACTCACATTCACACTAATTTTTGTTTACTGTGTACACGTGAATCATGACTATAATATAACAACACACACAGACACGTACAAATCTTCATGTTGATTGGAGAAATTTGTGGTGGCTTAAATTGGTCTCATCTGGTTGAGCATTTGTCTTCTCTGATTGGGTTGTCCAGTTTCATTTGGCAACTGTGGAACAAAGGAGAAATTCGTACATTTACATACATATAGAATGAACCGTGTGGGAGATAAACCCTTAGTTTAGGGCTTCAAACGTAATTGCATAGACACAATGAAGTCAAACAAAATCATTATACAGTATCTAATATTCTGTAGGACTGCCTGAAGTCTTTGACCCTGAGACATCAGACATCATTCTCTACCAGACCTTCCCTGCAGCCACCTCCAGATGCTGCTGGGGGTCTCTGGTCTTCTGCAAGTGAAATGCAGCAGGATTGAGACTGATATACTCAGCCAGTCAACAGTTCCACTGGCAGCCACACATGCCCAAGCTATAACACTGTACAATAGCTGACAGATTAGGTGATGTTTGGGGTCACGGGCTGTTCCTATTCTTTCTGCAATTTCCTCGTTCCATCCTTTTGATTTTGTGTTTCTGATTAGTTGTGATGTATCAACTGCACTATGACATTCATGTTTTTGAGGTTTACCAAAGGTCTGGCCTTTCACAATTATTACACAATCATCTGATCACAATTGTTTGAGCTGACTGCAATAATTTTGCGTAATCGTCAGAATCGTTTCTCAGAGCATTTTTGGGTGGTCATGGGAGGTGACCGGAGGCGGGGAGAGGAGGACACAGAACACATGGGACAACAATAACAAGCAGACAGGGGAATGACAGCACACATGAGGAGAGGTGATTGGGGACAAAATAGAGGGAGACACACTTGGGTCAGAAAGGGATCCTGACAAACAGACCAGACAGACAGCATTGTGGTCAACAATATGAACTCACTTGTTCCTGTCGGGGAAGATGACAAAGAGCAAACAGAGCAACCGTCCCAGCTGTGGCATCCCCCCATCAATGTAAGCCATTTAAGTGACGAACAACAAGAAGTAGTGGGAAAAAAATGCTCTGAGGTGTCAAAGGCATTTGCTCAGGATGATAATGACATAAGGTGTGTTTCAAGCCTCCAAATGAGCACAACTCTGAAAGATGACATTCCAGCGCAGAGATCCTACAGTCATCCCCAAGCCCTTCTACGAAAGAAGTCAAGGAGTATATCCAGGACTTATCAGCAAAGAATTGGATAGCACAATCCAAGACCCCATACTCCGCTCCAGTAGTTTGCGTTCGCAAGAAGGATGGGAGTTTGAGGCTGTGCATTGATTACAGACTCCTAAACCAAAAGACAGTCCCACGCAGACACCCCCTGCCACACATTCAAGATCTTATTGACACACTCAGGGGATACAGCTGGTTCTCATTTTTTGATCGGGGAAAAGTAAATCATCAAGGCTTTATTGCAGAGGGATCACAGCACATGATAGTGGAAACCATCCAGGCCATGACAAGTAAAACCCCGAGCACTGTTGGAGAATTCTGTAAGGTACAAGGATTCCTTATCTATTATCAATAGTATACAACACTTCTCTTGAGTTGCCAAGACGATGTATGAATTCCTGAAAGCAAATATCACTGCCACCACTGGGTCTCAGCCCAGGCTAAAGAAGGGAAAAGGGGTACAGCTGTCATCACAGACCCTGATACAGTGGACGTAAGAGCACCAAAGAGTCCAGACAAGCTCATACATATCCTGTACAACCCGCAAGTGCTTGGTTATCCTGACTTCGACCTCCCTTTTGTGTTAACACAGACGCATTAAAATAAGGGCTTGGACCTATGTTATACCAACCAGGGAGGGAAGCTCAGGGTGATCACCTTTGGATCCAGAAAACTGACACCTGCAGAACGCAGTTATAACCTTCACTAAGACAAACTAAAATTTCTGACGTTAAAGTGGGCCATAAGTAAGAAATTTCTAGATGACCTCTTCTATGCGCACTACTTCACCGTATATACGGATACATAATCCTTTAACATACGTGATGACCACCGCCAAACTCAACACTGATTGCAGACTTTCAGTTTGAGACAAAATACCGATCAGGAAACGATGGAATGCAATGATAAATGTGGACGCTGACACACCGTTAAGGTTTCCATTAGACATTGACAGCTATGTTGACTCATGCATGGAGGAGTTACCCAGAGACACCATTCTGGCAACATGGGAAGGCAGCCGAATTTCTAAGCAAGGAAACGTTGCATATGTCGCTGACCTGAATCTGTTGCAAAAGAGCTCAAGCTTACAGTCGCTAGAGGTGCTCACAACCATACGTCGTGACGACCTCAATAAATCTCAGCAAGATGATCCTGCTATCAGTCCTTAGGCTTAAAGAGATAGGAAGAGGAGCTAGTGGTCGAGCAAAGAAACTACTGCTTGAGTGGGAGAAGCTTCACTTCAAAGATTGTCGGCTATACAGGAAAACCAGCGAAAGAGGGTGATTCAGCCGGCCTCCAGCTCGGGGCCTGGAGGGGTTTCTCCTTCGCTTCCGGTCTCCAACTTGGCACCCGCAGGGGTTCCACCTTCTCCACCGGCTTCCTGCCAATGCTCCACTGAGTCTACACCACCAGCTCCCTGCCTGACTCCCAGTGAGCCAACACTGCCAGCTCCCAGCCAATCTCCCAGTTGGTCTTCGCCTTCGTTGACGGCTCCCTGCCGGCCTCCCAGTGAGTCACCGCCGGTCTGCCCTTCAGTGACCTCCGAGCGGTGTACTGGAGGCCCCGCTGCCCAGTGTCCCGCTCCTGGTTTCAAGTTTTTCACTCCTGGTTCCGCTCCTGTGTCAGGAGGGGGTCCACACCACGCTATCAACTTCCGGCTGGGTCGACAATACCGTCTCTGCCTCGGGGCTGTCCTCCGGAGCTGCTCCACCAGTCTGTCTGGTCCCTGATCCAACCACCCAAGTTGCTAAGCCAGTTTGTCTGGCACCCGGGCCATTTGCCCAAGACTCCTGATTCTCCTGCTCTGTGGTCTCAGAGCAGTCCGCTTGAGACTCTTGGTCCTGTTCTCCTGCAATTTGGTCCTCCGTCCCTCGTCCAAACCCCCCTCCAACCACCGCTTGTCTGTTTGTTCGTAGGGTCTCTTCACAGTGAGCCCGCTCCTCCAAGCTAACCCGTCATCCTGGGGTCAATCGCACAATGTCCCTCCTGCTGCACCACTTCTGATGGCTGTCTATGTTGTCTGATACTGGTTAGTTTGTTAATTCCTGTACTGTCTCTGCCCGTAGCAAATTCTCCCGCCAGCCACCTGCAGGACTACTCCCTCCTCTGCCTCAGTTCCACATAGCTTTGGAATTTTTCACTGGATTACCTGTTTCCAGAGGTAATACCACCACCCTCACAATCGTGAACAGGTTTTTGTGCACTTTATTGCTCTACCCGGTACGTTTTCGACAGGGCTGCAGGAGTGAATCGTCGTCATTAAAGTCAGTGCTTCATATCCCACCGGCTGCGCCGCAATCCATCCCAGAAGCGGCTCGCTGCGCCGCTCTGCCGACGATAGGCAGCGAGTCTATTTCTGACAGAAGCTGCTCGGAGACCGCAATAATCTGAACAGAGCAGATCAGCAGGGCAGGAAAAAAAAATTATTCTGGGAAGTTTCTAAATATAACACCCACGTTCAATCTCCCGATCGTAAATAACTTCACTCCATCACCGTCTGCCCCCGCAGTCTTCCAATTTGGACTAGAAATGCATTCTCCTCCCGCTACAGATAAGGTATGTGAAATAGTTACACAATAAATGGGAGGATTAATGTTTTTGACGACTACAACACAGCGGCTGTATTAACTTTGTCTGTAAGCTGCAGCACAAAGTAGGAAATGGCAACAATAACCACAAAATGGAAAAATAAGAAAGTTTACCCATGATAGAAGCGCAGCAATTGATGAAACATGACCAGACGAGGAAGTAAGATAAAACAGGCGGACAAAACGTTCCACGTCTGACACCCGTCTTCAGTGGAATATGCGGGTTATTTTCAGATGGACCACCAGAAAAGGAATGAAAAGGAATGATTTCAGTGAATGACACCAAAATGACTCTTTGAAAAAAATGTATTGACTTTGTATTTTGTATGAGAAGTTTAACCCCTAGTGGCCCTCGTGGCATTGCAGCGTTAAGGCACTTTTGCTTCGGCCTCATTTTTCAGACCCGAAAGCTACGTATAGTATACTTATATAACAGTCTATGGCTCCGTCTCACTTAAACCAACATCAAAAAACATTTTCATTAAAAAAAAATTGTTTTTGTTTTGATTTTGACATTTAAATGTGAAGCAAAAGTTGTGGATGTGAGAATTTTATTCTAGTTTAGCTCTTACTGTGTTGTATATACCAAATTTAATATATCAGATTTAATTAGAGAATTGAAAGTGAGACTGCATGAATGAATAGTTTATTTTTCTGTTACTGTTAAAGTAATCGAATCAGTAAGGATTGGCATCGAAATGGAGCTTTGCTTCTTTTCAGTGAACTCCAGCTCCAGTGTAACAGCAAAGAAACAAGGAGGCTTCACTATCCACTGACAGTGGATAGTGAAGCCTCCTTGTTTCTTTGCTTTGGCATCTCAGCATCTTTAGAGTGGCTCCTTAATAACATACTATAAAACCATTTAGAGCCACTGTAACGCCACATATATAAACCACAAAAATCGTATCCATTCTCTCTTAGTCTGTCATTTTGGAGAACGCTCTGTCTCTCTGGTTTTCCTAAATAAACCAAAGTCAGAATAAGGCACAGCTGGATTTACTAAGCATTCCATAAGAGTCAAGCTAAACCTACACTTTTAACCCTTATTCCACCAGGTGAATGGAATGAATTACAATTTATAAACATACAGTAATGCTGTAATGTTTGCTCTGGACACCTGCACACACCTACTGACCCTGCCACATGAGTGAACTACATTTGCCATAACCTGTACCTGATTGTAGGTCATGTTTTATTTTTGTATTTCCTGTTTTCTTTTGGTTTCTCACCCTCTCATGTCTGAACGGCATGACTTCCTGTCCTTGTGCATGTGATTACCTACCTTCCACACTGTTTCCACCTGTCTCCGATTGTCTTCCTGCCCTCCTGTGTAAATAGTCTGTGCTCTGTCAGTCTACACCAATTTGTTGTCCTGAACTGTCATCCTGTGTTCTTGAGTCAGGCATTTAGGTCAAATCCCTGCCTGTATTGCCACAATGTTACGAGGGAGGACAGTGGCTGCATCGGTATAACCAGACACGACATGCAGAAACAGATTAAAATAGATGTAGAAAGCAAAATGCGCAGGTGCACCCAGATCAGTTCGGCTGTAAAGCAGTATCTTATCTGCTCACAACAGGAAGCTGAATACTGTCGGGGATCGGCCTTTTAACATGAAGGAGCACTAAATGCACAACTTGTCACATCCTGCCTTATTCCCGTAGTATCGGGAGTGTTATAGCTGACATGGACCAACACACTGCTGTTCATGTGAACCGGGGCGGCTGAATGCAAACAGACATGTGACTCAGAGCGAACGGAAGGAGAAAAGTATTGCGAGGGAATGCAAAAGCAGTCCTGAAAAAAAAAATCTTTAGGGGCGCTGTATTAACAAACGTCAAAGTGAACCAAGAGCACTCGTCCAATATACTGAAGTTGGTTGCTGGTACGACGGTAAGGAGTGATCATAAACATTACACGCACTCAAAGCTCCCAATGCAATTCATTCATCAACAACGAAGATGAAGAGCGGTGCACTCAAAATGTCACCGTTATTGTGATGTTAATAAATGAATTGCATCAGGAGATCCAAGTGTGCATAATTTACTTAGCAGTCGTGAATTAAATGGCCTAAGCTATGTCGGGGGATGCAGCCTACAGCCACGTGGATGGAGAACAATGGAGAGGCCTTCATGAAAGTCAAAGCCTGACCACAATGCGACATTAACTACACATGCTTTGCACTTTACACCGCAGTGGGAAACCTTACGCGCCTGAGGATCAGGAATCTTGAGGCTGTTTCGGTTTGAGCTATTTCAATCCGGACATGCGCAACCTGGCCGTGACCAGACCACAAGTGGCCAGCAAAAGCACAGGTGGAAACACACTCAGGAAGTCATTGAGCTCTGATCTGTTCAGGCCACACTCTGAGGCACAAATCTGTACTTTCAGAAGTTAAAAGCCATCTGCATTCACGCGTACGCGTACATGTGCATGTGTTAGTACCCTTTTATATGGAAAGCCATTAGTTCCGGACTTTGGCCATATTTCCATTCATTAACTTTACTCCTGCTCCACACCACCTCGTTGTTGTTTGGGACGCCCGGATATGCACGGGGTTACATCCACCATATTTGAAGTGTCCACGTGTGTGTAGAAGTGTGATTATTTGTGCACATTTATTGTGGTAATAGCTGGATTGCAAAATCTGTGCTCTTATTTACAACTCCACTGTTCACTTAAAAGGTAAACACACCTTCATGAGAGGAAATTTGCCATTTGGGTATTGGTCTCTGTTACCAGGGTGGTGCCTCATTATTTTCAATAAATTTGTAAAAGTTTACGAACACTACTAATCATTTATAACCAAATCTGCTCCCGCTTGGGCATGACAGCTGGCATGCATAAATTGCCAAACCTTTTTAGCGCAGATGATGCATTTTCACACTCTGTGGCCATGCATGGCTGGGTAGATTATTAAACCAGACGAGTAGGTGAAAAGGATTTTGAATTAGTTAACCTGTTGCCTTTTGGAGATTGCAAAAACTGCAATATAGAGAACATGCGAAAACCTAAATAAACTAAATAAACAAACCAGATGAATAAAAGAATGCAACCTTCTTTAATCCTACAAAAAAAAGACTATTGACCTTTGTCTATTATGTTAGTTACACACCGCTGTGTCACGTGCTGGGGCGGGGGGGGGGGGGGGGGGGTTTGCGAGCCTGAAGGGGAAGAGAGTGCTGCACAGGGAAAACAACCTGAGGCTGGCAAGAGGTGGAAGACAAAAGTGCCGGCCCGCCAGCGGGAGGATGACCTAGCCCTTGTTGGACCTCCAGCAAGCTGGGTTTGATATGCTCGGTGCCATGTGTCTCAGGTTCAGCAACGGTTCGAGGTCACAGCTGGTCTCCATGGTGTCTGTGTACTGTATACAACACAAGCCCAGTCGATCTCGCTACCAAACCTGGAATCCACCTGTGACCTTCTCCCACAGTTCCACGCAGATACACAGCACCATCCACGTTACAGGAACGGTCTGCAGCACTGCGGTCGAGGGATGGGCATCTTCAAGAAAAATACTATTCGAAATTCCATTCCGCTCAATTCCACCGCACAACTGCATGCAAACACACACACACACACATAAAGAGGAGGAGAGACTCACTTGCACCGTGAATTCAGCAAATGTCATCCAACTTCTGAAACCCTCGCGTTGGGACAAATCTTGCGAGAAGCGCGTCTTAAATTTCATCTTGTTAAATGTTAAAAAAAAAAACGTGACATGGAGGGTAGTTACTTGCGGCCACTGCGCTGCAGCTCAGCTGCTCGTCACAGCTTTGGTGAAGTAAAGCCTTTTTAGTCTTCACTTTTGAACTTCCTCGTTCACAGGTGAATTTATATTTGACCAAAGACAGTGGGGGTTGTAATCATAATCCAGGCTATATTTACATACATAAATGGTCCAAAATGCACAAATTAGACAGGTTGTAAAGCCTGGAAGGTGTTCAGACAGTTGAACATCCCTTAAAAGTCTGGTACAAATGATGTGGGTGATCCCAAAGCTGACCCAAACTTGGTTATTTTGCTAATTTAGCTGCTTTTGAAGGTGGTTTAAAACAACATTTACTCATTTTATTTGTTTTAGGGAGCAAAGAGCAGACTGATCCCTGAGGACACACTGGGGACAAGTGGAGGAAGTGGAGGAAGAGGAGGAAGAGGAGGAAGAGAGCCAGCAGTGTCAGCTGGAGAAAGAGAATCAATAGATAGGCTTTTCTCTCTACTTAAAAAAAAAAGTTATTTATTCTAATGAATGAATTAAAATGAAATGTCTTAGATACATTATAAAGTAATACTATATAAGATTATCACATATTTATATCATTGCTGTTGTCCTGTAAACAGTGTACATAAATCAGTGCGCTGTGTTAAAATTCCATCACTGGTTATAATAACAAACTAAATCTGACACTGGGGGGAAAAAAAGCAATTTAATGGGTTGTTCAGCACAGTATTTAGTATTTAGTAATGAGTCATTTACCTGAAACATTATCAATTGCTTTATCTACTGAGCGCTTACCTAACTATTACTCTCTGGAAAAAATAACGTTGGAGTTGCAGCCATCACAAAAAAATTTAACAAGCAGAATTGTCGCCCTCAAATTAAAAAAAAAAAATCATCAAGTCTCAGCAAACTAGTGTTAACTGGTATTTTAAGTAATTTATCCTCCAGCACCTTGATGGGAACCCAATGTGCTACGGGGGCTACAAATATATGTAGATGTTATGATTTAAAAAAAAAAAAAAAAAGACACTGGTACAGCTATCAACTCCAAAAGTCTTTTAAAGTTCTTTTAATAAGAAAGCCTGACAGACAGTAACCGTCAGTAAAGGATGCTGTAAGACAGAAAGGGAGCGCACCGCAAAGGCAGGGATGATTTCTTATTGGTTAATGTCATACCTGACATTCTATTGGTTGGGAATTGTGACATGGGGCCATTTTGGGGTCGTTTCACAAACATGTGAGCGCGCAAACTGAGATCTGAGAGCAGAATTTCTGCCAGCATGGAAGCAGTCCGAGTGCAAGAAGGAAAGGTGAAGCCGGAGCACAGCAAGTCTGTGCAAGCAACAAGTGTATCTGAGTGCAGACGTACAGTTTTGAAAGAGGGCACTTTAAGTCCCCGAGCCAGCAGGGACGATTTGAGTCCCAGGGGAGACTTTTGAGAGAGAAAATCCAAATATTTGATTGTGAAAACAAGGAATCACGTTCTGAAATTGAAAGTGCATATGCTCTTGTGGATGCAAATAGAGCCAAAATGACACTAGAACTGCGTGAGTGGACACCAAGAGGGACCGAGTTGACCCTTTAAAATAGAGTCCAGTCATCCATTCATTTAATTACTTTTTACTGTTCCAGTATAAAGACAATCTAACAAACATAAACCAATAAAGCCTTTTTCTTCTCCGCTATACATCAGTCAGTCAGACTGTGAAAACCTACACAAAATCAAATGTGTGTGTGTGTGTGTGTGTGTGTGTGTGTGTGTGTGTGTGTGTGTGTGTGTGTATGTGTGTGTTTTTTTTTTTCTATGCGTTTTGATATTCTCATTCCAATAGCACCATCACATCAGATCACTGTAACTCTACAGATCCGCAAAGAACTGCGGCTGCGGAGAAATGCACAGATCACACCAGGTAATCCGGTGTATAATATATGCATATATCGTATATTCGCATAATCGTATTTATTCATTGACATGAAGCTCTCGGTCCATCCGCCCGCAAAAAAAAACAAACAACAACAAAAAAAGAACTACCACTTGAATACCTGCATCTGCAGCTTCCGGCAGTGACTTAATTAAATCCAGACAGAAAATGTGACTCCCGACACGATTGATCCAACTTTCGAGATTGAGATTAAAATCAAATGACGAACTCGGAACTGAAAGAGAAGTGGAACCCGTGTTCTCCCACGAGGCTCTGACGCTTCATCTGATCCATATTCAAATCCGACAATATGTCACTTCAGCTCATAATGAAAAAAAAAACAATAAAAAACAAAAACAAACCAATGTGTCGCTTTTAGCGTAGAGAAATAAATAGATTACACGTCAGAGGAACTCTGCTCGCTTGTTTCCCTGAAGTAGAAATATACAGAGAAGCTCTTGATTTCGACGAGAAGTTGTTTAAATACATATACAGGGAGAGACTTTCTTACCGTATCTTTCCGGTTTGAGGGTCTGCATCAAACTGACGCCTTCTCTCTCTGTGTCTCTCTGTCTCTCTCTCTGTCTCTCTCTCTGTGTCTCTGTCTCTCTCTCTGTCTCTCTGTCTCTCTCTCTCTCTCCTTACTGTGCCTACACGCGGAGATTGAAAATATGACTCAAAATATAAATACATATAAATGTATAATAGCTCTATCTCATTTTGCATGCATATCTTATTTATTGGTGACATAGCCTGTTGTGGAGTATTTAAAAAAAAAAAAAATTATTTTAGACTTCTAGGATGTTCAAGAGAACTTAAATTCGAATTTATGGGTGTGGATGTCACAAGAAGAATCAAACAACAATAAATATTAGACTATAGTGTCCTTATATAGTTCTGATGCATTTATCAGAAAGATATATGTATCTAATGCATCAATAGATTATTATAGATTAGATTAGATTAGTACAAAACAAGCACATATAATCAAATGCACAGATAAACATTCATGACTAAATAAAAAAAAAACAAATGATAAAATAGGCGAGTTACTGCGAGTTGTTCACCGCAAGGACCGCCAGTCACCCGTCCGTCCTCTGTCTGTCCTCCGTCCGTCCTCCGTCCCTCGTTTGTTTAGTGGAATAAAGACCGTATTTTGGAATTAAAACCCCGAGTCTGTGAGCCTGCGTTTGAGTCCTGGTAAAACACTCACCTCATAACAGATATATTATTTGACCTTCACCTTCACACATGTCTACCTGTCTGAAGTACTTTTAAATCTCACATTTTGAAATGTGTTTTCAGTGATGAATCCGCTAACAAAGACTTGAGTCGATGCATCGGCCCGCACTGACCGCTGTGCTGCAGTAAAAAAATAGAGACCACCTCAGATGGTCTCCCTCAGACCAGGGACACCAGGTGTTTAATGTGGCTGCCCCGTGTGGGTCCGGCAGCGCCACCAGCAACTCCCTGCTTAACTAAACAAAAATACAAATAAGCACAAACTTATTTATCTATATTTAAAGATTGTCGATTTCTTTAGCTACCTGCAGCCACCCTGTTCATCATGTTCTTATATTATTTTAGTTTTTTTATGGATGTTTGTATATTTTTGTTGTTGTAAATAGTTGTAACGATCCCTGAAAAACAATTAAACAATGTATTAACACATTTGAATTCATTTATTTCACTCCACTGCTAATCTCTAAAGTAAAGAAAGGAGCCCGTTCATTCTTTCTCCTGCCACTGGCTGGCTTTCCTCCTCCTCTTCTTCTTCTTCTTCTTCTTCTTCCTCCTCCTCCTCCTCCTGCCGCTTGCCTCGGCGTGTCCTCCGGAACAGAGACAATCAGGACAGTCTGTTCTTCGCTCAAATCAAACTTTGGCGTAAGCTTTGCTTCGCGTGACTTACAAAAGCTTAAGCAGCGAAGAAAGTTCAGGTCAGCTGTGTGATCACTCGCGTCGTTCTGACCGGACTTTGGAAGAGATACTCAACGGCCTGAAAACCTTGCGGGCTTTGCAACCTGTCAAATTCTCTTCACCTTGGACCAATTACGTACAAGCAGCCAGAGTTATGAACGCAGTCGTTACCGCGGCGGTGGTAAGCTACGAATCAAACTTTGAGCTTCAGTTTGAAAGCGAAGGCTGAAAAGGCTTCACTGTCAGAAAGCTACTGCACATTATCGTTCGGATGGGCGGCCGAGCTGCAGTCGGTGCAGCGGCTCCGAAGCGGCTATCTAACGTCGCCAACGTCCGGCATCATAACAAATACGTTTGAGCAAAACTTCGAGGTTGCAAGCCGCCTCGTTTCACGACAGCCGAGGGACTCCCACGGGTCTGCAACTCCGAAGAGAGCGTCCGTCAAACTGGGGAAGATTTTGGTCTGCTGTGTTTTCGTGTCGCATTTCGTATCAGTTCTGCTCACTCGAAACCCTGACTGAGACGATACTAAAATAGTTTCAGAGACCATCCACTGACAATAAATATTGATGGCTATTTCATGGCCCGGATCGGCTACCGTGTCATGACACGTGCCAACTGCCTGATTCGCATCCGGTTCAAATGACAAGAGTCAGTTTTTTTTTTTTTTTTTATGAATAAGAAGGTTGCAGTCCAAAAACAAAAAAAAAATCTACTCGCTCTACTATTACCGAGGCTGGATTCTGTCCACCACTGACCAGCTGGAGGTTTCCTGCACTTTGCCAACGTCTCAGACTCAGCCCTCCCCCCGGACTACCAGCTCCTCTGGACTCTGATCACTTCAATCATTCTGCATTTATCACAACTGTTCAGTAAACCTGTTCTTAAGCTACAGCTTTGTGTCCTGCGTTCTTCATTTAGGTTATCGCGCTAATTATAACAGCATTTTATTTGTAATTTTTTTTTTTTTTTTTATGTGGGATTAGATACGATGCCTATAAAACATATTCACCCTAACCCTTGGATGTTTCACCCTTTTGTTGCTTTTATACATGAAATCATGGTCAATATAATTTGGCTTTTTTTTTTTTTTTTTTACAAGAATTTGCAAAAAAAAAGCTTCTTTCATGTCAAAGTGAAAACACATTTTTACAAACTAATGTCAATTAATTAAAAATATATAGTGTAAAATAAGTGTTTGCATAAATATTCACCCCCTTTAAAGTGACTGACCTAATTCAACAGAGGTCCAGCTAGTTGATGCCAGCAGTGTCACAATTAGTGAAATGAAGATCACCTGAGTGCAGTTGATGTGTGTCAAGTGATTGTAGTATAAAAACACCTGTCAGGGAGGTCCAGTCTCTGGTTCATCAGTATTCATGCTGCAACTGCAACATGAAGACAAAAGAACACTCCGAGCAACTCAGAGAAAAGATCATTGGAAAGTATAAGTCAGGAGATGGCTGCAAAAAGATTTCCAACTCACTGGACATCCCACAGAGTTCAGTTAAATCCATCATTAAGAAATGGAAGGACTATGGCACTTGTTTAAATCTGCCTAGAGCTATCCGTCCTCACAAACTGAGTGACCGGGCGAGAAGAAGACTGGTGAGGGAGGCCACCAAGACACCTACGACCACTCTGGAGGAGGTAAAAGCTTCAGTGGTTTAGATGGGACAGACTGTACATACAACAACTGTTGCCCGGGTTCTTCACCAGTCGAAGCTGTATGGGAGAGCGGCAAAGAGAAAACCACTGTTGACAAAAATCACACATGAAATCTCTCCTGGAATTCGCCCAAAGGCATGTGGGAGACTCCAAGGTCAATTGGAAGAAGGTTCTTTGGTCTGATGAGACAAAAAATTTTTGCTTTTTCGCCATCAGACCAGACGCTATGTTTGGCGAACGTCTCAGACTCAGCCCTCCCCCCGGACTACCAGCTCCTCTGGACTCTGATCACTTCAATCATTCTGCATTTATCACAACTGTTCAGTAAACCTGTTCTTAAGCTACAGCTTTGTGTCCTGCGTTCTTCATTTAGGTTATCGCGCTAATTATAACAGCATTTTATTTGTAATTTTTTTTTTTTTTAATGTGGGATTAGATACGATGCCTATAAAACATATTCACCCTAACCCTTGGATGTTTCACCCTTTTGTTGCTTTTATACATGAAATCATGGTCAATATAATTTGGCTTTTTTTTTTTTTTTTACAAGAATTTGCAAAAAAAAAGCTTCTTTCATGTCAAAGTGAAAACACATTTTTACAAACTAATGTCAATTAATTAAAAATATATAGTGTAAAATAAGTGTTTGCATAAATATTCACCCCCTTTAAAGTGACTGACCTAATTCAACAGAGGTCCAGCTAGTTGATGCCAGCAGTGTCACAATTAGTGAAATGAAGATCACCTGAGTGCAGTTGATGTGTGTCAAGTGATTGTAGTATAAAAACACCTGTCAGGGAGGTCCAGTCTCTGGTTCATCAGTATTCATGCTACAACTGCAACATGAAGACAAAAGAACACTCCGAGCAACTCAGAGAAAAGATCATTGAAAAGTATAAGTCAGGAGATGGCTGCAAAAAAATGTCCAACTCACTGGACATCCCACAGAGTTCAGTTAAATCCATCATTAAGAAATGGAAGGACGATGGCACTTGTTTAAATCTGCCTAGAGCTGGCCGTCCTCACAAACTGAGTGACCGGGCGAGAAGAAGACTGGTGAGGGAGGCCACCAAGACACCTACGGAGGAGGTAAGACTTTTTATAGTCATTGTATGTCGAACATCCATCAAACTTGTCTGTCGGATTTGTGGATAGGTCTGTTCATGTGTGCTATGCCCACCGGAGCTACAAAAATAACTGTCCGCGGGATGCGCCGGACTGCAGAAGCAGAGGGCGCAACTTCCACACCAAAGTAGCACTGCACCAGTGCATCTTTAAACAACAACAACAACACCCCACCCCACCCCACCCCGCTGCAGTGTTTCGACCAACTTGGCGCACCCAGGTTCACCTTGGTCTGCGAAAATTGCGATTCTGTGCAAGCGCAGGAAAAAAAAGCTCACCGGAAACCAAAACGGAGTGTTGTGTCCCTTCTCACCACCACTGACGGGGAACCTGAACACATTGGATATTGAAATGGGCAGGACAAATCAGACTTCTAACTCAAAGCACAGCCAATGAGTCAACTAAATCTATAAAACATTACATTACATTTCGCTGACGCTTTTATCCAAAGCGACGTGCAATAAGTGCATTTCAACCATGAGGGTACAAATTCAGAACAACAACAATCAAGAAAGTACAATTTTCTTCAAGAAAGCCAAACTTCAAAGTGCTATCAGCAAGTGCCATTTTAAGTGCCACTAAAGTTCTACCTATCCACCAGCAATGCTTCAAATATAGATGTTGCTGCACGGAAAGAAACAACAACGTGTCAAAATTCAAACACCATCTTCAATCTGACAACATGGTCTTCCATATACAATTATCACAGCGTTGCATTGGACCGCCTCAATTAATGTCACCAATTTAGTACCGGGTCAAATTTGATATGCCGTCACAGTCTCAGCTTCTGTTCCCGAGTGACGGCGCCGATTAGAAAGGTTTGTCCCCTTTTTGTGATGACACTTTACTATTTTAACCTGTTAAAACATTTGCATGAAATGTTGTAATTAATTACCATACGAATTTGTGTTATGATCACGAATGTGTTTCGTGAGTTCACGAAGACCTTCGACTATCACGTTCTGATCAGTTCACACTCCAAGTGAATGTTTGCGCCCCAAAAAGGGGGGCGGATCAAACAATTACAACGTACAATTGTAATTGTACATTACAATTAACATGGTCATGTACAAGTGCGCATGATGGCGTCGTTTCAATTAAAAATGGCTTCTGCGCATTTCAATTTGCTGTCTTAAAACTGAAGCTTATCGACACGTATGCATACAGACACACGCGCAGATGATTTTAAGGATTTTTGGGAAGTAGCGATGCCGAGGTGCCTTAAGCGCAGGCAAAGACAAAGGCAACGCACAAAACCAAGAACAGGAAAACTGAAAGCGTTAACGTACAATTTCACTTCATTTCGCAAACATGACCTCACTACTGCAATTTTAGAAAATGTACAAATATCAAAGTTTTACAGAGGAGTCGTGTTTTTTTTTTTTTACCAGTTTACAGAAATGTATCTGAATTTTTTATTTATTTATTTTTTTCCAATATAAACATATATTCAACCTAAAATAAAGGTCAAGAAGATTAAAAAAAACATTTTTTTTTTAATATTTCCAATATTCAACCTGTTAATAAAAATCTAACATTTACAAATATTACAGGAAAAATAATTTAGCTTGTTGCATATCGACTTGACATTTGTTCAAAAATGTGTCTTGAGGTTACAGCGACGGATCTCAGCTCAGAGCTTCAGTTTCGCAACTCCGGTGTTACATCTCCCTCCTCAACGTGATCGTCATCGTGATTGCGGTGCCGTCGGGATGTTTTGCCGCTCGTTGTTCTGACGCCTACGCCTCACGTTGATCCCGCGCCCAGAACCTTTTTAAGCGGGTCTCAATTTTAACCGCCTCAGACCCGAGACCATGATATCCTCGTTGATCGTCTTAAAACGTTGCTTGGTGTGTCCGACAGCGTCTTAAACGGGCTCAGAAGCAACACGGAAGGGATGGAGTTCGATTCCAGCATTGGGGATCATGTGTCTAAGGAAAATAACAGCTGCTTCGGGGCTGCGCAAGGGAGCTGCTCGGTCCTTTGTTATCGTTGCTTTCTAAGTTTCAAGGCCCACGTTAACGAAAACGACATTTTTTTTTTTTTTTTCCCACCTTAGAAACATAGCCAAGGTGTTCCCATTTATAAAACAGACAGAGGCTCGAGAAGCAGATTCGTTTCTAGCCGACCGGATGACTGTAATGTACTTTTTTACTTGCCTCCCAAAGAAGAAAACAAAAACAAAAATTCAGCTCATCCAAAACTCTACAGATCAGCTGCATGTCATTTTCTTGCTGTAAAGCACTTTGAACTGAATTTCTTGCGTGAACGGTGCGATACAAGTAAAGTTGATCGTTATTATCATTATTATTATTATCAGTACAATCTCTTTCATCAACATCGTCAGCCGTCTTCAAGGTACAGGCTGCTTTTATTCACTTCTGCCACCTCTTCACTCTTCCATCTCATTCAAACGGGCGACGGAAATGGCATCAAGCATTTGCAATCCAACAGTGACAACAACACTCGTACCAAAACCGCCTATGTGCTTCAGACAGAAAGATGAAATTGAGATTAAAACAGTTCAACACCGAGGTCTTTTCGTGGGAAATGACACATTCCACTGAAATGGATCAGCTGTCATTTGGTGGTGCTTCGTTTGGTGGTTTGCCAGAATTGAAGGTGTTCAATTTAAAAAAAACAACAACAACAACTTTAGAAAATGATCTTAACCACACTTGGAAATAAGTGAATCTGAACGTGAGGTTTGGGCAATCTACCCTGGTTTCAGACTATTGCGGTAAATCAATGGGAAGGATTGTTGGTCATATCAAAAATGGCTATATTATTTTCAGATCAATATAACGAAACACCTTGATAGTGAAAACTGATTTTTTTTTTGTCTGGTCTGGGCACTAAAATTGTCTATATATATATATATATATATATATACTGGTGGGAATTTCTTGGTGTTTTTTTGGAGACCATCCGTTGTGTTGTGGCGCCCCACCGCGACCTCGCATGCAGTCACTGTCGGTAGCCACCTGATGCAGTGTGTCAGTGCCGTATGTCGAAATACTTGTCTTCAGTTTTGTTCTACCTTGTAGAGAATAGTAGAACTAAAGAAAAAAAAAAGTTCGATGAGTAGGTGTGTCCAAACATTTTTTTTTTAAAGTTTTTACTGTGATTTAAAACCAAAAATTAAAAAAAAAAATAGTTCTTACGACAGCACGACATCCAGCTCTGGAAATTATGAGGTGAAGTCTGCATTTTTATGACATGAAGTAAACAGGGTATCAATCGTTAATGCCCATTTAAGGAGATACACGTGATGATTGTGTCACCGGACGTCGTTGCTTTTTATTTCTATATTAGAGGTTGAAGAGACGCTGATGTCTGAGGTGACGCGGATAACGCAAAAATCTGTATTCAGGCATTATTGTAAATACGAAGGGATTCTGAACGTTAAGATTCGTGCAGCTGCTTGTCAAGTTTGCCAGCGCAGCGACAGCTGAACATTTTCTGTTTCAGTTTACTTAAGTGAGGGCTTAATACTGACGCGGCGTCTGATCTCGTGACTTGCGTCTGAGCTCACTCTCTTGACGAAAGACGACATTCTGGGACAGATCTCTGTTCACAGCAGGTTTATTAAACGGAAACGTGAGCATCTAACAACTAATTCTCTTGTGTGAAACCTGTGAACTGATCCAACTACCACGGAACCAAAGACGTGAATTCATACAGTCGTCCCGTTTTGACGACGGTGCATCTTGTAATAACAAGATGTGCGTTGCGCAGGAATGAGAATCATAACCGCACTTTTTGGTCTTTGGTGGATGCCGGGTGAATTTGCATATATCAAAATTTGAGCTTCAACTACAGGCTGTGTTCATTATCAGTTCATTTTCCAAACGATGACTTCTAATGTCGTGTGTCCCCCCCCTCCCCCACCTACAGTTCTAATATCCGGTATACAAAATAATAACGAACACAATGAAGTTTTCCACAGTTCAGACAGTATTTGGAATATTTCCTTGAAAAAACAAAAAACAAAAAACAAAATGGTTAAACAATTTCTGTTGTTGAATATTTTTCTGTGATTGACAAAAGTGATTCCGGAACTAATCGTTTCAGTTTTAATGAATATTGCAATATAAAATTGACATATAGAGATTGTATTGATATCACATCAGCTCCCGCTACAGATGGTACAATACTAAGCAGCTCCGCTGAGCATATTCGAACGTTTAACGTGCGCTGGCGTCAAACGATTCTACGAGAGACGCTGGGATGTTTTGTTCTCATTACATCGAGGGTTTGTTCACCGACAAAACAACCTATCAAAAAAACAAAACCAAAACAAAACAAAAAAAAAAAAATTGGTGTATTCAGTCATAAGTCTGAAATAGTAAGTTCATTCACATCCAGAGCGCGGTGGGCCCTGGATCCGGCCCGACTCTCCCGTCGCGCAGTGTTTACAACCGTCTGGCTAAGTTAGCGTGCAGCAGTACGCCCTGTCAAAACACAGCGGTCGAGCCAGTGTGTGAGTGTGTGTGTGTGTGTGTGTGTGTGTGTGTGTGTGTGAATTAAAGTCCCAAGTCGGCGGTCGGCGAAGCCACAAGTGACCCCCTCGAGGACAATGCCTGTGTGGCCGACTGTGTCATTATGTGCGTGCGCGTGTTTGCGAGGCGAGCGTTGGCTCGGGTCGAGCAACATTTCCAGTAAAGTGTCAAGAAGTGTTGCATGCTGGGACAGAATCTAAAGACGGAGGGAGAAGCACTGTAATTTAACTGGGAGGAGGCCTCTCCGTCTCCGTTCTATTTATCCACCCATCCTCTCCGGTCGCTCCGTCTTTAACCCCTTTTCTCCTTCACTTGCCTCGTCTCAGCTTGAATTCATCCATTTCCTCCCCACACACACACACACACACACACACACACACACACACACACACACACACACACACACACACCCTCGTCTTTTCCAGTGTTTGTTCTCGATAGCAGATGACCAGGGCAGAAAAAAAAAAGAAAAAAGAAAAAGGAAGAAGAGATATCTGATACATTCAGTTGCTCTGGGGTCTCTGGCACGGCTCCTCTCTTTAGTTCAATCGAACGGTTCGAGGCCGATTCCTGTTGCACACTTCTGCAGAATTGGTCAAATTCAGGTCGGCATTTGCGACGACCGCGTCACTCAGCAGTCCAACGGTTTCAGCTCAGCAGATGAGCCCGCTCTTAGTGTTCTGATCCACGGTGTTGTGGATTCTCAAGATATTGCAGCTTCCATTTTCCGTCTCTACTAAAAGCACTCTTTTAAATATTTAACATCTCAGTCATCATCTGGTCAAAACATCCACATTTCACACACACACCAAAAAAAAAATTATAACATTTAAAAAAAAAAAAAAAGAAGAGGTTCTTTGGTAGCTCCTTTGCCCCCAGAGAAAAATCCTTCTGCATCACAGTAAACATGGTGATGAGGCAGGCTATCAAACTCCAGCGTCCCCAGGGATCACCAACCGTTGTGGTGGTCGAGTTTAAATCTACAGAAGACCGCTAAAGACTCGAGTCAAACTTATGTCGCCTCCATCTCAGATTCAGCCCGTGATGAAAAGTGATGAGAGGAAATTGAAATCCAGCGGTTGAAAGTGTGACGTGACGTGAAATCCCAGCAGCTCCAGAGCTTATAAAGTTTCCGTACAGACTATTTGAATTGGGCGTATTGGCAGGCGGCACGGTGTTACGGTATCAAATTTGGTTGTTCATCTACGAAAACCTCCACTGAGAAAAAAAAACATACATTTTATTCTTTTACGCGGCGATGTTTTCCAACGTGGCTTTGTTTTCCCAGGAGTTAGCCAGAACCCCCCCCCCCCCCCGCCCCCATCCGATGCTGCGCTGGGACCGAAGAACTTCACCGCGGTCTTCGAAGGGTTCTGACCGTCGTCCACAATCCACCGAGCCTCGACCAAAAGACCGATAAATTCTATCTGAGGGTTTTTGATACGGGAACATGAGCGCCGATGCTTGTCAGCCCCGGCGGAGTATTTGGTTCCCGTCTTTACACGCAGCCACACTCGCGTACTCACGCCCACTGCTTGCAGTGTTTAGACGCAGCCGTACTCGTACCACACCGTCTGGGGGTCGTTGTTGGGGTCGGGCGACGCCGGCGTGCTTTTGGGGCGTTCCGCGGAGCCGCACCTCGCTTTCTCATTTTCCTTCTTTGTGTGGGAGGAGTCGCCCGGCCGCCCTCCCCCGAGGACCTCCCCCTGCTGCTCGGAGCCTTCGTCGGGCCGAGAGGAGGCGGGCGCGGCGGCGGCGGCGGCCCTGACGGGGGTCACCGTGGCGACCTCTCCGCGGTGGTGGGAGGGGGACGCCGAAGGGCCGTTCCGAGGGACGGGAGTCCTCCCCCTCCCCCCTCCCTCTCTCTCTCCGCGTATCTCTCCGTCTGCAGATTGAGAGAGGACGAGTGGTGAACGGGCGGGTTTAGGAAGCTGCCGTCTCCGTGCTGACCGGACGTGGCAGCAAAACGAGCCGACAGTGGCCGTTCTCTCCCGTTAGTCCCGCCCCCTTGCCGCCGAACCACCGCCTCCGCTTGGCCGGGGGATCCCTCATTTCCTCGGAAACTGTCTGGTCCGTTAGAGCGCAGCAAATCAGCTGAGGCCAGGCTGAAGGATCTGCTCAGGGACTGGCTGGTTCTCTGGGTAACCGGCTGGCCTGGGGGTTGGGGTTGGCCAACAGGCTGGTGGGGTGAAGGCTTCACATTCTGGCCCGGCCTCTGGGTAGACAATTGTACAGTCGGTGTGACGTAGCTGGTGGGAGTCCCCTGCTCTCTGCCAGTGGGGGCTGCGGGGGCCGGGCTTCTTTTGAAATAGTCAGTCATCAAGTCCTCCCTGCTGCCTGAAGACACCTGAACAGAATCAATAATTATTAATAGTAAAATTAGGACGAGATTTAGATCTTTGGGGTTGAGCAAACACATTATCTGAGTGATGCGGATATCTGAAAAAGACTAACGGCCTCTCTTGTCGATAGGGTGCGGTGTTATCGTACTGGTAAATGCCAATTGTGAATGGTATTCCACGATGAACTGTTCCTGCTGTTCTAATGCCACACAGGCACACCATTTTTTTTTAGCAGTTATATGTTCTCCAGGCTCTGTACTTTAGCAAACTCAATTTGTAATACAATATTGGATACAACATTTAATTGTCAAGTTTTCTTCTATGTTGTTGACAATGTTTGGTGTTGAAGATCTTTAAGAAAAAAATAGTTTACGTGAAAAAAAAAAAAAGGTGCCAAGTCTCAGCTGTCAGCTGATTAGGTTTACATCAATACAGACCGTGTAGGAGATACAGCCTTTATTACAAATGGTCACCAAAGTTAAGGGCTTCAAACATAACCGGGCAGATTGATGAAGGTCAATCCGATTCAGATCAGCTTACTGAATTGTCCAGTCAAGGACATTCCACCTCTTCAACGTGAAAATCTTTCTACTCTTGAGACAACTCTGCCCAATTCTTATGGAAGAGTCACCTGTCAATCAAACTGGAAATCAGTTTTTAGATCGTGATAAAGGCAACGATGACGTCATACCGTTACGCAAGTGCAACTGTGCGACAAGGTTGCAACTTATCCAGCAATGGCTGAAAGCCGCCGAATGGCCGAAAGCTGCTGCATTCAACTGGTTTTCAGCTCGGTGCGAGTTTAACTGACAGTTATCTTCGACTTCTGTTTTTCCAGTTTATCCTCTTCGTGTGCGTTACACAGGGCAGTCCCACCCCGCCCCCGCTCCACACAAGGCAGGCCATCGACTCGTTAAGAAAGAAAGCCCAGAACGAAGTGAGTAATGGGCAAATGTCGACCCTAAACTCCAGAAACTCCTTCAGTATTTTTGTTATATCGCCAAGAATATCGCAAAAATACCCAGATGCATCGTTCTATTATTTGAGGGCCATATTGCTCACCCCTAGTCAGCGGTGCTGTATTTTACTGTCATTTTAAATGACACATTTTTAAGAGAGTAACATGCGCCTACAATAGGTGGACGTACGATTGCGCGTACACTCTTGCTGGTTACACACACAGGGACATGCAGCAAATGTACGGACTCTGAAGAACAAGAGTTGTGTAAGTATCCCAGATATATGGGTATCTCTGTCTTATGAGAAAAAGCAGAAGAAATTGCAGAAACGACATTGTAAAGATGTTTTGTTTGGCATCCTTATCTGAATCCTCCTGTATTTAGTATTTTGTTTTCACAGGAATGTGTGTTGTTTTAGAGTCAACTCCCACTCTGCGGGATCATTAGTAAGAGTTATTGTGGATGTACGTAAAACAGTTTAACAGACTGACAGAAAGCAATATTCCCACGCTGATTTCACGTGTCTGCCTAATTCAATACATGTGCGGATGAAAAGGCTGGAATAAAACAATCTGATTTATAGGCAGGAGTTGGCCTCAAAACAGTAAGATCAGAGGCGATAAGAAGTACTTTCATAAAATTGGACGATGACTCCGTGTCTTGCTCAGACAGAAACAATCCGTGACACTTCATGAGCAATATGACTGGTGGATATCTCATACGCAGACTTCTATTATCAGATAAATCAAAAACAAGCCAGGTTTTTTTTCTTGCTAGGTGGTAGATGCGGAAAGTACTTTGTACAATCAGTAGGAGTACTTTCATTTGAATAAATTATAACATCTTATGCCATCTGAGAATAAACAACCCCTTTTAGGTGTACTTGAGAATTGAATCACTTTCAAAGTTCAGAACTTCCACTAGTCCCACTGCCTTCATTCAAATTATGTTGCTGTAGTTGTGAGTTCAAGTAAAAAAAAAAAAAATATATATATATATATATATATACAGTAGCAGTCAAAAGTTTGGACACACCTTCTCATTCAATGGTTTTTCTACATTATAGATTAATATTGAAGACATCAAAACTATGAAGGAACACATGGAATTATGTGGTAAACAAAGAAAGTAGTCACCTTTTGCTTTGATGACAGCTTTGCACACTCTTAGCATTCTTTCAATCAGCTTCATGAGGTCGTCACCTGGAATGGTTTTCAATTAACAGGTGTGCCTTTGTCAAAAAGAGTTAATTTGTGGAATTTCTTGCCTTCTTAATGTGTTTGAGACCATCAGTTGTGTTGTGCAGCGGCAGGGTTGGTGTACAGTTCTGTACAGTGAATAGGCCTATTCGACTACAGTTCTAATCCATATTATGGCAAGAACCACTCAACTAAGTAAAGAGAAACGACAGTCCATCATTACTTTAAGACAGGATCCACAATCACCCGACCTAAACCCAATTGAGATGGTCTGGGATGAGTTGGACCGCAGAGTGAAGGCAAAGCAGCCAACAAGTGCTCAGCACCTCTGGCAACTCCTTCAAGACTGTTAGAAAACCATTCCAGGTGACGACCTCGTGAAGCTGATTGAACGAATGCCAACAGTGTGCAAAGCTGTCATCAAAGCAAAAGGTGGCTACTTTGAAGAATCTAAAATATAAAACCTATTCTGGTTTGTTGAGCAATTTTTTGTTTACCACATAATTCCATATGTGTTCATTCATAGTTTGGATGTCTTCAATATTAATCTACAATGTAGAAAAAAATAAAGAAAAACCATTGAATGAGAAGGTGTGTATATATGTGTATTTATATATATGGTAAAATCAAGAACTACATTAACTGAAAGAACTGAAAACTGTATGTGAAATATGGTACTGATCATACAAGACTGTTTGTGGTATTGATACATAGCTATGAATTTTCCATTACATCTTTTCATTTTTCCGACTCAATTTGAAGCTGTGCCGATTGAAAATGAGGAGTCATTTTTGTTACTAATGCGAGTTTTGTTTGAAAAGACTATATAACTCTTTCACCAGAGATTCTGTTGAGGACATTCTATTGCGGAAAAAACAGGAATTTTTCAAAATTGCAAGCTCGCAGAAATATCGCTAGACTGAAAAGTAAGCAATATTATCAACAGTAGCTCATCTGAACCTTAAATCCATCAGCCCATTATTATCAGAAGTGAGTGTAATCAGTATTGTCTGACATCATAAAGTGATTCATACTGTAATATTAAAATATTCAAAAATATTAAAATCTGAAAACTGAATTGCTTCTGGTTTGATATCGGTTTTTCTTGTTGGGTGAACATTTAAAAATCAACTCCAGCTGGGCTAAACCGCACCATTCAACAGGAATTTGTGATTTATGTAAATAAATGTTATGTTATTTTCTATCAAAAGTGACTAATAAAAAAAAAAAAAAGAGGATTTACCCTGATAATGTCTGTTATCCAATGACATGTACAGAATAGCTCTCTCTCGACCCATGGGAATCCCATCATAATAATTTGGCCTTCATCACTGATGTTTGTTAAGTGAGTGTTACAGGTTATCAGAAAGTTCTCTAAAACATGAACCCACTAGTTAAAAGAGCACACAATCTGGTCTAAATGAGAGAAACCAGAAAAGGTGTGTGCTGTATTTGTGAAGACTGAGGTGTACATAATAAAGTAGATACTTTCTGTACTTTTTTTCATTCGGTTGTTTGTTTATATTTAATTCCACGAGCTGACAATAATTGCTGCGCGTGTACATATATATTTGCTTTGAAAGCATTTGTATTTATTTTTTTTATTTTTATATATGCAGGAATTTCTTACCACAGGAGGAGACTGTAGGTTGCTCTCTTGTAGAAACTGTTCCAGTGTCACCATCTCACTTCCAGGAGAAGATGGGCGAGTTTTGGTTTTAATAATGCCGCCGTGCTGTGGTTGGGCCCTCTGGGGTGTATGGTCATATGGGAGGGTGGAACTACGCGACAGGCTCTGCTGCGATTGGCCGAGAGCCATGACATCATCACTAGAGAGGCTGGCTGAGCAAGCCTGACGATCTGGTGTGTCTGAGACAGATATTAGTTTATTAGAAACTGAAACTGTGCACCACCTAACATAATATTAAATGTAAAACCTGTATGGACTACATATAGACTAAATTACATCAGTGTCAGCTATGTTTGTTAAGGATGGCAAAATCGACATCTAATTAACAACCCTGTTTCCAGAAAAGTTGGGGGGGGCTGTGTAAAATGTAAATAAAAACAGAATGCAACGACTTACAAATCACATGAACCCATATATAATTGAAAATAGACCAAAAACAACATATCAAATGTTGAAACTGAGAAATTGTGTTGTTTTGTGAAAAATACATGCTTATTTTGAATTTGATGCCAGTAACATGTCTCAAAAAGGTTGGGACAGGAGCAACAAATGACTGGAAAAGTTGTGTAAAGTGAAACCTGGTGGGACATCTCAAAACTAATTAGGTTAGTTGGCAATAAATCAGTAACATTATTGGTAAAAAAAAAAAAAAAAAAGAAAAAAAAGGCAGTCTACCAGCAGAGAAGATGATGAGAGGCTCACCACTCTGTGAAAGACTGTGTGGAAAAATAGTACAACAATTTAAGAACAATGTTCCTCAACGTGGCATTGTAAAGAATTTGGGGATTTCATCATCTATGGTTCATAATATCATTAAAAGATTCAGAGAATCTGGAGAAATCTCTGTACGCACGGGACAAGGAGGAAAACGATGATCTTGAATTCAAGATCATCGTATATCATGACTAAAGTTTTGATAAAAATGTATGCTCAAAAGCATGGAAAATATCCAAAGTGGTGCCAATATCAAAGAATAAAAAGTTCAAGTTTTCTAAATCAAACAGTCAACCTATAAGTTTTTTTTCCAATCCTAAGTAAGATGATGGAAAAAATAGTGTATGAACAAATTCAGATTTATGTTTCCAATAAAAATGTAATCACAAATTTCCAACATGCATACAGAGAGAAGTATTCTACAGCTGGCTCAAATGGTTGATGATTGGCTTATTGAAATAGATGACAGGAAAATTATAGGAGTGGTTTTCCTTGATCAATAAGGTCAAAAGCTGCAGAAAAATCATGTCTTAATGTTGGAAAAATGTAAATGTTACAGTTTTAGTCAATCTTCACTACTTTGTTTTCTGTCAGTCAAATAACTTTTTATCCAAACGGTGTAATTCAATGGAAGTTACTCAGATGTTCAAGGTGTAAAACTGGGAGTGCATCAAGGAAGTTGTTTAGGGCCACTCCTGTACACAATTTTCACCAATAAAGTATTACTACAACCAGTGTAGTAATTGGATCAAAGTATTCTTTATGTTCAAAACCAAAGTTTGGATCTCAGTATAAATAATATGTCAATTAAGCAGGTAGAAGAAACCAAACTTTTGGGAGTGATCATGGAACACATGGGACAAGCACATACAGAAATTGGGAACTAAAATGGGAAACACTTTGTCGATAATTAAGAGATGTGCAAGATATTTGACACAACAAACTATTAAAGAAGTAATTGAGGCTTTGGTATTATCTCAGTTTAATTATTGTTCAATTGTTCAGTCCAATACTTCACTAGGTAATTTAAGAAAACTGCAAATAAAGCAGCATGTGTAGCTCTTTTGTTGTGGGTTGAGAAGTAACGTTACTAAAATGCATGATTGTCTATCTTGGTTTGAAGTGGGAAATAGATTGCTGTAATTATTGGTGGTTTTCATTTGGAACGTCATAACAACAAAGACTCCACTTATTTAATATAAAAAAAATTATTTTGTAGTGCAGACACTCTCAAGTATTTAACTCATCACGCTGCTGGACGTTGTTTCACTTTACCAAGATGACATCAGCTCAACGTACATTAATTTACAGAGCAATGCAAGAATGGAATTCCCTTCCAAATTACATTTCACAAAAAAAATAATATGTATAGTTTAAAAAAAAAAAAAAAAATGCTAAAAGAGCACTACCGAATGAAGAAATTTCAGTGACTTTTAAGCATTCTGGGTATATAAGTGTCTTATGGGCATTTACGTTAAATGATGATATTCATTTTAGTTGATTCAATCGGAGCAGGTCTTTGTATTTTCGTCAAATAAAACCTTGCGTCAATTGTTTGTAAAAACAATGTATTATGTTTGGGTATTTTATAAGTTGTATAAAGCGTATTGTCACTGTAAATTACGAAAACCCCAGGAAGAGTAGCTGGTACTATGCAAAAGCTAATGGGGATCTAAATAAAGAAACAAAACAAAACCTATGATCTTTGGGTCCTCAGGCAGCACTGCATTAAAAACAGAAAATTCTGTCATGGAAATCATAGTCTGGGATAAGGAAAACTTAAAAAAAACATTGTCTGTGAACACAGTTCATTGCTGCATCCACAAAAAATACCATACAAAGAAGAAATGGGCCCGAGCCCATTTAAGATGGACTGAGGCGAAGTGGAAAACAGTCCTGTGGTCTTAAAAATCTAAATTTGAGATTCTTTTTGGAAATCGTGGACTCTGTATCTTACACGCTAAAGAGAAGAGGGACCACACAGCTTGTTATCAGCGCTCAGGTCAAAAGCCAGTATCCTTGATGGTATAGAGATGCATTAGTGCATGGCATGGGTAGCTTGCACAACTGGGAGGGAACAATTAATGCTGAATGATATATACAGGTTTTGGAGCAGCAAATGGTGCCATCCAGACAATGTCTCTTTTAAGGGAAGGCCTTGCTTATTTCAGCAAAACAAGGCCAAACCACATTCTGCATGTATTTGAACTGCATAGCGCTCTAGAGTTCGGGTGCTAAATTGGCTTGCCTGCAATCCAGACCTGTCACCCATTAAAATAAAATGTGCACATCATGAAATGAAACATACAACAAAGGAGACCCTAGACTGTTCAGCTGCTGAAATCCTATATCAGGCAAGAATGGGACAACATTTCACTTCCAAAACTCCAGCAACTCCTCTCCTCAGTTCACCAAATGTTTACAGAGTGTTGTTAAAAGAAGAGGTGATGCAACCCACTGGTAAACATGCCCCTGTCCCAACTTTTTTGAGACGTGTTGCTGGTATTTTAAAATGAGCATACATCTTTCATAAAACAATTACATTTCTCAGTTGCAACAATTTATATGTGATTTTTGGTCCATTTGCAACTAAATATGGGTTGATAGGATTTGCAAATCACTTCATTCAGTTTTTATTTACATTTTACACATTGTCCCAACTTTTTTGGCAATGGTGTTGTACAAACATACGGCTAAATATTTATTTTAAACAGGGATAACTGTTAAAATATTTCTGTACCTCTGCAGTTGACAGGTGAGCTGGAGCTGGAGGTGTTGTGGCTGAAGTCTGCTGACCCTGGGCGACCTCCCGTGTTGCCATGAGGACCAAACATGGAGTCAGAGGTGTTGTGGCGAGAGTCTTCATCAAATAACAGACCTGAAATTAATTTTTCAAATCACTCTCATAAATACACACACTACTGCTGACTTCTAAGTTAGGTCTTATCAATAATTGGCCTACCTCTGGGTCTGCGACTGGGGCCTTGTCCCACTCTGGAGTTGGAGTTATTAGTTAAGCCCAGTGAGGATGAATGATTGCTTGGAGTTGAGCTTAAATGGGTCTTTTGGGTATGACCTGGGATTAAAAAACACAGAACATTTCATTCAAGTTATATAGAAAAGTTACACTCTTTATCATTTCTGCATCCTTGTCAGTTGTGATAAAAAAATATTTTACATTAACTTCCTCAAAATTTGAAAGAATTAAGGTACTTGTCAAAACCAGGACCAGTTTTTGGACAGGACTGATGTTGCTTAATTCTCTGCCCTTTCCTTTCCACTATCTTAATTTTATTTTCATTTTGCAGCTGGTGACGAAACCAAAAAATGTAATGTGCTGGTTCCCGGTTAATAATTTCACACCCAATCTAAGGAAGTGCTACACAAAATAACACTTAATAGGCTGCCATATTGTTCGTTAGAAAGAAATGTAATTTATGTGAAAATGATGGGACATCTTACATTTAATTACCTCTTTCTGTTTCTCCTGTTTTGAGTGATATTTTATATTATTAGTATTGTTATCAATCATTGATAAATAGATTACCTTGTCCATCTTCTCCATTGACATTTTCACTACTGCCCCCGGGAGTACTGTTATGATAAACACCTCGGCCTCTGTCAGTCAATCCTGTGGACCAATCAAAAGGTTGTGAGGAAATGTATTTATAGAATGACCATGATGCATACACAAAGCAAGCACATTGTTGCCAGAGTGCATAATCAAATTCACTGCAGTTATGGGAATAGATATCAGTGTAGCATGAAAGCAAAGCAGAACTTTAAGCATCCACTCATTGGCTCAGGTACACTGCAATCTACACACTATAGTGTGCATGTGTATTGGTTTGTTGTATTAAAATTCATACATTTTATGACTAGCTTCCATCCAAATGTGCTCAAATATTTAATTTACTTATCAATATCAAAGAAAGGGGGTTACTGACATCTGTAAGGGAAATTTCTAACTCTGTGTCACTGAGTCATCTACAGACAAAACTAATAAAAAGGTGTGAACATGGATCCACCCGATAAAAATCTAGTTTCAGTGATTACAAAACCTGACACATACCAATACCGAAACATTATTAAACATTAACGGTTTTCACAAGCATAGGTGCATTTGCATTTTGGTGCAGTGCAAGAGGCTTTTCACCACAACTTGTGACGAGTTGCTATTTTTATGGCTCAACATGAAGCCAGCTCCTAGTTGAGTTTTTAAATCAGTGTTACACAGAACGAGGGCTGTAGACATAAATTTCTTTGGTAAAGGATTACTTTGAGGTCACTATGGAGAGTAGGGATGATGACACAACTTTAAACAGTTTCAATGTACATTAAAGACCTGTAAAGCAGGGTTTGGAAACATGAGCAAATATATAAGAACCTATCCTTTGAGGACATCAATATTATATCTGCATGAGAGCAAGTAGAATTAAATCACAAGCAGGAAACAACATACAACGTCCTGTTAATATACTATGTATTTACTTAAAAATGTTCAAGTTCATCTGTGACATGCTAAAATACAACCTAACAATACCTCTGCCTTTTGCTTTAATTTGCTGACATTAGCACCATAAGGAAGGGTAAGGAGTTATTGCAGCAGACAGACAAATTTGACAAAGAAGGGCGACAAGGAGTATGGTTGCTGTGGTGACGTGTCACTGCTGAATGAAGCTTTGTGAAGCAAACCAATCTATCTTAAAGCACAGCTTGCGAACTGACTAAAATGAGATCTGCTCTTAATCCAGCGATCAAGTCTTGTTGACAAGACACCAGTCAGATTAAAAACATTCAGGAAAGTGACAGCGCGCACAAACACACGCACACGCACACACACACGCACACACACACACACACACACACACACACACACACACACACACACACACACACACACACACACACACACACACATATCATTCAAAACACACGACTCCTCAAGGACATGCAGAAATGTGAAGGCAAGCCGGGTTTGCTTGGAAGCAGGAGCATGTACACAAACTCTTCACACACACACACACACACACACACACACACACACACACACACACACACACACACACACACACACACACACACACACACACATACATACATAAACCATGTCTACACACACTACTTACTAGTAATACTGGCCGGCAACATGGGCCCATTGTGTCTGCTGAGCAATGTTGATTGTTTTAGTGTTTCTGAAGAGCATGCAGGTATGATGTGTGTATTTTTTGTGTGGAAAGCTAAATGTCACAATGATGAGTGTTGATCGGGTTGACAGTGAGAGTGATGATGATGATGATGATGATGATGATGATGATGATGATGATGATGTGTATGGTTACAAATAATGATGAGGAGGAAATTAGAAAACTCCATTGGTTGAGATAGGCTGGCTAGAGATGACGTCGGCTGTGATGTCAGTGGAAGACCAAAATCGCAGTCGTCTGGTGAAAGAGAGGGAGGGGCGGTGGGGCGGGGAGGAGGGGGAGGAGGAGGAGGAGCAGGAGGAGGAAAGGAGCTTGTCTTGACTTTTACTGCGGAGAAAATGGAAGCGTTTTGGAGCAGGAGCAACTGAGAGGGGGAGAAATGGAAAGAGATAGAAGGGAGAGATGGAGAGATGTAGAGAATATGAAACAATGAGTAAATTAAACACTTGGTTAAGAAGTTATTAATTATGTGATTGTCAGAATGTGAAACAATAAATAACATGCAAGACCATTGCAACCCATTGGAATAAAACAAGGAAACAGGCTCCCATTGTTAAATGAAGCATTGGACTCAGAGCTGACCTCAACTCACACTGAATTTAAACAGAAGCATCAGAAATGACAAATAAAAACTGAAGGCATAACTCTAATCTATGTCAAACAAGACATACTGTATATACTTGTACAGTGGAGCAGTTGCGAGGATGCATTGTTTATGTTTCAACTTATCTCCTTAAATTTTGTAGTTGAGTATGGCAACTTTAACCTCAAAGCTTTTAAAAACGACTTGTTGAACTATGAGTGAATTGAGCTCAGCTTCATTAACACAATTCAGTTTAAGAGAAAAGGGACAGAAAACCCACAGACCTAAAATTATAAAAAGAGTTAAGACTGCATGCAATGATAAAAGGTATGAAACGGGTAGTTTCGGTGAAATGTAGTTCTCACGACCTGTGTTTTGTACAATATTTCTGTTGTAAAAAGAAATATTTACCCGTAACTCCTTGTCACGTATTGAATTAAAAGTGCCCCATTATAACGCATTTGAAAGCATTTTTACATGACTGACAAACAGGAAACTGTCGCAGTTACATTTGAACTATAGAGGGTTTGCCTTTTTAGAGTAGTGTTTAATCTGAGAACATTTGACACATTTGAGGCAACAAAAAAAAATTGGTTGGGAAACACTAGTAGAGCTGATACAAAGAAACAAAACAACAAAAAAAGTTGCTCCACAGGAAAAATGTGTGAGTTTCAGTTATTAAGCAAAACTACAATTACAATTACATTAATATTTACCAAGGGACTTGTCTTAATCCATCCAACAGATGTAATGAACAGAGGGGACAAAGTCATGTTATCCTGCTTTGACTGCATTCTCAAACACTTATTTGCAGACTACAATCAGCAAAAACCACAAATTTTGAAGAAGGGGCCCTATTTTCATCTGCCCAGGTGCAGTGCAGGCACGCCGGGAGTGCAAGTAGGTGAGGCCAGCTTGTCTGGTACTTTAGTGAATACAAATGTAGGCGCAACTCTGGCGCAGCGCGACGAAGGGGTAAAGTAGGGGGAATAGATTATTCAATAGTTGTGTCACAGCCACCATCATGGGCAAAAAAAAAAAAAAATCAGTTCCACTCCAATTCCCTTTAAAACAGCTGTGGTGTCGCGTATTATCAGTTTCTAATGGCTGACAAAGGAACAGACCGCCGGAACCACCGTCCGAACTTTACGCAGGAAGAAACTGACATACTTGCCCGGGAGGTTGAGGCTCATAATCACTGAATTTACGCTACTACGAGTCGGCCTCCAAAGGGTGATGATGTTAAATCGGCTTGGGAAGAGGTATCTAATATTCTAAATGCCTCTTTCCCTCAGGTTATGTGAACCTCTGCTCATTGTAGGACGCAGTTCAATGAAATAAGACAAAGGGCCAAAAGAAAACCTGCGTCTCGTAGACACCAAACACTGGCATTAGTTGAATGTCACAGTAAACAAAGAACACTCATTCCATTTGGAGAAACCAGGTGCTGGAACATTGTTGAGGAGTGAGCATAAGTGAATTACGCACATTTAAAAGTTCCCGGCGCTTTTAGTGTGCCTGACTTACTTTCCAATGAATGAATGAATGAATGAATTAAATGGCCTAAGCTTTCACATGTAAATGACGCAGGGCTGGCTAGATTACTAAACCAGATGAGTAGGTGAAACGGCTTTTGAATCTTTATGTGTAACTTTACTGCAATTCATTTGTAGTTAACCAGAGTGCCTTTTTTTTTTAGTTTATGCCTGGGATTGGCTACTGCGTCATGACACGTGCCAACTGCCTGATTCACATCCACTTCAGTAGAGTAAAAAAAATAAAAAAAATCTTGTTTTAATTATTAATCTTAGTAGGATTAGATACGTAGAACATTCACCAAGCCTTTCTTTGGCATTTTGTGCTGTTTATGTGCGCTCTTTGCCACTGGAAGTTAACCGTCAGCTGCGCTGCACTTTAGACGTGGTTTAAACTGGTGGAGGTCGAAGGCGCTATTTCGCCTCAAAATGAACACCAAAAATGCGCTGCACCGGCACATCTTTACTGACACACCCCCTCTTGCGCGGTTCCGGCCATCTCTGCCCAGCCTGGTTCACATTGATCCACAAAATTTGCAACTCGGCACAAGCGCTAAAAAGACCAAAAACTCACACACACCAATGCGCCTGGACCTGCACTGTGTTGGGCTTGCGCCGCGCCGGGTACAGAAATAGGGCCCTAGGCGTCTGTCAATGCAAAGCGAAAACACCAATCTACGACGACTTCCTGTTGCCCTTTCAGATTGCTCATAGATATGGGAAAAGCCTGCCAGCAGTCAGTTCTTCTTCAACCGTCCTCAATGACTGTTTGTCCCAAACTAAAAATGTGACATCTAGTCATCACTAGATGCCAGAAAGGACTAATTGAATGTTTGTTGTTCCTTTGTTTTGTTTTGCAGAAAGTCTATTGTGAAATTATCTTAATTTTGGCATATTTTGAGCAGTCTTGCATAATTATGAATCAATAACAAAACCGTTCTCTCTCAAAAGGCTGAAATACCCTTCCAGTTTTGAATACTGCCACTCTTGTCACAGGAGTACTATAAGGTCACGCAACTCCTGTGCACTGCTCTTCTGTTGCCACTATATCTAGGGATACATGTACATTGATATTTTGTTGCAAAGACCATCACAGTAAGAAATCTTGTAAAACATAAATGGGTTGGTCATTGTTTGTCTTTTTTGTTTTCCTGAAATGAATGATAACATAAGTATGTGTGAATTAACTTTTAACTGTTTGAATTATACATTATTTCCTTTCGGTTATTCCCTTAAAACATTAAAAAAAAAGGGTCAAAACAAAATGTAGAAACTTTAAGTTAACATAACTTAAAGAATTGACAAATGCCTGAAAAAATGAAATATTTAAGAAATACATCTGAAGGGTTCCTTATTTTACACCAAAACAAAGAGCTGCTTTAAAACATTCAGCGATACATCTACATGCTGTTAATGTCTCTACTGTGATAGCAGTATCCTGTTAAAACAAACACAGTGCATGTTAATAGATTTGAAAAACAGCGGGGTTATATCGTGGTCACCAGTGCCCTCTCATCAAAATCTGTTTGTCATCTTTTTGGATCAAAAACATCAATCAAACTACATTAGATGTATGTTACGTATTTGTATTTGGTAATAATATACTTCCCCTCTATCATAGCCCAACAAAACAAGACTAGAGACAATATTTATTCTGAATGAGCCCTCAGGGTAAAAAGTCCTGGAATGAAAAGGACTCATCTGCTGACATCTACTGGTAATAATGATCTATGAAGAGGGTTTTCTTTGTGTTTAAGTATGACGCCGTAGTAGTGTGTTTACCTCGGTTGATGGGTGTCAGTGCTGGACTCTGCGGCCCCGCGGTGGGGCTGGTGATATGGTTGCTAGGGCTGCTGTGTGCGTAGCTGACATCTTTTAAGTCACCACCAGTCCGTTGGGATAAGGGCGGCGGCTCAGGGGGGAGGAGGGAGGGTGTTGCAGGTAGGGGGATGTCCGGGGCACTCTTTGTTCGCTCTCTCTCTTTGCCCGCTTCCTTGTCTTGGTTGCCCCCTCTCTCCCTGCTGCTCTCCTTTCGGGGTTTAATCAGTTTGACTAAAGCTTTGGCTCCAGACCACTGACTCCTCCTGACAACATAAAACAACATCTTTACATGTCATACTGCATATTGAATGTGAGACTGGTTATATTGAAAACATTTTCTCATCATAATATTATTGATATCAGCTGATACATGTTATCAACCCAGGTCCAGAGTTCTAATGTGCTCAAAGATTCTCTTAAACTTTGAGGCTTATTTTAAGGGGAACAACAAGTGCAGGGCAGGTATTGGACACAGACTACTGAATGTGTGGGCTAACATGTGTATGTGCAACAGCACCAGGTGCAAAAGGGCTGGCTAGGGTGAATACAGATCAGAGGGTGTGGTGATTATTAAATACACAGCCGGTGACATTGCTGGTTTTATGGATCTGAAACAGTTGAGCCAGTCACCGTCAAGAAGGACAACATGTGAGCAAATATGCACCACAGGCAGTTGGTGTAAATATTCATTTTTATACTGATGATGAATAAATGATCAAAAATGTTGACAAAGCCATTAACATGATGGATCAATTCAGTGCTATTTCAGTTTTAATTCCACCGCATCACATATCATTAAATGGACAAATTGAATAAAACACTAAACACCACTCGCTAAAAGTAAATTTTGAAAGGAGGCAATCCGGGATTAAATGAGCCGCTGTAATCCGACGTCTCCCGCATAAACAACTGATTACTGAGATTTAACTGAGCAGTGTGGTGAGCGCAGAACTGCGTTTGGTGACTTTGGTGTTATTTACGTGTGATTTAGGTAAACATAGTGGACAGTGAAGTGTAATGCCATTTCAGAGGCTACAAATTCATCAACATGCGTGTCCTGTTCTATTCTGGTGGCTGCAGAGATTTTTAAAGAACAGGAGAAGAAACCTTCCTTCACTGGACATTAAATGAAGAAGCAGGATTCTTGCATTATGTGCGGATACATGCAGCCCGTTTCCAATGGTGTTCCTGCTTTAACCCATTTAAATATGAATTTCAGATGCAGATTAAAATGCATCTACAGATTAGGCAGTGATGTATTGAATTGTTTATTTACATTGGATCATTGCTGCGCATTTTTATCTAGTTTGATTTTGTTGATAAAAAGAGTAACACAAATTGTGTAAACCCATATTTAATTGAAAATAGAATAAAGATCTACGTTGAAAGTGAGAAACTGGATTGTTTCATTTCATTTAGATTTGGATGGCAGCCACAGGGGCACAAAAAAGACTGGAAAAACACCAAAGGTGGAACATCTCACAACTAATTAGGTTAATTGGCAACAGATCAGTAACATGACTGGGTGTAAAAAGAGCATCCCGCAGAGGCGGAGTCTCTCAGCATTGAAAAGTGGGAGGGGTTTACCACTCTGAAAGACTGCGTCGGCAAATAGTGCAACAATTTAACAATAATGTTCCTCAACATATGCAGGTTAAAACTCAACTCAGCAAAGACGAAACCACATATAAACATGATACAAAAAAAAAAACATTGCCGCCTTTATCTGGGCTCATTAAAGACGGCAAAGTCAAACACTGTCCTGTGGTCTGACAAATTCTACATTTTTTTTATTCTATTTGGAAATCATGGGTGCCGCATTCTCCGGGCTAAAGAGGAGAGGGACCATCAAGCTTGCTAATAGCACGTAGCACAAAAGCCAGCATCCTTAATGGTATCGGGGTGCATTAGTGTACAAGACATGGGAGGCTTGCACATCTGGAAAAGGCACCATTAATGCTGAACAATATATACAAGTTTTGGAGCAATCTACAATGCCATCCGGAAAACATCCTTTTCAGGGAAGGCTTTGCGTATTTCAGCAAGACAATGCCAAACCACATTCTGCGTGTATTACAACAGCAATAGAGTCCGTAGCAGAAGAGCCCAGGTGGTAAACTGTTTTGAACTGCAGTCCAAACCTGTCACCCATTGAAAATATTTGGCATATAATAAAATGAAAAATATGACAAAAGGAGATCCTGAACTGTTGAGAAGCTGAACTCCCATATCAGGCAAGAACGGGATATTTCACTTTCAAATCTCAATCAACTGGTCTCCTCAGTTCCCAAACGCTTGCAGAATGTTGGTAAATAAAAATTCCAAATGAGCACATAGTTTACAAAAAATGTCAACATTTCATATGATTTCTTTGTTCGATTTAAAATTTCATATGGGTTTACACGATTTGCAAATCGTCACAAGGTGATCAATATGAAAATATATCTTAATAAAGGAAGAACTACATAAAAAAAAAAAAAAAAAAAAGTCTCAAGTCCTGTCAGTATAAGTCTTTTAGTTTTGGGAGGTTTGCTGCATGCAGGAAGTATTACACATTTGTTAATTACATTCAGCAGCTCAAACTCCTACTTTTTGGCTTTACATATCAACAGTAAAAACACAAAAGCAACAGCAGTCTTTGTGTTTGTGTCTGTTGGTTTGTCTGTAGGTTGCAAAGCCGAAAGAAGTAAATAGTAATATGTCTGTTGCTGCCCGTTTCGATGGACGCGTCAAATTGCTGACATTTGCGACTTTTAAGTGCTTGCATTCGGAGTGCTACATTGCATGTCAGCTGGCAACTGACCTTTTGATACCAATATAAAAGCATCTACTGTGTTTAGTGCTGCAGTATGCTGTATTTCTGTGATGCGAGTGGCTGTTTGTGTGTCAAGCTTCGTTCCATCACCCTTGTGGCAGTAATTTCTCATTCTCATATTATGTACTACAGAATTCAATCCTCATTTTCCAACCCCAAAAAGCTATTCTCCATCTTCTCCAACCTCCTTGACCCCACCCAGTAGTTTGGCTTTCTTGAAGAAATTGTATTTTCTTGATTCCTGTTGTTCTGGGTTTTGTACCCTCATGGTTGAAATGCACTTATTGTAAGTCGCTTTGGATAAAAGCGTCAGCTAAATGAAATGTAATGTAATGTAAAATGTACCACGCGTATTGGTTCTATCATGATCTCTGATTCTAGAAAAAAAGGAATGATTACTTTTTAGGTGTGGGGTCATAGAACTTGTACTGGTCCATGATCTTCTCCTCTAGTTTCTCTTTTTGACGACGAAGAGCATTCAGCTTGTCGCTAATTGAAAAGAGTGACAGCGAGAAAGAAAGAGACAAAAAAGACAAATTTACAGTACTGTTCTATCTTTCTGAAGCCTTTTTGTTTAAGCAGTCTCAATATGTGTATATATATTTCTATTTTCTGACAACATTCATAGACAATTGTGTCCACTCTATAGTTCTACATGGTTTAAATTATACAACTACAAGTGTTAAGAATAGCTGCATGTGTTGCGTGCGTTGAGTGTCCTTACATGTAAAGTTTCTGCTCCTGGTGATACAGCTCTTTGCTCTCCATGCTCCTCTCCAGCAGGGTGTGATTCTGCTGACTCAGCAGGTTGATCTGACTGAGGAGGTGGTGGTTCTCCTCCTCCAGGTTACCTTTCAGTCGACTCAACAGCTGAGCACGCAAAATCCAACGCAGACAGGTAGAAACAAGTAACAAAGAGATGGTAATGCGGACTTGTTCTCCAGAGGAAAAGCTGAAGAGTTTTAAACACTTCAGCGCAGCATGAAATATTCACCAGTCGTTTAGTCCTTCTGCCTCTTGGTGAAATAAAAGGCCTATTTACCTCACAGTGGTTGTCGAGTTTGGCCAAGGAGAGATCCAGACCCTGGTGTTGCTCCATGAGTGTGTCGTATCGTGTCATCCATTGACTTACTTCCAGCTGGGCAGAGCTGAATGAACTTTTCAGGTCATTCATGCGCTGCTGGAGCCCCTCATGTTGCTCTGTCTGCTGTGACTGGCTCTCTGCCAATCTAAAGGTGCAAACAGAACAAGTCAGAAGGAATGGAGCAACTACTTCGCCAATGTGAGAAATGTCAAGTGATCGATCAACTCGGGTAGATTCAAAACTTGCAGATAACTGTGCCCATCCTCTTCTGAGGTGATTTGGACTAAGATTCGTTTGCCACGTGTTCTAACAAGCCATAATGCAAGATCAGACTACATAATACTACGGCTCTTTGATGTATATTGCGTCACTGGAGTGACCACAGAGTCGTACTGAGACGCATGCCAGGCTGCACACTGATCTCTGACTTGGACTTAGTAGTTGACCCTTGCAGAGTTATTCCGCATTAATACGGCACTTTGTGTCTACTGCAAAAATTTGACTTCTTCACAAAACAAACAATCTTTTTGCGAATGTGTTGCAGTGTAACTGTGTAACTAAAGTACCTGTCCACTTCTGTTTTTAGCTGGAGATTCTCTTGCTGCAGGAGCCGATTCTTCTGGATCTCTTGGTTTAGTTCCTCCTTTTCTTTCTGACCAAGCCCCTCCTGTTCCTCCCATTTCTCCTTATGCTGCAGCAATGTACAATACCTGCAGACACACAGAGAGACAGGCACATAGAGCAGAGGGCTTTTTTTTTTTTTTTTTTTACTTGATAGCATCTGTAAATAGCCTTACGGCCATGTTTGTCTGCAATGTTCACATAAATGTTTGACACCAGGCAGCTGAGTATGACCTCGACTTTTTTTTAGTTGTAGTAGGCACAGACTGCACATCTATCCACGTACAAATATAGAACAAAGGAAGCAGGATTGCTTCAGTATTACTTTTCTTAGAATAAGAGCATGAGCTGAACCTCTAAAATGTGAGGTAACCTTCAGTCACATATTTCAGTATATGTATGTTGGTTAATCGGTTATTGATGATGTGTCAACATAGACAGTCAGTACAAGGAGATCCTCAAACTGTTAAATGTTAGTAAAAGCTGTTCTTTGGCTAGTTAAACATTGACAGTCCTGTATTCACTGTGGATGTAAACAAATTTAGTTACCTTATGTTAATAAACAATGGGAAATGTACAAAGACAGTGGGGGGTTATTCTCACGAAACAGGAAACAAGATGAAAGAACATCCTTGTTACTGATCAATAATACTGAGGCCCTGTGTGTAAAACACAATGTGAATACAATCCAGGAATAATCAACAAGCTAAAGCTTGACTTGGAGCTGAGAACACTGTATACGTGTGTGTGTGTGTGTGTGTGTGTGTGTGTGTGTGTGTGTGTGTGTGTGTGTGTGTGTGTGTGTGTGTGTGTGTGTGTGTGTGTGTGTGTGTGTTTAGGTTTCCTGTGACTCCATGCATTTGTTTTTATACTGTCCAAAGCTTTAGTGAAGGTCAGTTGTGAGGCACAGAGTCGCAATGAATGTGGTTACCCTAAAGTCCGTCCTTTTAAGACCTTCTAATGCACGGTTAGTACCCGCATGTTTGTATGCTGTTCACTTACTTGCTGTGCAGCGTCCTGTGTTCACCCTCTATCGCCCTCTGCTTGCCTTTCAGTGCAGCATGCTGACTGATCAGCTGTTCATACTCATGAGCTTGCCTCTCGTGAACACTCAGGAGGCGTTCGTGATCGTTGAGCACGCTCTCTCTGCCTCGCCATGCCTCCTCTCGCTGCCGCTGCCATGACTCCACCTCTGTCTCCAAGGCACTGACTTGGCCCTGCAGCACCGCATTTTGGGCCATGAGAGATGCACTCTGAGATGATAGTGTGGAGTTCTCCACCTGAGATACAGGGAAATCTGTTAGAACACAATGTTAAAAAAAAAAAACCACAACTTTCTCAGGAGTATTATATACTGTATTTTTAAATGCTGTTATTCCCTTTTTTAAGAAACCAAATTTCGAACAAGTTTGTTAATGACTGACTGGACAGTACCTGTAGTTTTGCTGTCTGTGTATGTAAGGCTGAATTCTGTTCCTGCAGGGTGGTGGTGTGTCGCTGTTGTGTGGCCATCTGGCTGTTGAGAGAAGTGTTTTGGTTCTCCAGCTGTTTTAGCTGCTCCTTCAACAGACTGCTTTCTGTCTGCAGGGACGAATTCTGAGAGAAAATAATGACACCATAACTATTCGGTCTCATTGTTATACATGTTAATATGTTAAGTGAGGATAAATATTCTAACAATATAAGTAAAACGTATGAAGCACATAATTCGAAAAACAGATGATATGGTGTGAGATGCGCTTTGAGAGTGTTTATTCAGGAGTAAGAATAAATCTTACATTCTTCTCTACATCAATGAGATGATCTTTGATTCGAAGCAGTTCGGCAGTGGCACCCCGCTCGCTCCCTGAGTGCTGCTGGGAGTTGTGGTTTTCTTCTTCTTGTTGCTGACGCAGGGCAGACACTGTCTGACGAACCTACAGTGGTAAAAAAAAAACACAAAAACAACCACATCTAACAACAATACAGTTTGAAGTAATAAATGAATGTAATAGTGTGTAATTTTTGTGAATGAAACACTTGGTTCTACATAAAGCGTTGACCTTGTAATGTCATTTCGCTTGTTTTGCAGGGCTATGGTTTATATATGCACGTGTCTATGTTGTACTCACAAATTGTTGTACACCTTTAACATCACAGACGCACCAGCACGGTCAGGAAAGTGAGTGCTTAAAGAATTTTCTCAGAAGGTTGCGTGCGTGTCCTTACATTGGCCAGCTCGGTTCGAAGAGTAGCGTTGAGTCTGTTGCTCTCGTGTAGTTTCTTTTCCAGACTGGAGATTTTCTCCTCCTTTATCTTCATAGTCTGTTGGACAGTTTCCTCCAGCCGAGACTCCAGCAGCCTGTACCTGCTGGCATACAAACACACACAATAAAAAAAAATTTAAAAAAAAAAAAAAGAAATCTGTTAATCAGTTACCCATTGAAGATTGATTTTTTTTTTTTTTTTATATATACACAAAATATTTGATCTCTAACCAGTAGCCCAAGGACATGACCAAAACATCCGCTCTTAGAGAAAACTACCTGTCCTCCAGTGTGTGCTCTTGCTGGAGTAGTTTTTCTCTGTTCAGTCCAATTTTCTCCAGTTCTTCATTGAGTCTCTCCAACTCAACATTCTGTTGCTGGACACTCAGCTTCTCTGACACCAATTCCTGCGCACACACACACACACACACACACATAATGACACACAGCTAGGAAACCCTGAAAAGAAATCTAAATCTCCAGACAGATGACAGAATGTCAGGGTTAGCGCAATGCAGAACGATGCATATTTTACCACAGGCACTCAGAGAACGCACATCACAGTTTGTGCAGAGCACATATCAAGGTCCTGTCAAATATTTGGGGAACAGAACAAAAACGCAGGGAGCCAGATCTGGTGAGTTGGGGGGGGGGGGGCTTATGTCACGTTGGAGAACCGTTGGGCCAGGTTCAACTCGAGTTCAGGTCTTTAGCATTTAGAATGTTTTCCCTCAGAACATCGCAGCTGAAATCAGTGTTGACAGTCCTACCCAGGGGCGATAAATTCATGATGCACAACCCCACAAATGTCAAAGAAAACCCACTTAGTTGCGCCCCGGAACTAATGTGCCTTTTTCTTTTAACAACACTCCGTAAACGTCTGGGAACTGAGGATACCGGTCACTGGAGTTTTGAAAGTGAAATGTTGTCCCATTCTTGTTTTATTTCAGATTTTGGCTGCTCAACAGTTTAGAGTCTCTTTTGCCGTTTCTTTTTTCCATTTCATGATACGCCAAATGTTTTCAATGGATGACAACTCTGCACTGCAGGCAGGGCAGTTTAGCACCCGAACTCTATTTATCCCAGAGAACGCAGCGCCGATGATTTCCAAAAATAATTTGAAATTTGGATTCTTTGGACCACAGGACAGTTTTCCACATCTTAAACGAGTTTCAGCCAAGAGAAGGCGACGGCCTTTTTGCATCAGGTCTATACATGGTTTTGTCTTTGCATAGTAGAGTTTTAACCTGCATTTGTGGATGCAGTGACGTGTTGTGTTCACGAACAACGGTTTTCGGAAGTGTTCCTGAGCCCATGCACCTGAGGGCCTAAAGATCACGACCATATAATATTGAATTTCAGCCGCCTCCCTTGTGTACAGAGATTTCTACGGATTTTTTGAATCTTCTTCATTATATTATGTAACGTAGCAAATTAAATTCCTAAATTCTACCCTGAGCAACCTTATTCTTAATTGTTGCACTATTTGCCCACAGTCTTTCATATAGTCGTGAATCCCTCCCCATTTTCACTGCTGGGAGAATCTGCCACTTTGAGATGCTTTTTTTTTTTTATAATCAATCATATACTGACCTGTTGTCAGTTAATGTAGTTATTTGTGAGATATTCAACCAGGTGTTTTGTTTTAGCTTTTGACTTTTGTTTCCCCTCTCTCACCTTTTTTAAAAAGTGTTGCTGGCATCAAATTCAAAATAAGCATATATTTTTCATCAAGCAATAAATATTTTCACTTTCAACATTTGATAAGGTTGTCTTTCTTAAATGTGGGTTTACATGATTTGCAAATCATCACATTGTTTTTATTTACATTTTACGCAGCATCCCAACTTTTTTGGAACACGGGGTTGTAAGTCAACACGGAGAAGTCCATTAACTGTTCAGACAAAATAGAAATATTAACATTAAAATTCCATAACATCTGGACAAACTCCAACTGCCGATGTAGCTACAATTAAAGGCCTCAGAACAGCTAGTAAACAGACTTAATGCTGAAAATGTTTTGACAAATACTGTTCTGGTTATCCGTGTGAAACCCTTAACCCAAGCATTGATTCAGTTCTTCCTCTTCTAGAGACCTGTTGTGTGACAAGTTTTATTCGTCTCACCTCTCTCAGTGTAGCCAAAGTCCTCTTGTCAATAGTTGCTTGTTTTTGAAGCTCTTTGTACTCCCGCTCTAACTCCTTCGCTTTGATTGCCGTCTCCTTTAACCTATCCACTTCCTTCGTCAGAGCTGCACCTTCCTTCATCACTGTAGTCAATCGCCTGGTTTTCTCCTCGAGCGCCGTCTCTTTCCCCTCCAGCACTGTTCTGATCCTCCAGCTCTCCTTCTCCAGGTACTTCCTGTCCTTCTCTGACTGCTCCAGGTCCAGCTGGAGCTTCTTTCTCTCCTCATCTCCCGCCTCCCTTCTTCTCCGCTCCTCCTTCAGCTCCTCTACTTCCCTTTTCAATTCCTCCTCTCTGCTTTGTGTCTCCAGTCTCTTTCTTTCTACCTCTGTTCTCTCCTCTTTGACGTTCTCTATTTCCACCTCTAAGCGATGCTTCTCCTGGTTCACACCTCCCAAGTTCAACTCGAGTCTCTCTGCTTTCTTCTTCTCGCCCTGTGTCTCCTCCCTGGCCTCATCCAGCCTTCTCCGCAGCTCCTGTGTCTCTCTCTGTGCCTCCTTCATCTCCTCCTGCAGGGTGGCCAGGCGAGCGGAAGAGGAGCGGAAATTTTCCAGGGAGCACCGAAGATCCAGGTTTTCCTTTGACAGCAAGCTGTTTTCTCCCTCCTGCTTCATCAGTCTCTGCAGCTCCCGCTGAGCCTCCTCTGCCTCTCGCTTCAGTCTGTACACTTCCTGCTCCAAGAAGGACACTTGCTTCTCTTGAGCCTCTGACCGTTCGCTGCATGCACGCAGCGATGCTACCTGAAAGCAACACGGGAACAAGTATATACATTAATAGACTGAATTAATTACTGCAGCGATCGCATTCATTTTAAATGAAGAGAGATCACAGCACAACATTGTTACCTCTCTGTTCAGAGCGTCCCTGCTCCTCTCCAGCCGAGCAGCCTCTCTCTCCGCCTCCTCACACCGCCCCGCTCTGTCCCTCAGCCTCTCTGCCTCCTCACTGGCTACTTTGAGTTGAGTTTCCAAGCTGGCCAATCTGGACCCCGTGTCAGTGATGCTCTGGTGCAGTAAGCGGTTCTTTGCTTCCACCTCACGGACCCTCGCCTCGCTGTTAGACTGCGCGCGGTCTTGAAGGGATGCCACTGCATTAGACAAGTGCTGCCTGTCACTCTCCAATTCTGAGATCTGATTGGACAGACGAGTAGAACAAGGGTGTCACCAAAAGAGGCATTCTGATCTCTTTTATAACTAACGTCAAAACAACATGTGACCAACTGCAAGTGTGTGTTAACTACCTGTCGATCCTTCTGTGCCCTCAGAGTATGCATTTCTCTCTCCAAACTCTGTTTTTCCTTTAGTAATTCCTCTCCCAGAGACTCCATGTCCTGATTGGTCAGTCTTTCCTGTTCCAATAATCCCTGGAGACGCTCGAACTAGCAAACACATCAGAAAAAACAAAGTAGTAATTAGTAACTCTGTAGTTGAGAAATTTTAAATGTGTTCTGTTGCTTAACAATTAAAAAATCATTAGGAAAGTGATTGTAACTAACTATTTATAAGATTTGTCCGCATTGTCTCCACACTGTAGAAATCATGCTGTATGACTGGTTGTTTTGATGTTAACTGGACATCATTTCAAATAGCTAAAACTGGACACTTGAATACATGCCAGTGGTTTCTGTTTGATCTTTGTGTAACTTTAGCGTCTTTACAACAATCGCAAGTTACTTGCAGTCGTAAATTCTTAGTTGATTTGCAGTAAAATAAGTTAGCAAGTCATTGGTTCTAATTAGTGACGTGCAATGATTAACCAGGTGTCAATTTACACCGAAAGCTTTTTTCTATCTATTATTTAGGCAACATATATTCTTGTCTTACACGGTGTCTATTTTTTTTTTTAATCACACAACTACAGAGGGTCATCACTGTAAGAAATAATAATAATAATAAAAAAATGTATAGTGGCCCATGCAGATCTCCCACCTTGTTGCTGAGACTCTGGTTCTCCCTATCCACCTCCTGGGTGTGAAGCTGCTGCTCCTGTAGGAGGTGGTTGTCTTCTTTCAGTCTCTCTATAGAGGCCTGCAGCTCCCGGTTCTCCTTCTCCAGCTTCAGAACCCGGCTGGAAACGCACTCATTCAGCTCATGGACCAATGACTTACGAGCTGCGGCAAAGAAAAGTATTTCAGTTAAAAAAAAATTAATTAAAAAAAAATAATGTAGATGATAACATTTCTACAAACGCAAACAGAATATGTAAAAAAAAAAAAAAAATAGGAAAGTGGGAGTCTTACTCTCTGTGTTAGTGTTGTCATTGTTCTTGGCCAGCTGTTCCAACTCCCAGCCCAGATGAGCCGACTCATTCATGCTCTGTTTCTGTCCGATCTCCAGCAGCATGTTCTCCTCCACCAGCTCCTCCAGCCTACGACGTTCATTGTCCCTCTCCTGCACAACACGTACACGTGCACGCAAAAGCACAAGATGAGCAAACTTAACAGAAACGTGCGAGTACTTTCAAAGTTTAATACCAGCATTTTTTTTTAACCAAGAGTGATAATAGGCAATATTTTGTCCTAATGTGTAATGTTAAAATAGTCCAGGAAAAAAAAAATACATTTGGGACACACCAAGACATAATTCAAATTTTTGACATTCTTTCCTTTAAGTGGACAAGCATTTAAAATTAACTTTATATGACATTGTAACTCCATAAATTGTTTATGTATATTAAACAAATATTGCACGTCTGACTATAACAAATAGAAGTAAAGTGTAATACCATTTCCAGGTCATGTATTTTAGCTCTAAGTAACAAATTGTCTTTCTCCATTGTGTGCAGCTTATCACAGCGCCCCCTGGAGGCTGTCAGCTGCTCCTCCAACAACACTTTTGTTTCCAGCAGAGTCAGGTTGTCCTCCCGAAGCTCCTGAATGACCACACACACACACACACACACACACACACACACACACACACACACACACACACACACACACACACACACACACACACACACACACACACACACACACACACACACACACACACACACACACACACAATGAGAGGACTGCAACAGGAAAATAAACTTCTGCCAGTACAGGAAATGAAGCAGGTCACTCATAATGTCTACAATGTAGCATTTCTATTGGTGCCATAGTTTGATTATTCAGTGTATAATGACGTGTAGTGTGAAACTCCTGTTGTACCTCCACTCTGGTCTTGTAGAAGTGTACATCATTGAGTTTCTCTTTAAATCTGGTCAGTTCAGTCTCCAGTCGATCGACCCGAGCGGCTCTTTCCCTTAGTGAGTCCACCTCGTCCCGGTACACTCGGATCGAACGAGCCTCACAAGACAGTGACTGGTTCTGTTCACACACACACACACACACACACACACACACACACACACACACACACACACACACACACACACACACACACACACACACACACACACACACACACACACACACACACACACACACAAAAGAGACTAATTTTAAACTGCTCAGGAAGCTAAACTCGTACTTTTTAATTTCAGGATTTGGTAAAGGTATAAAGAGAGGGGAATTCTTTAGAATGCTGACAAAGTCGTGTGCTGCATCACAAAAGCATTAGACAACAAAAAAAACATACAGCCTGGCCTGCTTTCATTCTTTCTTTTTTTTCATCAGACAGATTTGAATCTATTCTTTATGAACACATCCTCACCTCTTGTTTCAGTCTCTGTAACTCCTGATCCAGCCGCTGCCCTTCATGTTTTGAATCCATCAGCTGCTCTGTCTTCTCCTCTCTACACACACACACACACACACACACACACACACACACACACACACACACACACACACACACACACACACACACACACACACCGCGTCAAAAAAAAAAAAAAAATACTGATTCTGTAATCAGTCTTACTGTAAATCTTTTGTTATATTTGATTAAAGAATCTAAACAGTGTGTTCGGCAGAATGACTTTCAGTAGCTGAGAGTAAATTGGGAGTGTCTAGTTATTCTCCATATAGATGGACCCACTGTGTGATTACACTGTAGATTTAATTGCACTAGACAGCATAATAGGCTATGTTGGCTTTATAATGACTTTCAGACTGAACCACATTGCCACAGTGTTACTCACAGAAAAATAGTTGTAAAAACTGTTTCAATGGTAGATAAATCTTTTTAGTGTGACTAAAGCAGTAGTTTATTACACAGTACTTTATTTGATCTTAATTTTGGAACGTTAGAGCAGTTCTGGGACCATCATTCGTTCTGATTATTCTTTTTTTAATTTTTTTTATTATTTTTTTATTTATAAAAACACTCACAGTTCTTGTCTATATCTTCGGAGTTTGGCTTTGGTATCAGCAAGTTCCACAGACAGATGCTGCCTCTCCTCTTTGGTCAGCCCAGACACAGTCACATCCGATCCACTGTTATTCCCTCCGGAGCTCTGCCCGTGCTCTGGGTTGCTTAAACCCAGGTTCCTGCGGCCTTCTTGAGGCTGCTGACTGGATAGATAGTCCCTCTCCTGGGTGAGATCCACAATCACCTGGAAAGCATGTTAAACATTTTCCTTATATAATTGTATATTTTATGTTTGTCTGAATGTAAAATCCTCTGAAATAGCATTATACTATTGGACACGACAAATCTGTACTTTAGATAATTAAACATACAGTGCCCCAAAAAAGAAAACAACTGAGGACACCCCTGTGCAATATCTCAACTGTATCATTTCCAATAAATGGGCCGTTATCATCACATAAGTTAAAGTCTTGGAGATTCGATCTGATGTATCATTAAAAACAAACAGGTTAGATAAACTACACTGAAAATACAGGCGTTAAAGTACAACTTCAATGGAACGAAAATCTGTTTACATTGCTGCAATGGTCACAGGTGCATGCGGTTTTAAGCCTAACTGCAAGAACAAGGTTAAACAAGAACCTGTGAACAACACAGATTTCTTAATAGTGGTCTGCTCAGTATCTAATTTAACCTGGTAAAAAACCACAAGCTCATCAGTGATACAGAACATAAGCCGAAACACAGTTTCAGCAGTGGTTAAGGGTGTTGAAAGAGACATACTACATACTTTAAGAGAGACAACGTCTTTCCACAAAAAATGGTTCCAAGTGTAAAGCCTGACCACAAGGATTATTATGAAAACAAACATAAGGACACTGCATATCAACGTCAAGGCAGCATCCAAGAAGACAACCATGGTCACAATAGGGCATAAAACTGGAAGATTCAACTTTGATAAAAAAAAAAAAAAAAAACACGAGACATGAATGCAAGTTTGTAAACCCAAATACTGTCTAAAACAAAAGTTACTCCAAAAGCTTGGCAGGAATCGAATTTTGCAACGTGAAAATTCCAACACTGCAACAATCACGTAGGCGGTTTGAAAGAAGAAATAATTGAAAACGATGAACTTGCCAAGTATGTCCAATGACATAAATCCAACAGAAAACCTTTACAGTATTTTGAAATAAAAGATCAGTTGAAATGTGTGAAGAAGAGCACAACCACATATAGATGCCACTTGGTATGTTTTTTTTCGGTACGGTTTGTGTTATTAATCGCTGCACTTAAAGTCTGGTTTTGCATTGTTTAAACAAGGTAAGAACATCTGGTTTTGTTCGCTAGATCAGTTTGGCATATCAACACACAGCTAATTTAACATATGAACACTGTCAGTAAGGTCAGTCCTCTTAGTTACCATCTCTACATAGCCAATGTTAGCATTAAGAGCTATTTGTATTACAAGACGGGACGGGCAGGGGTTAGCTGGTTAGCATGCTCAACTCAGTAGACATCTGGGCAACACAATGTCAACAAAAAAATAAATAATTCTGCGCATTCTGAGTGAAGCGCACAAAACGCACCTTTCAAATTGAATTAGACAAAGTAGTTGACTTGATTATTCTTGGGGCTTTGGGTGAAAACAAATTAAACTACCTTCCAATTAGTAGATAGTAATTATTCAACGTTTTAGCGTTTTCTGACCAGGGGTGTTTGTTGCATTCTGTATGTCGGTCTTTTCAGTGCATCGTTTCCATTATACAAGAGGAAGACAATAATGACTGTTTTTTGATTTTTAATAGAATTTTTGCAAATTACATTGTAAGAGTATACCATATTCTTAAAATTAATACTACAGAAGCTCTTTGGATTGCTTTATGTCTCACAATGATCTCCATTACAAAAATTGTAAAGTTAAAAAAAAAGACCTCATTAAAACACGTACCAAATGGCACACCAAAATCATATCATCTTCTCTATATGAAGTACCTGTGGCATAACTATGGATTGTTCTTGAGTATTTATGCTTTTTTTAATATTTTTTTTTTATTAAAATGGCATGCATGCTACATACCTGACATTAATTTTAATTTATTAGCTTTAAGTGTGAATGAGTTACAGCAATTTCTGGAAAATCCGTGTTCCCTCATTAAAAAGACAATTTATAGAATCAGATCATCTACTTCATATGAGGGTCTGTTGTGTAAGTTAGAATTTTTTTGCATTGTTCTTGAGTTTGATGTGCAGAAAGAACGTGAGCAAGGACATATTATGTGCCCGGTGGCAAGACATGAAAGTGCCAATATCAGTCTGGCAGAGGTTGCTGTGTTTGTGTCTCTGTACCTCGCTCGCTTTGTCTCGCTGTTCAATGAGTTGCTGTAGGGACGAGGCCATGTTACGGGACAGGGGTTGCAGCTCTTCATGGGCGAGCTCAGTTCCTTCCTCCAGCCAGGACAGGTCAAGAACATTCAGCTGGTTGTGGGTCACCTGCAACAAAACAGGCACACACACACGAAATATTGCAAATTACTGCATAAGTTAGGTTGTGTATAGTAGTAGAGGCCCTTCCTCTTTGCCTAAAGTAGGATGACCATATAAGGGGGTAATCAAATAGTTCCGAGTTGGTTTTGGTTGCACGTGGTGCAAAGAACCACGATGTGCACAAAGGAGGTAAGCTATGATCTTAATGAGTAAGTATTCCAAGCTTTGCTTCATCTACGTGAGCACCTGTTTAACAGGTTTTTGTAACTGCAAATCAAAATCAAATCGCAAACTTGTGAAATTGGCATCCAGAAAGCCTAGAGCAAGGAAGCAATGAGCCTGAAGAGGTGTTTTCAGTGACATTCACATTTTAAGAAGGGCAGAACTTTACAGTACAAAACCTAAATAAATACATCAGGTCAGGAGCACAACCAAGTGGGGTTTTCTTTGACATTCACGGGCTTGTGCACTACGAGTTCGTCCCCAGGGTCAGATTGTCAACACCGAGTTTATCTGAGACAAGACATTTTGGTGCAAACGACCTGAGGGCTGTTGCACAAAACCTCGATATTGGATTAAGCCATTTTCCAGCTATCCTGGCAAGTTACACATGGAAATTTACTCTATGCATTTAGCCTGCTTAAATTTCAGGTGCGTGGAGAAATTGCAGACAACCAGACAGTGGTCACAAAAACGTCTGTAACTCAGGTGCTGATCATGATCAAGCTCCCAAACTTGGACTACTTACTTACAAAGGTTAAACGTTGTAGCTTGAATGTCACGGTGTTGCGCACTGTTCACATGCAACAGGAACAGACTTTCAACTTTTTTTTTATACACCCTCATTTGTGAACCACTTGAATTATTTTATTTAAATGTACTGCTTAAGTACAATTGGGAGGATGTAGCTCAGTTGTTAGAGTGGGTTGCACACTAATCAAAAGGTTGGTGGTTCAATCCACAGCTCCTCCTGTCCACATGCCTAAATGTCCTTGAGCAAGACACTGAACCCTAAAAAAAAAATTGCTCCCGGTGTGTTGTAAGTTGCTTTGGATAAAAGCGTCAGCTAAATGAAATGTAATGTAAAAGTAACTTAAAATTTAGATATATGTATAAAAGACTACATTTCCAATATGTTTGACAGCAGAGAACTTTTCCTTTGATCAAAATATTACAACCCAAAGTTACTTTTGCAGCTGTCCAATTTAATTTGATTGAAAATGGTAGCTTACTTACATTTGTATACTCAATTACTGCTGCAATTTAGCTCGAATTGTTCGACAGACTTGGCAAATATGGGATCTGGACAATGAATTCCAAATAATTAAGTTCAGTTAGTTCAGTAGACAATCATTGTTCTGTGGATGCAACAGGTGATGACGGACTCTTTTAAGTGTCACTCGGAGGAAGAGGTTAATTTGCATGGTAACACCATTAGCTCGACCTCGTCATCCAGTTCTCTCTGCAGATAATAGTTTATCTGAGAAGTAAAGAGCCGACCTGACATGGCTGGTCAACGTAAACAAACAAGCCGTCTGAAAATAGGACACAACTGTAATTATAAGCACATTTAGAACAAAATTGACAGAGCTTTTAAATTGATTACTGTTGAGTAAGCTGTTCATGTTGTTTGGTGTCAGCTGATGCTGGACATGTTTCATGCTGCATAAAGATTAAAACAATGCACAGAGTGTAAGGAATTACTGGGTCATTTATAGCATGTAACAACTTCTAACTCCGCCAAGCATGGAGCACTGGTATGCGGATAACGCTTAAATCTGCACAGCACTGCTTCAGCATCAACATACCAACAATGTCAACCAACATATTAGGTCTACAAGCTAACAGGAGGTAGAAAACACAACCCTGTTTAAAAAAAAAAAAAAAAAGTTGGGACGCTATGTAAAATGTAAATAAAACTAGTTATGATGATTTGCAAATCATGTGAACCCATGTTTAACAATATTGAAAATAGACCAAAGACGACAAATCAAAGGTTGAAACTAAGACATTTTGTTTTATGAAACATTTATGGTCATTTTGAATTTGATGCAGCACATTTCAAAAAAGTTGGAGCATGTCAGGGGGTTTACGCCACTATGTTGTATCACTTCTGTAAAAACACTGTAACATTCTTTCCTGATATAAGAGTTCAGCTGCTCAACAGTTCGACGTCTCTCTTGTCATATTTTTCACAGTGCACTAAATGGTTTATTTTAGTGGGTGACAGGTCTGGACTGCAGGCAGGCCAGTTAGGTGGACTCATTTACAGAGTCATGCTTGTTGTAATACATGCAAAATGTGGTTTGGCATCGTCTTGCTGAAATAAAGCAAAGCCTTCCCTGAAAAGTACGTCGTCTGGGTGACAGCATGTACTGCTCCAGAACCTGTACATATCGTTCACCATTGATGGTGCCTTCCCAGATGTGACAAGCTACCCATGCCCTCTGCACTAATGCGTCCCTATACCAACAAGAATGCTGGCTTTTGATCTGTGTGGAGATAACAAGCTGGATGGTCCCTCTCCTCTTTTGCCCAGAAAATACAGCATTCATGATTTCACATTTTGATTCGTCAGACCACAGGACTGTCGGCGATGGTGTTTGCAAGTGTCTCTGAGCCCATGCAATGATTTTCACTGCAGATTTGTCTGTTTTTACTGCAGTGCCACCTGAGCGCCTAAAGATCACGGCCATCGAATATTTGTTTTTGGCCTTTTCCCTTGTGTAGAGATTTCTCTGGATTCTCAAAATCTTTTATTGTATTATGTACCGCAGTTAATGAAATCTCCAAATTCGTTGCAATTTTATGTTGAGTAATATTATTATTTAATGGTTGCTCTCTTTGTCCACGCAGTCTTTCACTGGTGAACCCCTCCCCATGAGAGACTCTGCCTCTCTTGGATGCTCTTTTTAGATCCAATCATGTTACAGACCTTTTGCCAGTTAACATAATTAGTTGAGAGATGTTCGACCAGGTGTTTCTTTTGGTGTTATTCAAATTTGATTTTTTTGTTTTTTTTTTTTTTGTTGCACCTGTTCTAACTAGTTTGAAACATGTTGCTGCCATCAAATTCAAAATGATTATATATTTTTCAGAAAAGAAACATTGTCTTTTTTTTCCCATTTCCATAGAAATATGGGTTTTACATTATTTACAAATCGTCGCATTCTTTTTTTTATTTACATTTCACAGTGTGCCAACTATTTTGGAAACTGGGTTGTAAGGTGGCACCGTGTACAGGAAACCTTGCAACACAGATCAATATCTAATTTGAACTCCAACCACCTTCAGTTACACTAAAGGGAAATGTTGAATTTGAGCATATCAATTCCAGATGTTATTTTCATTATTATATAAGCTGTTGACTAATTTCTTGATTAATGGCTAAATTCTTTAACAGTTAAAATGTGTTATCATCAACATAACAGTTTTTTAAAGCTCTATACATTCCTTCGTGAAAATAAGCTAGACATAAAGGTTTAGCAGGTTTGTGGTGCACTGAGTACAAAGAATGAGGATGAGAATCCTGCGCTGTACAATGGTAGGTAGGTAGGTAGGTATATACTTTATTAATCCCCGAGGGGAAATTTTTTAATGGCTGCGGAGAGACCTATATAGGTGTATGGGTGGGGTTGCAGAAGCTCACAGAGGAGCCAACATGATACTTCCAAAATTTTAGCAGTGCATCATGCAAACCTGTATGTCAAGCAAGCTGACTGATAACAAAACCATTTTTAAATAAATGATTCAAGAGGCTATCACAAAGTTCCAATACTGCTCTGGATGTGCGCAAAGAAAGCACAGCAGTAATGCACACAGAACAGAGGGAAAGCAAGAACCTTCATGACTAGCTGCTCCAAGCGATCAACGTCCACGCCTCTATTTCACACATTTTTGTGACTGGTGGTAGGTGTGCATTTGCAAATCTACCATTTAAATTCTAAGCAAAAAACAATTCGATTTTTCATTTTGTTCTGAACCGTGCAGCCTTATTTGGACTCACCCACTTCATTACTTTATTGCAGTAGGCTTTCTGAAGCCTCCCAAGACTCCAGTGGTCATTAAAGCACGTGTAACAGTCTATCAAGTGACGTAACTTGGAATACTTTACTAAGGTTATCGCTTCCCCGGCTTCATGCACAACACCGTGCACTGCTCTGTTAATGCATAACAGGAACAGTCTCAGAACCTTTTGATCGCCTCTCGTATCAGCTGTGAACACCTAATTAAGACTGGCTCCAGCATCAACAACAAAGAGGTCAAGGGTTTTCAGAAACTGATCATAACAATACATTTTTCAGCCTCTGTAAAACCAATAAGTGGCTATGGAGAGTATTTTGTCATATTACTACGAGTCTTCACAGTTTAGATAGTAACTGAACATTTCAAGCCAAGTCAAGGAGATGCACCATTTTTCAGTGACGATTTTAGGAAACTTGAGGAAAACACTGCAAAAATATTGAAACTACATTTATTACAGATTTTTTTTTTTTATTTTTATTAAAGGCTAGTCTGGCATTGTGCTCCACTAACCTCCTGGATGTGAGATACAATGGCAGCTTGGGTCTCGATGTCGAGCAGCTTGATCTTCTCTATCATCTCCTCCTTACGCTCACACTGAACACACACACACACACACACACACACACACACACACACACACACACACACACAGAGAGACAGAGACACAGAGAGAAAGAGAGAGAGAGCAAACATAAGGAATTAAACTAAAAACGTATTTTAATCAAACTTGAAAATGTAAATACAATAAAAACTGCCAGTTATGGAAGTTCCTGTTGGTTGTCATTAAATTGGTCAACAGAACATGGGGGAAATGGGAAACATAGTTTCATGTAGAATGTTAGTTGATTCAGCAAATGTTTGCTAGCTTTGAAAAAGTGTTATTTGTCATCAACAACAACAACAACAACAACAACAACAAAGTGTTGTGGCTTTATCCACCCCTCTCTCCCTCTGTCTTCCCATTTATCGCTCCCTGATGGCTTTCCCTGTTCCTGGAACCAGTCGGACCAGTACAGGTAGGAACACAAACAAAAGAAGGCTAGAAATAAAGGGAGGGAGGGAAATTTGGAAGGAGAGAGTGAGGAAGGGAGAAACAAAGGAAAACAAGGGAAAATTCAGATAAAAAAAAAAACCGGTTGGTGTTCAAAGCCATGGACGCCAAATGAGGCCTTACCTCCTACATGATCCTCTTTTTTTAATTACAAGTAAAACAATTAACTCTTAACTCACCTCATCTGGCTTATTCTTACATTACATTCAGGGTTACGAAGAATGGATTTCTGAAATTGCTGGCTCACGCTCCAAAATGTTTGAACTGAATTAACTTGGACCAATATTTAAACTGTGCAGTTCAAACAGCCAGTGATTTCCCTCCATAGTTCCATCATCCTCAAGATGTGTTTTCCTTCTGTGACTCCATGTATTTTGAAATTCTATATAGTCCCACCCACAACCAGTCCCACCCTGCACCTCTTCAGAGGACACAATCAACAAACTATGCTCAGACATGCAAAAAAGACAAAGAGACACATGTTTCCTGGGAGAGGCCGGGTGGTACAGTAAGTTACTGTGTTTGAGCGTGCGTGCGTGTGTGTGTGTGTGTGTGTGTGTGTGTGTGTGTGTGTGTGTGTGTGTGTGTGTGTGTGTGAGAGAGAGAGAGAGAGTGGGTCTGTTACCTGTACAGCACAGCCAAGTATCAGCAACAAAAGACTTTTCAACTCTTCCATGCTTTTGGCTGGTGGAACAAAACACAAGAGACATACTGTTATGTCAGACACATTATTATTCAACACCTTTCAGAAACAAGAGTTTACAGCAATCTTCATATGGCTAAATAAAAATATATATATAAAAAAAATACAAAGTCACAACAAGAGAAAAGGTTAATAAAGGTCACATGGGAAGTCGTTGATCACAATGTTGTGAGGAAAGATCTGGAGGTTGACGGTGAGTGTTGCAGCATACACTGTTACAGCTAACCACTCACTGCTGACTACAGCAATTTAACACTAAAAGCACCATGCTGAACTCCAATATTCGTGTACAATATTGACACTTTTAGATTCATCTGCTGCAATAACCCGCTCAAAGCATACTTCATCATCATGGATTATTTCCAAGTAATCAATTAATTAATATTTTTTTAGTGTTATTCTGTCGGAGGTTGGTTTTCTCGTGTAGGTGAGAAGCGTGCTGTTTAAATTTATGGTTGCTACAAAACTGCATCTGAATTTCAGGACTTTGAAAATATCATCCTCAATCAGTGATTCTAAAATAAGAGAAACTGCCTCCATGTCTTGCAGCAACTTAACTTTAACTTCTCCAATAAGGTAATGTTTGAAATCAGGTAATAGCAGCAGATTTCAAGTACAAGAAAAAAAACTAGATATTAAAACATTCATTTTGGTCCCCCACAATTCAGTGCGGACCTTTGAAATGCGAACAACATCAGGATGGTATGATGGTAATAATGGAAACGACATTTTGCAGTTCATGTTTGTGTCTATTATTCATCTCTATTAAAGCATATACAGGACAGTAGTTTAAATAAATAGGATTTGATTAACAAGAGGTTGTTTGTTGTGTAGAAATGTGTTACCTGATATCGGATCCTTTGCAATCCAGAGGATGTTGGGAAGGGGCATGACTATTAACTGCTGTAAGGTCTCCTATATGGGGGGAGGTTGGCGGGGCAGACAAAGAGAAAACAAAATAAATTCTCCATCTTGTAGTGATGACAATGATAACCGGGCATCAGACAGTGAAACTGACAAACACAGCAGGGAGACAAGAAACTGTCCATGAGCAGAACAGCTGGGGACAACAAAACAATAATGTGGGCCCTTCTCAGAATTTAAATATCCGGTTTACTTCTCTCAAAGTCTGTATGAAGCAGCAGCACATAAAGTACAGGAGTCTGACAAATGCTGGGTTGACACCGACACTGATTGACATTTGAGAATAAAAGAAATTCAGTAGCAATTTATGCGTTGACATTCGAGCAATTTATAGACCTATATACTATTTTAGTTTTAAGCTAAAATGAGATGAAAATAGAATTAATGTCGAGGCATCTACTGAGCTGACAACTTGATGGCAGGAAAATGTAGATCATCAGAATTCACATTGTGTAGCACACAGATGGAGATGTGCCTTGCATTTGATGAACTCTGAAATAAAGAATAAAGTATAGTCCTGTAAAAAAAAAAAACACAGCATGAAATCAGAAACCGTGTAGATCAGCACATGGGAAGCAGGGGAAGAGAAATCTAAGTAACATTCCATATTTGAACAAGCAGTTTTTCACTCAGAGCACATTTCCTCTTACAGCACAGTGGCATTACTGATCTGGGTGTGGAAGCAAAGCTGACAGTGTCTGCCTGGTGCTGCTCTTGTTTTTACAGGAGGCTGCGCACCCTTGATCCAAACACCTATTGTATAAATGAATCAAAGTCCAGCTAGCGACTGACCCAGACATGTACGTGTGTGTGTGTGTGTGTGTGTGTGTGTGTGTGTGTGTGTGTGTGTGTGTGTGTGTGTGTGTGTGTGTGTGTGTGTGTGTGTGTGTGTGTGTGTGTGTGTGTGTGTGTGTGTGTGTGTGTGTGTGTGTGTGTGTGTGTGTGGGCAAGCAGCCAACAGGAAACATCCTGCTGTGGACAAATTGTGAGTGTGTCAGGAAAGAAACAGTTCACTAGGAGGGAATGCTTTCCATTCCAGAATATCCTATCCTGGCGACCAAACACACTTGATTTTGAGATGGGGCCCCAGACCAATTAAAAAAAAAAGTTAAATATTTTTCTGACATCTCTAATGAATAAAATTCTTAGAAACCAGTGCATGGTAAAGGAGAGGAACAGTGTCTTTATCAAAACATGTACTTTTGTCTGCCAAAGCAAGTTGTTTTGCGATTGTGGAAACCTAACAGGGAAATAAGGTCGCATTAGAAAGACATGTTTGGAGAAAGTTAACATGGGAGGGACACCGGCTGATCTGACCTCTGGCTGCGGAGGGGGGAAACGGATTAATCGGAGTGGTAGTCTTTGTGTGCGTGTTTGTGTTAGATCTGGGTGTTTTGGGAGACGGGAAGTGACTGTCAGCAGGGAAGGGCTGGCTGCACTAATACACAAAAAAATACACTCACACTCACACACACACACACACACACACACACACACACACACGCACACACACACACGCAGTCTGACATACACTTCTGCACAAGGGGGCAAGATGTCAGAATTCACATGGCGGTGCTGGATACATAATAAAACGGGCCGTAAAACCCCCTTAAAAGCCGTGAGAAGACCAGTGCTAATGTATATATTCGGCCGCTGTAACGACTTAATGAGATGTAGACCTCCAGTCCAGAGCGTCATCTGCTAACCAGGCAAATAAATGCACTATCAGCTTACCGCAGTTACAACTGAGCTGCAAGGACAGCTTTGCCGTAGCGAGTGCAGTGGTAGTGCAATACCTGCAGATACTGTTACACTGGTCCATACACCAGGAGGCAACACGATAGCCGACCAATTTCTATCTCTCTTTGTCTCTTACACACACACACACACACACACACACACACACACACACACACACACACACACACACACACACACACACACACACACACACACAGAGTACAGAGTACAGTGTGAATAAAACATGTGAGCTGGCTACCAGATGTCTTGAAGGTAAAGTGAGGCTTCACCTGAAACTCACCGTCAGTATGAAAGTTTTGCCAATAAGTTTTGAATTTTTCTTAAGACACAATTACAACCATTTTGATCCAAATATTACACCGGCGATACCAGGTGACACCGGAAGGATTTCCATGTTGCCACCTACAGAGTCACGAGGACTTATTCACTTTGGTCATTTCAGCAGGTCTCAGACTAAGCTCGTCAGACTCGGCTCTAATCTTTCGGACTCGGGCCTCGGGTTTCTCCTGCCATTACGATTTTAACAGTCTGTCTGCACAGCGGGCATGATGCAAGCAGCACGGTGAGCAGAGCAGCAGCAGTGAGTGTTCCGTCTGTGTGTCGACACGCAGGAGGCACTCAGGTACAGCGTTGAGTGCAGAACGAAGCGTTTGGAGTCCAATGAACTGTAACTGCAGCTCCACGTGTAAAATGGAGAAAAATAAACTCGAAGCATCAAGATGTGCTTTTCGGACACGACTGTGGACTGTGCACGCGCTGCAACTGAATCATTACACCAGACGTGTAGACAGGTGTATATAAAGATGTACTTTATTTATCCCGCAAGGGAAAATTGCCTCGCTATAACAGCACAGGTTAAAAGATACAGAGTAAAATTTTTTTTTTAAAAAGCGATAAATTGCAGAATTAAAAAAACAGAGGTAGTAAAGTATAAAATATGTACTCGTGTATATAACTAAAATAAATAAAATAACAGCAAGCGGTAGTGCAAAGTAAGGTGGTCGAACAGTATGATTTTTTTTTAACCTCCACACAAAGGGAAGACGCCTGTTGTTAAAAACATACGTCCAGGGCAACAAAGGAGTGGCTCAAGAAGAACCACATCAAGGTCACGGAGTGGCCTAGCCAGTCTCCGGACCTTAATCCCATAGAAAACCTGTGGAGGGAGCCGAAGCCTCAAGTTGCCAAGCAACGGCCTCGAAACCTTAAGGATTTGGAGAGGATCTGCAAAGAGGAGTGGACCAAAATCCCTCCCGAGATGTGCGCAAACCTGGTGACCATCTGCAAGAAACGTCTGACCTCTGTGCTCGCCGACAACGGTTGCTCCAAGTCCTGAGTCATGTTTTGCTCGGGGGATCAAATATTTATTTCACGCAATCAAATGCAAATCAATTTATAACTTTTATATGATGTGATTTTCTGGATTTTTTTTTTTTTAAATTTTTTTTATATTCTTTCTCTTAAAATAAACCTACCATTACGATTATAGACCGTTCATTTCTTTGTCAGTGGGCAAACTTACAAAATCGGCAAAGGATGAAATGATTCTTTTTGAATGAAGGTTTGTGAGTTTTTGGAGCCAGCTCAGTAGCATTTCACTTTAAATGTACCCTCGTACCGCCCTCACTTTTCAGACTCGCAAACGATACCCATTTTATATGCAACAAATGAGTGGATTGCCACAGCACCTCTCCTGTGCTGAGGGTAGGGATGGGTTTCAACAGCCGGTTCCACGTTTGTTCGTCCGACCCCGATGAAACCCGAACAGCAGCTTTCACTCTTCTTTCTCTTTTGCCACGCCTCTGACACTAGCAGGCGTTCGCAAACAAAAAGACGCCCCCGTGACATGAAAAGTCAGTAACGCAGTTGTAAACAAACATGGGGAACATGGCCTCTTAACCTCCTCGTCTTTGCGTCCTAACCCGCATCCGCATCGAGCTGTTCTCTACAAAGCCGCACCGCTATACCCACGAGTCAAGCACTTATATGTCAAACAGGCTGTTTGGAACAGCACTGCACAATCATTTACAAATTGGACACAGAGTGAATAACGTGAACCTCAGTGTGGAATCAAACTGTTGTCTCTGACTTCAGCTGTGTGAGTGAGTGGGGGCTCTGATCGATAGATATTCTCCTCCAGCAACATCACCAGCAGGATCTAACACTTAAAACTGACAAGGGATCAATATAGCCTGCTACACTGACCCGTTTAGACACACACATACTCAGCAAGCCTAAATCCGTGGCCCACTAACACCGTGGGCTCACATTTCTAATCCCAGATCAATAAAATGGTGGCAGCTAAGAGGGGATCTGACTTTTACCGAGCCACCAGGCTCCGTGTTACACAACTTTCTAACCACTTTGACCATTTTAAAACCCAAATTCATTATCTGCGTCTTTCCTCTGAAACCCTGTATTGTTCCTAACTATTTCTAAATTGCCAAATAACACGTAAAATACCTCAATGGGTATTACAGGCTGACATCAGACAGGCTCTAAATCCAAAAAGCACTAATTGAGATGGATAAAAGAGAAAGTGGCAGGTTTTTAATGTGATATGATACGCTAAATAAGAAGAGATAAATGAAGAGTTCAGTCAAATCTAACCACTTCTGGGAATTGGGACCCAGTGGTCTAAAACAAGTAAATGAAAATCATATCAACACAACTTTTAAAAATAGAAAATACTTTGAAATGGCTTATGGCCATTTTAATATGTCTTATTTCCAGCTGCAGTTGAAATGCGAAAGCATTTTGCTGAATGTGCTCAATGCTGCATCATGAAAAAAAAAAAAAAATGCAACAAAGGGGACCTTGAATGTTTGAGAAGCTGACATCAGGCGTTTTCAGAGTTTATAAAAGAAGAGGATGCATTCTGTCTTTACTGACGTTTTACACAGCCTCCCAACTTTTATGGAAACAAGGTTTTGCATACATATATACATCCATCCATAAATACAGTGAAAGATCCCTTGCATTATATATAGCAAGATAAGCAAACGAATTTGTGCACAGTGTGGAGTTACAAAGGTCATCCACATCAGAGCTCACATAAAAATTGGAATGCCTTTTTATTCCTAATCCTCTGTCATAAACACCTGCGTGCGTTTCGAGATGGAGTAACTTCCAAATTCTGTCAATTTCTGTCATTTTTGTCGAAGGAGCAACTGGGATCAACCAAAATCTCAGGCTTTCAATTAGATTCTGCCACTGCAGTTATGATGCAATCGCTACAAAGCAGAACCCACAAATCAACCGACGGATGACACGACATTCATCAGTGACATTGAAGCGTGAAGTGGCAAATAACAGTTATTTCAACCATTGATAAATTATAAATTATTAATAATGAGTCTCTAAATGGTCCAAAAGGGAGACAAAAACCTGTCGTTAGTTCCCAGCGTTCAATTTTGAAATTAGACCAAAAGATTTGCCAAAAATACTCAATTACATAATTAATTAGACCGGTTCAAATTGTATGTATATTAGATATAGATTTAAATTTGTCCATGCCAGCAATGACTCTTGCGGGCAAAAGAATTAGTTATGAGTGCCACAAGGTTCGGTGCCGCACTTTGCACAGCATACACGCTTCCCTTAGGCGATACCATAAGAAAACACGGCATAAACCTCTATAGCTATGCAGATGACACCCAGCTATGTGTTTCTATTAAGACAGAAAAGACTAATCAGTTAGTAAAACTCAAGAGAATGTCTAAAAGAGAAAGGCCTGGATAAACTACAATTGTTTTCTTCTTAACGCAGACAAAATTGAAGTTATTGTATTTGGCCCTGGAAACACCTTAAAAAGTCTTTCTCCACTCACTTAGTCACTCTGCCACGGGCCTCCAGCACCACTGTGAGGAACCTTGGAGTGATCTTTGATGTGGATTTGGCTCTTAACTCAACACATAAAGCAAGTCTCCAGGACTGCTTTCTTTCATCTAAATATTAAAATCAGGAACATCCTGCATCAGTGCGACCTCAGAAAACCTAATCCAGGCATGTGTTACTCACAGGCTAGATCACTGTAATTCGTAGTTGTCAGGAGGTCCAAATTAATCATTAAAAAGCCTGCAGTTGATAAAAAAAAAAAATTCCGCAGCCAGACGACTGACAGGATTTAGCAAAGCAGATCATATTAGCATCTCTTGGTTGGCTTTCGATGAAGAATAGAATTTAAGATTCTCCTGCTGATTGACAAAGCGCTTCGTGGACGAGCTCCACTTCATCCGAAGGAGGTTATAGTACCGCATCGTGAGAGCTTCGTCCTCAGAATTCCGGCCTGCTTTTGGTTCATAAAGTTTCCAAAAGCAGAATGGGAGGGAGAGACTTAATCTTTCAGCCCCTCCCCTGTGGAAACAGCTCCCTGCTTCGGTTGATACACTGCGCTCCTCTCTCTCTCTATGCATTCATATGGCACCATTACATCTCATTAACTTCATGCATTCTCTCTCCTATAGTTTTCTTTATTGTTTGTTGTCTCTCGATGCCGTTCCCCTTGCTTGTGAACTTCTGTGGGGGTTTTGTTGTTGTTTTGTTGCAGATATCCCAGGCAGCTTGTCTCTGGTCTGTCATTAATGACCCAACCAACAGTTTATTGTCTTGGATTACTGTGCTGTTCTATCGTTTTGCTCTCCCCTTCTACCAAACCGGTCGAGGCAGCTTGTCGCCCACCTCTGAGCCTGGTTCTGTCAAGAGATTTCTTCAGGTTAAAGGGGTGTTTTTCCTCCCAGCTGTTATTCATGTGAGAATTATTGGGTTCCTTTGAATAATGTTGGAAAGTTCCGTTATAAGGACTTTAACATGTTAAGTTAGCGGAAATAACTAGTGTTTTGATTTGGCACTTCATAAATACAACTGAATTGAATTGAATTAAATGAATCAATTCTTTGTCCGTGCAATTAAGCGGAGGAGTTGGATGAAGAATCTGGCAACAGCGTGAAAAGAGTAAATATCTCGGTGTTAAGAGCTCATGATATCAGGTTACCGTGCTTTGTACAATGGAGAGGATGTGACACCTCTCTCTTTCTCTTTCTTGTTCTCTCTCACACACACACACAGAGAGGTTGGTCACTGGGGAGACAGAGGATTCACCAAACCAGCATGTGTGTCACCTAATTAGGGGAAAGCCAACGCCTCTGAACACTTGGAGATGTGTGTGTGTGTGTGTGTGTGTGTGTGTGTGTGTGTGTGTGTGTGTGTGTGTGTGTGTGTGTGTGTGTGTGTGTGTGTGTGTGTGTGCGTGTGTGTGTGTGTGTGTGTGTGTGTGTGTGTGTGTGTGTGCGTGTGTTTTGTCCTTGCAGCTGAGCCACAACTAAAACACACTGTAAAGCTCATAACTCAATGATTTAAGGTTATAATTTGACAAACACGTACACGTGTGCGATTGATTGTGTGTTAAAGCCAAAGAGATTAACCATCGTGAACAGATTAACTCCACACTGTCAAGAATGACCCACTTCACAGAGTGTACACATGCATGAACTTAATTGTGTCTGATCTCCATGAGCCAAAAATGATCCAAATGAAACATATAATGATTGTATTGATTGGGCCGAAGGATTTGGGAAAAAAAATATGATATTGTGTTTTTAATGACTCCAAACGACTTTCTGTTTAAAAATTTTTATTTAAATCTCCACATCTACAGTATATTGGTGGTCTGCATAGTATTGGACATGGAGCTGAACATGTAGGCTGAAATATCACTCCAACTGCTGGTAACATCGGGTAAATGTTAAATCCAGCTCAATGATCTGACTGGCAGATCTTAAAATGATACTATTCTGTAGGCTGGGGTACTCAGCCCTTGTAGATGTGGAGTCCAGCAAGGGGACAAATAGTTGTCCACCAGTGTGACAATATCAGAAAGGGTGTGCCTTTTCCTCTGTTTCCTTTCCGTTTCTTGTGGCTGAAACAACAGAGAATTCCTCACCTTGCACCAAAAATATTAGAGACACTTTTTAATATAATGCTGTCGAATACCCACAACCAGTTACAATTATGAAGTTTCTGACAATTTCACAACAACAACTGAAAATAAAGTTTCCTTAAAAAAAATAGAAATGATAGCACAACTGTTGCACAGACCTTTTTCAGAAGAAGACATTTCGAGTTGTCACCAAAAGGAAAGCACAGGTGAAATAGTGATGGCTCAGTTCGCAACTAACAGTGCGGACAGTCTGTCCGGTGAGCGGAACGGATTTGGTGTTTCCGCATACCGACCTATCTGTATGGGTTACTGTGGTAGTGACGTACGCGTAGCTACCCTGTTGACGCGACTTTCCGTGTCTGTTCACGGACTGTTGTCCTCCCCAGCATTCAAATTTACACCGTCTGCTCACGCTGTGCTGGCGGTAGCATGGCTTCTGTAGAAATCCGATTGGAATCGCACTTCAAACCACCTCCGGATACGGTTTGGATCCGATTTGCAAAAGTCGCATTTCATGCGTTTTTTTTTTTTGTTTTTTTTTTGCTGTCCAAACTTTCAAAAACACAAAACGGATTTGACCTGGCAGTCTGAACGAGGCCTTTTATGGCCCGGTAGCGAACACTGGCTCACGGACTGGTCATTGACAATCGCAAAAGAGGAAGCTCTGTACTTTGACTGCAATGTGGTGACCAGATGGACAGTGATTTACACTAAACTCACTGTTCAGATACCTGGTTACCGGCTACAGGAAAATGACTACAATGCAGCCAAGACAAGCTGTTCAGGACGAATCCGGTCACAGCGACACTGGGAATGACGTCGTTAAAAGCCCCTTTACCGCTGATGCAAATTTGGGCCGTCTTGAGATTTATGTTGCATCTGTGGTCGTCATTTATTTTCTATTGTTCTCTAAAGTGAGAAACGGTTTCCCTGATTTACTTTGCTCAGGTCTCGAGGTAATAATGCAGAAAGGATTGTATATATATATATATATATATATATATATATATATATATATATATATATATATATACAAGAGGGTCAAAATGGCCAGCACGCCACGGGCACACCGTTCGACGAAAACAAATGATCTGAACAACTTTTAATCCCAAAGGGTGTTAAGAGTGCGCAGAGACAATTTCAAGTCGGTCCGACAAAATCTGTAGGAGGAGTTTGTTGAAGTGCAACACGTGCGAATCGCAACTAAATTGAAAACGGCAGACTTCCCGTTGAGTTGAGGTTAAGGGTGCTATGGAACTTTTTTGTACATCGAGGTGTGATACACGTGTCCACCGAATTACGCGCATGCGGGTAAATGTTTAGGGGGCGCTAGCGAGCCATTTGGCCACGCCCACTTGCAGAACCACGCAAAATACGTAATTTTGTCCGCTGGGACAGAAACCAACAGTACAAACTTTCATGAGTTTTTGAGTCTGTTAAAGCCACCAAAAAGAAAACAACTTTAAAAGAATAATAATAATAATACATTTGCATTACAATAGGGCTTTCACACCATTCGGTGCTCGGGCCCTAACTACTGTCCAATGTCCTGTCCAAATGCAAATGCTATTTTTTGAAATGCTATCACCTTAAGAGTTATAACTGATGATTTCCCATCATTTAAAAAAAAAAAAAAAAAAGAACTATATTGCACTGCAACTTTGGGGACAAAGACATCTAACACATTTCCACATTTTAAAAGAAAAAAAAAAACTTGAACATAACATTTGAATGAGATTTGTTAGCACGAAGTCTCGTGTTATTTCCTGCCAGCATTCATCACTGCAAATTATTGACCATCGAGCACGCAAACTAAAAGAAACGACTTTAAAGTTTGCCTGCGGGGGGGGGGGGGTGGGGGGGGGGGGGTGTCTGCTCATGTTTGTAACCCCTGAGCTAAAACAGACACATCAGAAGACAAAACACATGACAACGATGGATGCCTAAGAAGAGAAACAAAACAAGCACACAAACACACACAGGCACAAACATTTCCCTCTTAAGCAAAGTCTATAAACTGAGGTTACAATAAAGGCACGCAGAGTACTATAGTATAGCTTGACTCATGAATGAGTGTTGACACTGTGTGTGCGTGTGTGTGTGTGCGTGCGTGCGTGCGTGTGCGTAAATACCTGGTAGTATGTCTTGATGTGCCTGGTGAGGACGGTCAGGTTGTGAAGACGAAGGGACACGTCGTTGTTCACATTCTTGCTCAGTCTCTGATTGGTGGGGTTGGAGTCACTATGGAGACACACACACACACCATGGGAGCGCTTAGATTGACATTTGTGGGGCTAATTAGGACAAACACTGTTACACACGCACACACACACACACACACGCGCACGCACGCACACACACACACACACACACACGTTCCAGGTCCAGGGAGACTATTGTGCGAGAGAAGGATTTATGTTCACACCAACTACAAGTCAGCCTGCGCCAGACTGATTTGCATGTTGAACAGGGGGTTGCGTCCACTGTCTGGCTGACCTACTGTGACTGTCCTGACGTCAGTTTGACGGCGGACTGTTGCATTTGAGATGAGAGTCATTACCATCCGAGCTTCTGGGCTCGACACGGCTGAGGCTGGCTCAGTACAGATCAAACTGAAGCTTCTTCTTGAAACCAACTTTAATAAAATCCGAAAGGTCTTTGGTCTACAGTTATTTGTTTCATGAAGATGGCCACCAAGAAACTTGAATCAGCCAACAAGTCAATCAGAGACGCAAAGATTTCCTGTCTAGAAAAACAGGTTACAGACCGGCTGACATCTGCTTTCAATCACTTACTCTTTAAATTACAATTTAACAGATTCACTGCGATTCATTTCTTTCTTTTTTTTTTTTTTTTAAACCAACACTGTATCTGTTTAAGTTCACTGTGACTCACTGTGTCACTGAGAATTTAAAGTCTGTTCAGTAATTTTTCAGTTCAGACTGTTTTTACAAAATGCCCTCTACAGTTTTAAATGAAAAAAAAAACAGCAGCCTGGTGGGTTTTTTTGTTGTTGTGTTTTTTTTTTTAAATATAGTCGGCTTTTCCAAAATGAGGACATAAGCCGGCCCAGTGACGGTCAAGGGGCTGTTTGCCAGTAACTTTCTCAGTGAATACAGAAAGGCAGGTGTAACTCGGCACAGTGAGCAGCCATGCGTGGAGCCACAGTTGGGAGTCATGTAGCAACAATTACAAAGCACAGCTGTTGTCACTTCACCACTATTTATGAAAGATGGCAAAGAAGAAGATTTGGCTTCTTTTTTCTTTTTTTTTATGTTGTTCTTGTTTATAATTGAGGACAGAGATCTCTACAAAGACAACGTGCAAATCTGTTTCACACAAAAACTTTTTTTTTTTTTTTTTTTTTTACATTTAAATGGCTCCTGCAACTACAATATCAGCTTCTTTAGTCATTTTATTTTTTTTTACCAACAGTTCAACTTAACCCTCTTTAGGCGTTTTAATTATTTCAAATAATGTATACAACTGCATATTTTTAGCACGAAAGTTGTCTTGTTGTTGTTGTTTTTTTATTCTTTTGAAACAAGAGCACTAATGTTCTGAAAGGTGTCTGACAGAATAACATGCTTCAACTAACTGACTGACATTTGAACTGCTTTTGAAATTCAATTCAGCAGTTTGTCGCGTGCTTTCATTTAATTTCATTCTTTACCTGAGGTTTCATCTTGCTTAAGTGAAAACACTCAGGGGTGAAAGAAAATTTAAGCTCTTCTGATTTTTACTTTATACTTTTCCTTGCATCCATTATCTCGATGCACTTTTTCCTGAACCAGGTCACTGCGTTGCTGGAGAGTATCCCAGCTGACTTCAGGTGAAGGCACCTTGGACAGATCGCCTCTACTTTCAACTTTTAGTACACAACGTACTGTGTTTTAGCAGTGGGCACTGCAGCCCAAACTTCAAATGTCAAGTGGAACTCATTTCTTATCACTTCCAACTAATAATTCAACTTTATTACTTACACGATTTTCACATATTTCCGCAGGTTCACTTTAACTGATACTTCCAACTTCAGTCTGCATTAATAAATTGACACTGCAGCTTCATTCAAAACTCCTTTTTATTTTTTTTTTAATTGTATTTTAATGGCATTGCAGATTCTTTCAGCAACTGTACTTGACAGGGTACTTAATTTCAACCACCAAAAATATTACAGATTTCTGCCACAGCTCAGTATTTTTTTATTTTTTATTTTTTTAAAGTCAAAAAGGATAATATGTTGACAGATTTTACAGTTGACTGGTTCTCTGACTGACTGGCTGGTTTAGCAACGGTCTCTCCTGACCCCCCCCCCCCCCTGTAACCCACTTTCCCATGAACCCCTACCAAGTCCTACTCACCCCCCTCCCCTCCCCACACACACACACACACACACACACACACACACACACACACCCCTCTTGGCCCCTGCCAGTCAGCCAAGCCTACTATTCAGTGTGTGGAGAACAATAGCGTGGTATTAATTGTTTCTGAAGACAATAACTAACAGCAATAATCACATATGAACATGTGGTGATTGGGGACAGAGGACCATCTGGATGGAAGAAGATTCAAAATCCCACGTTGAATACCAAAGCTGTGGGGGCATATCGGAAGGCATAAAAATGAAATGGTCAGATTTAAACGAAACCAAATATAATCCCTTCATACTTACAGTGCAGGTGTCAGTGTTTTAAACATGAGCTTAAAAATTGTGACTGATGCTTTCTATTCTGTGGATTCTCCTGAAGCCTCACGTATTAAACCTATGCTTCGTGTATGTAGAGATGCAGACTCTCAACATGCTGAAAGGGAATCTAGTAAGTCTTGTCTCACCACAGCCCTCCCTGCCCATTCAAACCTGATTCCTGCTTCCTGAATTTCAGAACAGACCGACTTCAGCTTCGCTCTAAAGCGTCTGTCGATGATAAAAAAAAACCCGGGTCTTCTAAAACACCCGTGTCTTGCTGCAAGTGCTGAGCGGCACATCTGGCTGTTAACATTTACAACCCGAAACCAGCGAGTCAGGATGTGGTCGCGCAGGAACTTACAGAGACGCATGCAGGAAACACCGGATTAACTCACGCACCGCTTATATACCCAGTCAAGACAGACACACACACACACACACACAAAAAAAAAAATCCACACTAATGTGTTTTTCACTGACATGAAACATGAAGGCTCTCACTCCGTTTGCTGCGACTTACATATGTGTCATGATCTTGTGCAGGAAGACGCCATCCACCAGCTCCATGAACATGTTGACCCGTTCCTCTGAGCCCACGTCGTCACAGGAACCCAACGGGCCCAGTGTCCGCACCTGGAGACAGACGTGTTGAAACAAGACACGATCTCACACACTGAAATATCCAATCAATGATTTATTCTTTCAACTAAATATGAAGTCCTACTGAACTTTTTGCACGTCAAATTTCTAAACGCTCGTAGTTAGGCGGCGGTCATTTGTCTACTATTCTTGTTTTCAAGACTCAAAGGGTCAAAGGTCACTGCGGAACTGCTATAGAGACATTAAACCAACTCACCCTGACGCCAAAAGGGAGACACTGTAGGTACGAACCCATCGAGTAAATGACATCACTCATTCTCTCTCGTTGAATGGCGGATACGTGCGTCATACAAACATGTTCGGGCTCTACGACGTGACTATTATTTTTTTTTTTTTTAATCGCATATGCACCTAAAAATAGATTTAATAAGTTGGGAAAAATAATTTAGAAGCACAGCACGCGAGTCACGATGACAACCTACTGTAACCTTTGGTTTCCAACAGGACGTAATCGCGATTATTAAACATGAGCAAGAGCGTGAAGTGGAAACGTAACCTCGAGCTTGCAGGCATTGCAGATGCAATGACTGATGTTGTCCCCCTCTCACGATGCTTTCTACGAAGTAAAAGGCCCGATTTTGAAAAAGGAGGTTTTCTTTTGGTTAACTAAAGGGGAGACAAGGTTAAGTCCATCCCAAGCAACACGTGAGTATTTGTCCAAATGAGTGGACGGACCAGTTCAAATGTCAAGTAGGCGACTGTTCCCTAACACGAGGTCTGTGAGGGAAAAGAAAACGCTGCGACAGACGACGGACGATGAATAATATCCACGCGGGTCGAGACCCAAAGAACCAGGTCGCGGCTGCGAGCGGCTGAAATGAGTTTCCTCCGTGGGGTGGCCGGGCTCAGCCTCAGAGACGGGGGAAAGGAGCTCCGACAATCAGGAGGTGAACCGCCACTCCTTCGCGTCGAAAAGGAGTCAAGCCGAGGGGGTTCGGGCATCCGATCAGGATGCTTCCTCGGCGTCTCCCACTTGAAGGTGTTTTTTGTTGTTGTTGTTGTTGTTGTTTTTTCCGGGCACGCCCAACCGACAGGAGGCCCCGGGGAAGACTCAGAACACGCTGGAGGGATTATATATATCCCATCTGGCCTGGGGACGCCTTCGGGATCCCCCAGGACAAGCTGGAAAATGGTGCAGCGGAGAGGGAAGTCTGGGCCAACTTGCTTGTCCTGTTGCCACCGCGACCCGATCCCAGATACGCGGAAGAAAATGGATGGATGGGTGGGTGGGTTCTGGTTCTGGTTTAATATCCGCCTGCTTGTATACTTTATGTTAAACCTAAAATAACTGCGTGGTTTCGTGACGGACCGCAGAGCGCCGGGTTCGCATCCCAACACGCAGCTCCTGTGAAGGGACGACTCTCATCTCGCCGACGTTTAGGTCGAACCCAACACTCGGTACGCGCCCGTCTTGTTAGCAGCCGGCAGCTGTAAAGCTTATTAATTCCTTTAAAAATAATACAAACTCATTATTCCTCCTCCTTGCTACCAGTGCTGCGACACAAACCGAGATACAAAACCGAACTCTGTTCCTCCGTCTCGGGAGGGAAAAGTCAGGTCGGCGCCAGTAAACATGTCAGAAGGGGTTTTGCCATCAGTTTTGCGTTAGCTCGATCCTGAAGTCCTCATTGAAAGGAACGAATGGAAACTTCTGGGAACCAGCAAAAAAAAAAAAAAAAAAAAAACTGTGAAAATGTGCCAAAACATTTTCTGGTTCGAAGGATTTGCTGCTTTCTTCTGTTATTTAGTAAACTCAAAAAAAATCTTAGTAGTTCTGGACTTTCGGTCAGACAAAGCAGGACATCTAAAATACTCGAGGAGCTCTGAGAAGTTGTAATAAGTGTATTTTTTTTTAAAGTATTTTAGACATTTCATCGAAGCAAATGGATGTGAACGTGTTTCTTATAGAGCTTTCTTTAAAAAAAAATCGACGATCTCGTTCAGTTTGTGAAGAATTCGACCGCATTGAAGTATAGCGCTGAAATCCACAAGGCTTTATATTGTAATTGCTGTAATAAAAAAAAAAAAAAAAAAAGAATTATATTGAATAACACAATGTTTGATGAAACCCCCCCCCCCCCCCCCAAAAAAAAATGTGTTATTTACACTTCAGGATAGCTTCAAAACTCCACTGCAATGTCTGCTGCTTGGAGCCAGATCCAAATAACATAACCAGATATACTGGAGTTAAAATGACATATACAACATGTTTAATGTCTTTTTTTCAACCTTTACTTACTCAGAGGGGGTTTCTGCCCTCAGAGAACGCCCTGCTCAGGCTTAGTGACACAGCTGGAAGCTGCCCAGTACTACCCACAGTCTGATCTTTTGGCCACTGAGCAGCTCCACTGGTGCAGTTAGGAATTAAGGGCCTTGCAAAAAGGCATGCGCTGTACTTTCATTTTCCACACTCGAATATTTCCAAAAAGCTTGTTTTGTTCACAAAATCTGGCCTGTAAACTTCTGGTCACAAAAAAAAAAAAAATAAAAAAAAATCCCTTTTCCTTAAACCCGTGGATGTGCAAAACTAAGAAATACAGAGGATTTTAAAAAAAAAAAAAAAAGGGAGAGTAAATTGCTCAGGTGAAAGTTACCGCTTTGTGTAGACGTATTGTATATGTTCCTCTGTCAACAAAGACAGGAGGAGGGGGGGGGATGTTTGGTTGACTGGGCAGGTCAACAGGATATGAGGTCATGGGGAAGCAGGAAGCACTGTGGGGTTAATAATCTATTGACTGCTTTGCTGGTGGTGGTAGGTGGCACTGGGAGCCCACATTGGACGGGAGGAAGGTTAAAATGGGTCCCAAGCAAAAACTAAATACCGTACAGGTACTGGTACACCTAACACGTTCGACTGAGGTATCAACACACGTCATCACACATGAGCTGTTTTCAGCTTTCTTGCAATGTTATAAAGCAGCTTTAACTCCACAGAAAAGCACAATTAAATAAATGCACGATTATTGCTGTCAGATGGATCTATTGTTTTTAAATTATTATTATTATTATTTCTGCTTGAAGCTTTTTCTAGATGAAAACAAAGAGCTGTATTCTGGGGTGGGGGGGTGTGGGGGGAGGTTTGTGTACATGAGAGGTAGAAGAGACAAAAACTCCCAATGAGGTAAAATCAGCTGTAAGCCAAAGTGTTTTTCTGTTATCAAATATGAGAAGTCGGAAAGTCCCAGGTCCATCAACCAAAATATCTCAATGGGTCAATTACTTATTTTTTATTTATTTAATTTTTTTTTTTACAGGGAAAAACCTGTCAGTGAGGGGGAGGAGGGAGGGAGGGAGGGAGGGGATCTGTCCATGAATACAAACCAGTTAACAGTTAATTATATTTATATTTATATATATATATATAATTAACTTTATATATATATTATATATATATATATATATATATATATATATATATATATATATATATTACTACTTGTATATATATATATATTAATTAAAGCACCTGACATGAGAGAAAGTAAAAACGGAGGTCTGCGACTCGTGGGCATCACCACCATCACCACCACCACCCTCCTCCTCCTCCTCCACAACCTCCTTCCTCCCCCCCCCCCCTCTTTGCAACTTGTGTGCGCGTGCAGCTCCCACTCACCCAAACCACCAGCGGTGACTCCATGAAAGTGGCCAGTAGCTCGGACAGAGTCACGTCCATGGTCGGTCCCCCCTTCTCCTTCTCCTTCTCCTTCTTCTCCTCCTCCGACTCCGCTTATCAATCACCAACCGAGCATCGAGTCACCGGCGAATCAGTCGACGTCCGCCCGCAGCGGGCTCGCGGTAGGTCTCCTCCACACGGAACAGAACAAAAGCCCCCGCGAGGCATCGATCTCCTCCTCCTCCACCACCTCCTCCTCCACCTCCTCCACGAGTCTCTCTCGCGCACCACTATTGTCTCGCGCTGCCTCCTGTTTTCGTAAACTCTTTTACAACCTAAATAAATTACAAACGAGCTCCAGGACCGTTCACGAAGCGCTCCCGGTGCTCCCCGGAGTCCGTTACGGTTGTGAATGTCCCGCCGACCCTCCGTCCGGAGGGAGAGACACTTGATCCAAACTTCGCCAGGACAGTTGATCGTGTTGCCAAGGATACACGGCAGGGAACCGTAAAAGCGGTAAAAACCGCCGTAAAATAGGAAAAGTTTAAAAAAAAACAAATGAAGTAGAAAACGGTAAAAAAAAAATTAAAAATTAAAAAATTAAAAATGCACGACAGAGGAAAACACGTAGTATTAAATGTGTCGTTTCCGTTGTAGGCTACAGCTTAGTTCTCTCCATCAACCTGACTGTAACAGGAGACGCGAAAGGGGAGGATTGATTGACAGGAGCACTGGCCAATCTGCAAATGCCAAAAAAAACAAAAAAAAAACGCGGTTCCGCCTTTTGAAATAAATCAGCCAATTACGGCGCGGTAATTTGGGAGAGGGTTTCTCTGAGGCTGACGTCACCGCCAGACACCTTCAACCAGCAAAAGAGTTTAAACAGAGCAAGATAGTAAACGCCCGGAGGACCCGTCGTTGGGGGTTTTGGTGTTGTTTGTTTGTTTTTTTTCCAATACAGTGAACGTAAGGTACTTCCGACGGTGAAAGCAGAACGAAATGTCTTAATCAAAAGCCTGTACACTTTTTTTGTAACTAGTACATACAGGAAGTGGTTACTTCCACAACTAATAAACTAGGAAAATTAAACTTTCAGCGAGCACGAATGCACTTAATAACTTTACTGGCTTTTGCTCACATGAGTTCATTGTCCTCTTTTGCACCAGATATTAAATTGTCACAGCGCTAATAGAACTTCCATTACTAACACTGTTAATATTTGTATTTGTATTTAAATGATCCAGTACTCAGTCAATCAGCAGGCATATAGCAGGAACCTGATGGGGACACTTAAATGGAAAGATATTGGTTATATCTGTGCTGTGAATGTCAACATTTGTACTGTGAACAGAATCCGTACCATTATGTCAGCCGTAAGGTCGTTTTAGCCTCATCATCATTTTTTTTATTATTATTATTATTTTTTTTTACCCTGGTGTTTTACACTTGGCTGTAATTTGTTTTTTCTAAAATAAAGAGACAGATAATAGGCTCATTCACCCAGCAAAGAGGTTCAACAGTGTCTGATCTTTATAATAAAACACACACACACACACACACACACACACACACACACACACACACACACACACACACACACACACACACACACAGAGAGAGAGATTGCAGGTAAACCTCTTGCTCTGAATCTCTGATTGTTCTTCAAACAGGCTGAAAAGGAAACCAAAGGTCAGTTCAGATCAAAACACTCAAACTGCCAAATGCAAAGTAGCCTGACTGATGACATCAGAAAACAGAAAACTGGGGACAGAAAACTGCCGGTTGTACGGTCTCTGGTGTCCAGAACCAGACCAAAACATGGAAACCAATACAGAAGTAAGTTGCAAGGACAGTGTGTATCAGCTCGAGCTATAAAATTCTCTAGGAATCACTCTGGGGGGGAAAACACAACTTTTCTCGGCTGAGATCACTCGTGATGCATTTATAATTTGAACAACAGTACAGCCTCGTGGCGTGTTCATGTTACTACACCTCCTTGGTGGGCCATCCCTCAGCTTAGGAAGAATCCAGTCTCTCCAAACTATTTCACACATAACCAATGTGATGCCATCCTCGGGATCTTATTATTAAAACTAGGAACATTAATATTACACATATCAATATATGTCAAGTATGGGTCTTATGCTTTTCAGCTTTTGCTCCCTGTAATAATAGCACTTTACTTTCCGCCACCCTGATTGGCATTTTTGTTGTTGTTTTTTTGGTGCAATATATGAACATTTAAACATTTGATAAAAGTTTATAACACACTTTATAAGCAGGTACAAATATAACTTCCCATTGCCAGATGGTAAAATACGTAGTCATATAAAATACAGGATGTCCTCGTGAGGAGAAATTGTAGAAATGACTTTGTGCTTTAAAAATATGTCCACACAGCATCTTGTAACTAGAAATGCAGACACATTAAAACATGTTTTTAATGGTGTGTGTGTGTGTGTGTGTGTGTGTGTGTGTGTCCCAGTCATTTGTCCCGTCACGGACATTTTGACTTGCCCTAGCAGCAATGCTGGTGCCTCAGTAAGCCTCGACAGTGTGAAAGTGAGCCCGAAGCAGCGAAATTGAATTTGGCCAATATTCTTTTCCTTTTTTATTATTATTATTTTTTTAAACACCTGTGCTTTTTTTTTTCCTGAATGGTTAATCTGCTAAATGCGTCTGAATAGTTGCCTAAAAGACTTCTGAAGTCAAATTTCTGGACTTTTAAACAGTTGAAGGTTTAATTTTTTTTTTTTTTTTAAACGGTCTGAGGTGGTCAATTTAACCAACAGAGGGATACAGTACATACATACATACATACATACATACACGCAAAGAAAAACAAAGTCTGGTCCTAATATAAATGCCATTTACTGTTGCATACTGAAAAAAAAAAAAAAAAGCTTTTCTGGAGGCAGATTTTTGTTAAAACCAGAAGTGTCAGCTTCTGCTGCTTATATTTTTTTTCCCCCGTATTGAGGAAAGCAAGGCCTTTAAATCATCGGACAAACTTTTATATCCTAAATACAGCTTTACAGGGCCTTTACTGATTGAGAAACATGCAGCCTTCGAGCATGAAGGTTGATTCTCACCTTTGGAATCAGTACATGTGAGAAAACGTCACCATCGTTACCAAATCTTGAGCCATTTTCATTCAGCTCAGATAACATTAAAGCTCCAAACTATGTGAATGTTTGAAATGATTATTTTGTCACATATAAAGCGTCAGGGAAACGTCAATCTCGGTCGATAAAGGCAGAAACCCCCAAAGCATAACAAATAGCCGGTCATTTTCTATCAATTGTCTATTTATTTTTTTAATTGTGAATATCGATACAAAACAAAACAAAAAAAATGCAGTTTTTCTCAGAAATAGGTGACGTCTGATAAACAGGAAGTAATATCAATTAACTTTATAATCAAAAGTTAATTCCACTTAGCCCCGCTTCCCTCGTCCTCCTGGACCGATGGCAGGGAGGCGAGGTGGGAGGGGGGTTGGAGGGTGGAGGGGAATGAAACCTGCAATTCTATTGGTGCATTCTGGACTTCATAAATCTATTTGGAGTATTACAAATATATAAATGCTCTACACAGTGATGACAGTGATATTGTTGTCAGGTCTACTTCAGGGTCATAATAATACTTTGCTGCCATCAAAGACGGGCACACGCAGGCATCCATTCGCACAAGTATACACACGCACAAACTGAATATTTAATAATTTACACCAAAAAAAACACAAAAAAACAACAACTACAACTCGTCTCTTCCCGGCTCACCCTTAAGGGCTCAGGTTCAAAAGGCCTACTTCGCTGCGATCGGACGCAACAGGAGACAACGGTCAGGAAAAATTCACCCAGCAAAGAAAGATATCAAGCGCTCCGTCTTATTTGAGTGTTTATTGCAATAGTGTGCACTTTTAACAGGAGAGAGCCCGTTGGAAAACGGCCGCTCGATCCGTCCGCGTTCACAAGGCTGAAGCTTCAGGCCATCGTTCGCCAGACTGTCCAGTACGCGAGAGGTCAGCAGCTAATGCACCGTGGCGGTGTGTGTACGTAACTGTACAAGGATGTGTGCGGGTGTGTTCTTCATAGCAGTAAAGGCGAGAGGGCTCAGTGTGGATATACATTTGCGCTAAATTTGAAAAGTTTCGTGTACGATTTTCACATTCGCTCCTTCGAGGAGCCTCATCCGTACGCGTCTTTCGGGACCGAGATGAAGCCAGTTCTTTCATAAAACAAAAACAAAAACACAAAATGAAGAAGCTTGAATTAAAAAAAAAAAAAAAAAAAGCAAACGTTCACACAGATTTTCTGCAAAATGTCGTTTGCGCGTCGCAAATTAAATAGATTTATATCAGGATGGGTTACAATGATCACAGAACGAAGCCCGGGGGAAGCATTATTAATGAGCGAGAACAACTCTTCAAAGAAAAAAAAACAACAACAACAACAACATGTCAGTAATGTAGGTCCGTATGTGATGGTGACAGCTGAGTAAAAAAAAAAAACAACAACAAAAAAACCCATCACGGATCAGTCAGGCACCATCCAGGTGTGAATTTGTACAGGGTTTCCTTCTTTTCAGGACAGTCAGGGTACAAAGAGTGGCATTAGCAGTGTCAACAGGTCAATACATTCTACAAAATGCTGTTCCTGTGCGGAGTACACCGTCTACTCTGCACAGTACAACGGTTATTAGGGTTGGTGCTAAGAAACAATAAACTCTGAGACTTTATGTTATCAGAATAAAGTTGGAATTATGAAGGGGAAAAAAAGGGTATAATATTTCAAGAATAAAGTTTTTTTTTTTTTAATAAACGACTGTATTGTAATTATATAAAACTTAATATTATAGAAATAAAGTCAAAGCTTGAATCTAATAAATGTTTTAAGAATCAAGTCAGAGTATTAAACAGATTTGATATTTTGAAGGTAAAACATATTTCTTGATGAAAGATGATTAGGATGCAATTTTATGAGAAACTGCCACCATTTTACAAAAGAGTCCTAAAATTTGAAAGTTGACAGTTGGATCATTTCATATTGCAAGAAAAAGATGTGATTTCAAAATAAAATGTTGCATGTTGTGATAAAAAAAAAATGTTTTTTTAAATATATGTTAAGATAAAATTGTACTTTTATGAGGAAACGTCAGGCAATGTTGAGAAATATTCCTAATGTTAGAGAAAAGAAGCTGTAGAATTTTGAGAATCAAGTAATTACAGTTATTTTGGGAACAAATTCTGCCACATTAGTGATTAAAGAGGTCTGAAGTTGGAGATAAGCAGCAAAAGTCTTCATATTATGAGATAATGTTGTTTAGATAATGAAATTATATTAACTCTCCGTCTCAAAGTTGAGGACATTCAGCTTTCACGTGAAGAACAGGCACCTTAACGTCTTAGATTTTAGGATATTAAAATGAAATATACATTTGATCTCAGTGGACTTTTCTTTAAAAAAAAAAATGACAGAAAGCAGAATCTCTGTAAAACTCTTCTGGTGTTACTAATCAAACAAAATTGATCATAATAATACCAATGTCACAGCGAAGTGACACTTCAATCCGAACGGGAGTCTTTTTTGCCAGGAAACATGTTCACGTAAACATGAATATGTGGAAATATCAATGTTAATAGTAGAATTAAAAAAAAAAAAATTCTCACAATTTCATTATTCCATCCTTTACAAATTCCAACCTGTAATATTACAGCTTGGGTTTCCATTTTGCTGAATAAATGTAATTTTCTAAATAAAATACTTTTGTCTTCTAGAAAATATTTATTCCTGTAGTATTATCCAATTCCAACATTATCCCAGACCATCATTTGTGTTTTATGTTAGTAAAACAGTAAATGTATCTCATAATATGACTTTTCCACATAAAATGATCATTTATCTTGTAACACCATAACTTTCTAATAGTGTGACTTTTTTTTTTTTTGTAAAACAGCAACTTTATTTGGAAAACAAAAAAAAAAAAAAAACCCTGACCTTCTCTAATTAATGACTAGATCTTGTAAAATTGTGATTTCCTCAGAGAGAGTTACAGGTTTATATTATAATATTATGACAGCCGACCTCATTCTTATCATTTTACAAATACTCAAACTCTCCGAAGTTTTTTTTTGTTTTTTTTTCCTAACATCAACCCTAATATCATGTAACGACTCTCACCACAGCACACGGTGGGAAAAACACGAGTGTTTCACGGTCCAGTTTCTCAAATCTGTATAAATGTGCACTCCATGGGCTCCACGTGTCTACTCTGTGTGTGTGTGTGTGTGTGTGTGTGTGTGTGTGTGTGTGTGTGTGTGTGTGTGTGTGTGTGTGTGTGTGTGTGTGTGTGTGTGTGTGTGTGTGTGTGTGTGTGTTTTCAGCGAAGCCAGGAGCAGGGCACCCACTGAGGTTCAGTGTCCAGTTTGTTGATGAGTCGTAGCAGTTCGTTGTAGGCTTTGTCCTGGTCCGTGTTCACGATCACGGCATCAAACAGGTGCCCGCAGCTCTGCTCCATCTCCCGGGCTTTCTCTATGATGTCCCGCAACTCCTCGGGCTGCGTACGACAACACGTATTTTAAAAAAAAGGCACGTAGAAACACCTCTGGTATTTATCTCTGGCACGCAAGCGTAAATAGACAGAAAGGGGAACCTTGGGGTTCTTGTTGTCTTTAGCCAATAGGGCTCGGAGTCTCTCTTGGGAAGGCGGAGCTACGAAGATGATGTAGGGCTTCAGATCAGAACTCCTCAGCACCTTCAGAGCCTACACACACACACACACACACACACACACACACACACACACGTTAGGGATTTAACCAACAATCTCTCCACTCATTCTGTAGATGAGACTATTTTTGACAAGGCTCTGTATGTACCAACCTGCGTGTGCAGACAGAGCACACCGATTTTTCCAGTGTTGATGACCTGTCTCACTGAGTCTGTACTCGTCCCGTACAGGTTCTTCTCAAACTCACCGGATTCTATCAGCTTCCCTGGACAAAAAAAAAAAAAAACAAAAAAAAAAAAGAAAACGCACCAGGGAAAATTCAGTTTGTAACACTGAATGCAAAACAGCATTTTATACTGACAGGAAAGAAGGAAAAAAAAAAAAAATGATGCAGCACTGGATGTCGATTAAAACTCCAACTCGAAATGCCGCTACAGAAAATGGAAACTACAGATGAGTACCACCATGAGTACATTTTCGATCCACGTTTCTTCTACGTCACCGTCTTCTCACGCACGCTGCTACAGTTCTTTGCACTTTACCTGCATTATATGAATTCGTATTTAATCGATCAAATCTGCGCCATGAAAAGAAGCATCAGGCAGCAGTTCCCAGTTTGGACTGCAACTGCGGGTGACCAAGACAGCGAGTCATTGGTATTTAAAGTAAGCGGAAAGGTTTGGTGCCGATTTATCAGTATGCAGTCGATTTAGAAAGTACGGGCTTTTATCGACGCAAATTAGAAACCACTGGCATACGCTTTATTATGCTAAATGGGATTCTCTAAGAACGCAGGTGCAAGCGAATCTGCGGGTTAAGAACACGTCATGGAATCCGAGGTAGGTTTTTATTAAGAAGAAGGAAAGAAAAAAAAATCTGATATTGAAGATATTGGTAAATGAGGCCTATTATCTATTTGGGCAGAACTCCAAACACCGTCACTGCTCACCATTTGGTGGCGGCGGCAGCGTCACGCTATGGGGCTGCTTATCAGCAGCAGTCACGGGGAGTACTGGTCAGAACCGGGGAAAGGATGAATGCAGATAAATACATTCACTCTTTCACTCTCTAGACGCTCATATCTCACCATTACATACATTCCCTCGCTCGCGCAGTTACTGTTTCTTGCGGGTGTCCCGTCGTGGAGCTGCACGTCTCTGCTCTGTGACTGTCGGCCTCCACCAACAGTTCATGTTTTGGATCTCTATGCTGTCCTTTTCTCTCTCTGCTCTCCCCTCACCCCAACCGGTGGAGGCAGACGCTCCGCCCACCCCTGAGCCTGGTTCTGTCGGAGGTTTCTTCCTGCTAAGAGGGAGTTTTTCCTTCCCTCTGTTGGAGCTTTTTCTCCCTTAAAGAGGAGTTGTTGTTTTTCTCTCCGAGCGTATGTGGGAATTTTTTTGAATAGTTGAGTTTCTCTGTGTAATGCTGTAAAGTTCTGCTGTAAGGACTTTAATGTGTTAAGTGCCGTGAAATAACCCGTGTTGTGATTTGGCGCGATGTAAATAAAGTTGAATTGAATTATTTCACCTTTCAGCACGACAGTGACCCAAAGCAAACAGACAAGACAAAATTGGAGAGGCTTCAGGACTAGTCTCTGTTCTGTCCGTGAGCGGTTGGGCCAAACCCAGAATTAAACCCTGTAGAACATCTGTAGGGAGAACGTGACGCATTTTGAAGGAGCCCGAGAGAATCTGTCAGGAAGACGTGCCCAAATCCAGGTTGAATACTTTTGTCAAATGAGAGATTTCAGTTTTCGATTTTTAATAAATCATAAATATCATTAAAATATGTTTTCACTGAGAGATGAATACTCTCAAAATCCACTACCGTCAGTACACCACGGAAGACTTGTTGGTACTTCAAAACAGCGAAACGCAGTGTACCCGGTAAAACCTGCCAATCCGAATCTTCCGGCAAGAAAAACAGGAAATGTTTGACCCTGACCGAACGGTGTTAGAATATGAAACAAAAATATGAAATGCAGTCTTACCGGCTGCTAATTCTGCCTCAAAAGTCTGACGAGAAACAAAGTGGTAGTCTCGACCGCTCAGCTCACCTTCCCGACGACTCCGCGTGGTGTCTACAAAACACGTACAAAAAAAATAAATAAATAAAATTAAAAAAAAAAAAAAGAATCACTGGTTACTTCATCCACACACATGGAATAAAGTACTCGATGTGTGTGTGCGTGCGTTAGATTCTTACGTGGTACGGCTCCAGCAAACCGTTCGGCTTGGTTGTTGAGCAGTCTCTGTCTGAGCTCCGCCTGCCCGCACCCGCTTGGACCGATCAATGCAATCGGCCGCTTTCTATTGGCCGGCTGGTGGTACAGGGCCATCTCCTCGTAGGTGAGAATTTCCTCATTATCAAGATCTGGAACAAAGGAGAGGCCAAAATGCACAAGTTACAATCTGTCTGAAAAGAAACACACACAAAAAAAACAGTAGCAGTAATTTCAGTTGGAGACAGAGGCCTCAGACTTAAAAGTAACGTCTCTACTTTGTCCTATTTTAACTGATAAACGAATCCAGCTCCTGTGTAAAATGTTTTAAGCACAAGTGACATTTTTTTTAGGACGCATTCAATTTTTTTTTTTGCCAAATAACATAATCAAGTATTTTTTATTTATGTACTAACCGCACCATCTACTAACTTTACAGAACGGTGAAGAGAAATAAAACGTGAATATTTGGTGTGACTACCCTCTAAAACTCTGTGACAAATTTATTTCGTGTAAGATACATTTTTGGAAATCGAAAATATTGTATTTTGACACATTGACGCACTAATGCAAAACAAAACTGTTTTGAGGCATCTAGTACACTGTATACGTGTGTGTTTGTGTATTATTCATTGAATTAACGTGCTTTTTATTTCTTACAGTCAGGTTGTTTGATCACAACTATTAAAAATGTAAGGTAAAACAAAAACACACATACAGTATTGACTGCTCGGAGAAATATTTGATCCATCACAATCAAAAACATGACGTTAACGAAGTATTTTTTTTTTTCCTCTTAGATTGTATCGTCCATTAAACATCCGTGCAAATGTCTTGCTAAAAGTATGAGCATTGCCTATGCACAACAAGTTATGTTTTAGATGTGATGACAATTCGGTGAGAGCCACACAGACGAGAGAGAGGAAAACAGGACATACCATCATTCCTGTGAGCATTGTACAGCAGCTTCTTTCTCTTCCTCTTGTTCTTCTTTGCACACCACAATTTCCCTTTAAACAAAAAGACAACTCAAAACAGACGTTTCAGCATCAGGGCTTATTGTATGGTATGGCATGAAAAAAAGAAAAGAAAAAAGAAGGGCATCCAATTTCACTGCGTGTTTGTCATATATATATATATACTGTATTTGCTGTGGTGGATACACACATTTTTGGGGGGTGAAATGGAGATTTGTATATTTGTTCAATGGGAGAACTGGACACCTTGAATTTCCCTTGTCATATTTTGCCATAATGTAAATGCAATGTAACGCAAAAAGTATTGGGTGACACTGGGTTGTAATAAACAACCTTTAATTTAACTGCAACCTTAGTAAAGTTATCTACAGTAACAGGATTGTATTGTAGATGGTGGCAGAACTGACCAGACTTCTCAGGCTCCTTGTCTTCTTCTATGGTCTGTTTCATGGCTTCTCTCTGCTGCTGGAAACTCTTCCCTGTGTGTAAAAAAAAAAAAAAAAAAAAGGGAGAGAATATAAGAGTCATATTATGTTATCATTTGACATTGCTGAGTGAAACACATGTTTGATCACAGCCATTACTCCCTGTGCATGTGCCCACAGGAGTCTGAATAAGCTTTCTTCAACTGTTTACAAAAAAAACAGGAGACAACCCCTAACTAAAAAAAAAAAAAACAAAAAAAACCACAAAAAAACAACAAAGATCCCAGCCAAAGACAGATAGCAGTACCTGGTACCAGCCCAGCTAACGGCTGGTTATCCTCATCTCCGTCCCTGTAAGCCTGCCACCAGTTGGGGTCTGACTGGCTGATAATGTGGAGAATATCTCCTTTCTGGAAGGATAAGCCCAGCTCTCTGCAAGGCACGTAGGGGTCATCTGAAGGGTCGTAGTCAAAATGTGCCTTTACATGAACCTGAAGAGTGAAAGACGACAAACAGAAGCGAGACCGATGAGACCGGGCTCAGTTCACTTCACAGTTTAGTGGAAGAAATCTTCGACTTTCACTGTTGTTTAATTCCACCCGACGAAGGTGTGGACAGATCGCTTTTATTGAGTTGACGCATCATTTCACACTGAATAATTAAAAAGAAACAACATTTACAACTGTTTTCCTCGGCGGGAAATGAGTAAGTAGGAAAAGTTCGTTTTTAATCCAGAACAGGGGTCTCCAACCCGTCGCTGAGCTCGTGACATGTTTCCCAGTAGCTCGCTTAAGGTTCAAACAATATGTCGCCTATATAAATGTATAAATTTAATAACACAAAGTCACTTGGTAAATCTGTTAAATTTCTTATTAACCAATCGTCCGTCAACATTTCCTCGCTGCTGTCAAGTTTGGTTACGCCAGAGACGCGGTAACATCAGCCGATATTAGCTCACTAGCAAGCATGAAGCAGATTTGAAAAATGACAGGGGATAGTAGCCAGGCAAATTAAAGGCAAAAAGTTGACTATTTTCACAAAGAATGAGAAACGGAGTTGTTGTTTTTTTTTATTCACAAATGTAAATGACAAGCGTGTGTGTGTGTGTGTGTGTGTGTGTGTGTCCAATTTGCGGTGCGAGCGTGTCGGTAGGTAAAAGATGTAACACCAAAGTTTAACGCCGTTTTTCCGGCTGGAAGCACTCGAGTAACGGAGACGTTAGTAAAACGGCGCTTAAAAGACAACAATGTCTGTTCAACAAACCGACGGAGAAGGCCTTAACAGAGACTTCGCTTAAAGTGGCGGACAATCTAACGAAGCACAAAAAGCCCTTCAGCGAAATTGTAAAAGGAGGCAATGACTGCGGTGGCTGAAACGTTAATTCAAGGACCATAAAAGTAAAAAAACGGAAACGGTGTCTCCTCTCGCTGGTGTCCAACTCGGCGCTAACGATGTGGCAAAGGAGATGAGTATGATGAGTTGGTCGACTCCAGCGATACAGTCCAGCTTTTGACTTTTCCACAAACAAAGACATTTTAATTTTTTTTTTTTACCTTACTCCAACTGAAAACTACAACCAGGGGAGTTGATATTAACAACGCTGTTCAATTCTACTTTGTGCCCAAAAAAAAAAAAAAAAAAAAAGAAAAGAAGATCCCTCTTGAAAAGCTGGTGTCGGTAACAACTGATGGGGAGTGGAATTCAGGATTTATTGCTCACTGCGAAGCAGGCACAGACTTTCCTAGATGTGGGAACTGTCACTGCGTCGTTCATCAACTGGCTCTATGCGCGAAAAGTCATGGGATTACATCGTGTCCCGACACCTGTTGTTCAGATTATCAACTCTATACGAGCAGAGGCCAAGCAGCAAAGGAGCTTCAAGCTGTTCCTGGAGGAATGTTCTGCCGAGTGCGGGGATCTCCTCCACACCGACATCAGGTGGTTAAAGCACGGGCAGAGATCCTTCGGCGCTTTCCTTCCCCGCTGAGTGAAAAGGATTTAATGGAATCGAGGGAGGAGGACGCCGCCCTGATGTCTGATGCTAAGTAGCTACTTAATCTTGCGTTCCCGACATGTTTTGGAGAAACCGAATCACTTGAACTCACAGTTACAAGGTAAAGATAAAAAAAAAAAAAAAAACATAGATCATGAAATCTAACTGCAGTACAAGACTTGTCAGATGGGCATTTAAATGACGTCGTAAGAGCGAACTTAAGTGGATAACGCTCCAGAGTTCATTTCATCAACTGTAGAAAATACGGACCGTATAACACGTGGATGTGAATTACAGACCGAAGGAATGTGAAGGGAAATGATGTAGTACGGTAATATGTGGACAGAAAATAAAATAAAGACAAGTAAGTAATAAACATTGTTTTGTTTTCTATGACAGAAAACGTCAAGAAATGTATAAAGAAAAAGAAAAAAAAAAAAATCAAGCACGTGCCCTTGAATTTAAGCTGTTGTAATACAAGATGTTGTTATTGTTTACGTAAAAGAAGCTGACTCGGCTGGTTTGGGAGGAGCTCAGCCGTGGTAATCAACGCCACTGAAGATGAGTAGCTCTCGGAACCTTTCATTTTGTCAAAGTAGCTCTCGGAGGAAAACGAGGTTGGAGACCGCTGGTCCGTACTAGGTCGTCAACATTTGTTTGTCATATCATTTCAAACACTTACCACGCTCTCTTTGACGGAAGGAGGTTTGCCCTGCACGCTGGGAATTAACACAAAGGTCAGGAGGCCGTGCATGTCCGCCTGTTACAAACAAAACACACGCACAAAGAGAAGCACTTATTGCTGTTGTTTTGAGCGTTTGCTCTCACTGCCTATTATTTCCATCTCACATCTGCCTTGCAGAGACTTGTTGCTCTCGTGCTGCTGTGCTCCATTGAACAAAAAGTAGCAGTAATATCATCACTAATATATAAAGACATCCACTCGATATATCTGATCTTCACCGTTTAGACCAAAATAAAGCATGTTGATGAAAACGAATCTGTAGGGGAAAAAAATATAATACACAATTTGGACTGTGTACAGTTACTACTAGTTCTCTTTGTTGCTCCTGTTGATGCATAAACGATTTGTGTGAATTACTGTATGTACTTACAAGAATGTCAAAGACCTGGTTGACATCTTTCCCTCTGATCTCTATCCCATTAATCTCCAGGATTTCATCTCCTTCGGATAGAAGTCCACTGCGTTCAGCTGCTCCGCCACGAACAATGCGGCTGATCACAACACTCTCCATTTCATTTCGAACAGTTGCTCCCTGAATAACACATACACAAGTACAGTGACATAATGGACAAAGATGGACTCGACTACATGACTGTGTTATCCACAATGTATATTTTACTGTACACTATAACCAGGCAAAAAAAAAAAGAGAAGTGAATGCTAATTTGAGCCATTTCTAGGGCCCTGTTACGACATCATTCGTTATGGAAGAATTCCTGAATAATGTTTTAATGAAATGGTCTTGATGGGTTTTCTCAGGGTACCCCGGCTTCCTCCCACCGTCCAGCGACAATGCATGTTGGGTTATTTGGTGATTCTAAATTGCCGATAGGTGTGACTGTGAGCTCACAGTGGTTTTCTGTGTTGGCCCCGGGGCTGGCCCTTAATGAACTTGTCCTCGCTGCAGTTTTGGTATAATAGACTCGTGTAGGAAGTAAAAGGATGCTGATTCTGTGCTATCTTTTGATGTGTAGAGTCTGGCACCAGAATAAATTGATTTCAGACAATAGAGGCGGACCTGAGAGCATTTCTCGTCTTCGTCAATCTGTATTCAAATATCCAGTTTCTACCTAACCTGACAGTGAGAGGAAAGACAGAAAGCTACAAGTTTGGCCCTCTTTGAGAATTTACACTCGGTGATAAAAGCTCGTGGAATAAAAAGTTAAATCAGAATTGATGTCGAGTGCCAGCTCTCCATGTTACTATATTTATTATCTTGACAACGTGTGCACGTGTGTCGCGTTGAACTTACCAGTGGTATGTCTTGGGCCTTTTCTATGCGAACTATCTTGACAGTCTCTCCTCCCCACTGGGTCAATGTTTCTCCTTGGGCAGGCAGCGGTTCAGGCTGCATTTCTGTCTCCGCTATGCTGTCATGGGCCAGGAGCAACGACTGCAAAAAAAAAAAAAAAAAAAAAACACACAAAAAAAACACAGCTGAGCTATAGGACTGGATCAGTCACCAAGGGATTCTGGTTGAATTTGTGTTAAGCTCTGTGTGTGAGGAGTTGCATGACTCATGTAGGGACATAAAGCTATATATACAATCACAGTGTGGGGATAAAAACTAAGTCCAGATGAGGTAAACCATTCAATTTTAGGATGAAGACAGAGGTTTATGGTAAGGTTATGGTCAGAGTCAGGATCAGGTTAGTCGTAGTTATGGTTAAGGGTAAGTCAAGTAAACTAATGTAAATTAATATAATGTCGCTAAACTGCTGGAAACACTGCTGAGTGTGTGTATGTGAGTGTGCGAGTCTTTACCTGGATGTGTGTGTCTAACAGCAGGCTGTGGAGCTCGAGTGCCTCTTTATTCTGATTTGACAGTATGACATTCCTGACCTGAAACCATGGCAACAGCAAATGACGTCATTGGTGTTATTATTAGAATAATAATATTGCTAATATTTATCATCACAGAAGCATATGCAGATATTTTAAACATGATATAGCCATTTTGAAAAAAAAAATTGTATATATATATATATATAACAATAGTTTACCACCGGAACAACATTTCTAAGAGTTCACATAAAGCCGGGCTTAGATTAGAAGAAATTGAAAGAATAAACTGGTCTGAAACAGAGAAACTGACATTGTAAAAGAGTCTATTAATGTGCTGGGAGAACAATTTCGGTCACCTCAAAACTGAACTAAATATGGCTCAAATCTGGTAGCCATGTCTTTATTTTCCTGTCGTGGAAATAAAAGTTCAAAAGGAACAACAATGGAATTTTAAAATAGCAACAACAAGACGATGCCACGCTGGAACAACGGCGTATTTGGAGCAACAACTTTTGGGCTCTGCTATTCTCTAATCATTTTTGTGAGAATGTTTGTGATAAGAGAGAAGAAACCGAAATTGAAACTTGTCTGTAATTTCAAAGCGGATCAGGATCGAATGTCCTTATAATTTGAACCTGGTTGAATATAATCTAAAAATAAAAGGAAAGAAATTATGAACTGGACTTGAATTTAAGATGGTGGCCGTGTTTAAAATAATCCTGCTCATTGAGGATGTTTCTATTTTTCCTCTCTTCTTTTCCATTTCATTAACAATGAAGAAGGAATGTGTTTCGAGGAGTACAGTGTGAACCAAAGCTTTTTCTTTTTGAAGTCAAATGCAGGGCAGGGGGTGGAGATGCCAACGTGGAACAGAAATAATGTGCTGCTTTTAATGAGATTCCACTGAAATGAGCCATGAATAGCTCTGACAGCTAGCCAAGTCAACACTGGCAGAAAAATAATTGCAGCACTGATCAGCGTCGGGGCTGTTTGCCTTCGATTGAACTGCTGATCGTCAATCTGGTGTCATCTGGTCATCACCTATGGAAACACCTTCCGGAGCTACATTAATTCATCAGTCTGTCCAATAGCTTTAGATGGATCTTGTTTACTAGTAGAATAACAGAGTTGGCTGACTGTCTGTGTGTGTGTGTGTGTGTGTGTGTGTGTGTGTGTGTGTGTGTGTGTGTGTGTGTGTGTGTGTGTGTGTGTGTGTGTGTGTGTGTGTGTGTGTGTGCGTGTGCGTGTGTGTGTGTACACTGCAAAGCATTTGTGTTTCAGCTCTAATTGATACCAAACAAAGAGCTGCTCTGTCTCAAACCTCGTTATTACACACTCGCTGACCTGGACTGTCACTGTGATTTGTGCGTGTGTGTGTGTGTGTGTGTGTGTGTGTGTGTGTGTGTGTGTGCATGTGTGTGTTAGACTTATGTCAGATGACCAATAATGCAACAAGGATGGTAAAAACAAAAAACAAAGGAGAACCTGAAATCAAATAAAGCAGGATAAGCATGTTTTACCTCCATGGCCAGTGGAAGTGCCTGGTGTGTGTGCGGGTATGGAGGGGAGGGTCGGTGCATGCTGGTGGCCACAGCATTATGAATCTTCAGTGCAGACTGGAAGTCAGACTAAATGCGGTGGGGGGGAAAGAAAAAAAAAAAAAAAAAGATAGTCGCATCCATTCTATTGAACTGGAGCTCACACATTTGAGCACTATGCACGAGTGAAAACAAATTGCAATTAAAATATAATACTCGAACACTGAAATTTACACACGTCTTTCACTTTGCGTCACTGACTGATAAAACAAGTGTTTCTGTTTATATGCAATTCATAACAGCTTTTCCATTTGCTGTTTTTTTTTTAGTTGTCCACAAGGTTTCAGTCTTAAAAAAAAACAATTTGCATAATTTTGAGAACTTAAAAACAACAACAACAGAAGAACAGGGTTATTTTAAGCATGAGCATTGATCGCTAACACCTCACCAACACCTAGCACGCCCGCGACACCTCGAGAGGACTCAACCGCAGCCTTGGAGCTCCAGAACTAACCCTTTACCAGATTAGAGGTTGTTACGGACAGAGAACGTAAGAAACTAACAACAACCTACCAGGCTGGGGTGCTTGTGTCCTATTAGCATTTTTTTTTTTTTTAAACACTTTTTGTAAAGCTCCGTAGCCACGATAAAACAGCAAAGCAATATTAATTATTCTCTTTTTCTTTCTCGGTTGGGAAAACAACACAATTGTGCACCGTGGCCATCACGTATTAAGGAGTAGGGCACAAACACAGGCTGGTAATTAGCACAAAGGAGCTGCGTTGGTGTGGGTGTTTTGCTTTAGGCAAACTTACCGGACACCACAACACTGAACAGCGGCTTATAATGCTCTGAAGGATTTTAGAACTCTACAGTTATCACAGCGATGCTCACTCATGTGTGTCCCATCGCCACATGACCTCCACACTGCTTTGTGACAAAAGTTGAGCGCTCTTTGCAGAACGACTGTGCTAATGTCATTTTAAACGCAATCTAATTTCGTCTTGCACTGCAATCTCGGCACCATTAACCTTCTGTCCTGTAGAACTCGTCTCCGCGATCACTTATCCCGTTTCAGTGAAGCCCATTTCAAAATGAACCGGTTGTCTCCGGTGTCCATTGACTGACAAAAGCTGAATAAATAGTAAATTGAACTGAGCTCGTGAATACTACCTGTTGACCGACAATATTAGCTGCAATGTTTTGAGTAGAATGTCGCTCGTTGCGCGAGTTGTGTGCCTGACGTAAGCTGCGCTGCGTGACCAGTCACACTGACATGTAAAATGAGTCACAGTTATCACAGAGATGGTTAAGGAAGGCAACACGAGGATGACTCACAGGATGAAACGTAAGGTGCTCAATCACCTGGAGAGCAGTTTTGAACAGCTTTGTTTTGGAGATATAAAAATGCCTGCTTGATGTTGACAGAGGACAATCATTTGTTTTAAGATTCAGCTGATTTAGTGTTGAATAGAAGCAAATCAAAAGCAATATGACCGTTTTTGGTCTAAAGGTGTCAGAACTTTTTCGTGAGTAAAAGCCTAAAAGACAATACAGCAACACACTTGAGGCGAAGCGAACGCATCTATTATTTTCAAATGTTTGACATTGAAACATTCAACAACTTTCAGCAGTCTGAAGTCCACCCATAACATCCCGGGCCCATCGGAGAGTTGTACACTAAGGGCGGGAACTATTCCCCACAAACCAAAACTAAAACTAGGTTCCTCTATGTTTTGAATTTCCTGAAAAGGCGGCAGGAAAAGATTTGATCCTGACAAACGTTATTATATTCCAGGAGAGACGCTCAATAATTTGTTAGCGGGGAGAATAAAAGCATCCAATTGAAAAATATTGAATACTAGTTCAAAGGAATACCTCTTAGTAGTTTCAATTCAAAAGTGATTTGTGCAACGACAGCCTGCAGCCTCCTTTCCTCATATTCCGGCATTCACTCCAGCTCCAGGAATCTTATGAGGCCCCCTGTTGTCATGGAAGCGCCAACTCAAGAGACCTTTTTGTAAATCCCTTTTACTTCAGGAGGTCAGAAAGTCTTGAAAAATACCATAATTAAAATTACCCCAAGGCTCTTCCCATTTAATTCCCTTTAGATTACCTTGTTTAGTAGTGCAAGAACCAACTCTATGTCATTTTGACTCTGCTGGTCAGACAGGCAGCCCTGGACCTGCTTCAGTGACAGCAGCAACTCTTCCAACTCTGCAACAAAAAAAAAAAAAACACACACACATGCATGAACACCAATAAACCTTGACAAGACTTACAAATCTTGACTTTTACAAACCAAACACAAGAGATGAGTCTGTGAAAAAGCCCTAAAATCCCACTTATTTCCAATGATCTGATTATGATGGCAGGAGGCAGCCTGCTTTGTCCCGACTCAAGATTAATGGGTTTGTGAGAGACTGCTTTTCATTTCCTTGACAAGACTTAAGTTATACAGTGTGTTTCTGTTTGTGTGTGTGTGTGTGTGTGTGTGTGTGTGTGTGTGTGTGTGTGTGTGTGTGTGTGTGTGTGTCAACACTGCCACCTCACAAACAAAGTTTTAATTAAGTCATCCTCAAGAGGCTCTCATGTGCTTCTCTCCCTCCCTGAGGAATTCCCTCCCTGAAGGGGAGACATGGCTTCCTTACATTCCTTTTTCTTACCAGCTTTCTCTCACCCCATCTCTTTACTTTCCGTAATTCCCCCCCCCACCCTCTTCTCCATCCCCTTACCTTTAATATTTATCAAGATCCGATGCACTTCAAACTCTTTATTCTGTTATTTCCCTCTCAGATCTCGACAGAAATTCCCTGCTTTTCTACAAACAGTGTTTGTGTAGGTGTTTTTACCGAGCAGTGCATGTGTGTGTTGGCTGCCAAGCGCTGGCTGCTGCGGTATGTATGTGTCTTGCAGGAATGTGGGGTTGTCGATCCCGATGTGGGGATTCTGAGAGAGCTTCCTGAGTCTGAGTGAGGTGTTCAGATCTAGTTGTCGACCCTCCTCCTCTCTGCGACGCCGAAGGTCCTCCTAACACACACGCACACACACACAAAATGAAATGCATCATAGGCAAGATCATTGACTTAATCAAGGAAGCTGTTAAACATGTTTGTGGTATCACTTAGCAAAACGTGTCACAGTTAACCAGAGAGAGTATCCAGATGCTTTCCTTAAAGCCAGGATCAACACACAGTATTTTCTCTTTTAAGACTGTGTCAGATAAGCCAATCCAGTATAGTAAAGCACTGCTGTGATTTGGCCAAATATATCTATATAATATATATATATAACCGCGCGCGCGCACACACACACACACACACACACACACACACACACACACACACACACACACACACACACACACACACACACACACACACACACACACACCATTGTATTGTTATAGTCCATTGATTTAGTTAAATCACCTTCATATTATCTATCTATCTATCTATCTATCTATCTATCTATCTATCTATCTCTCTCTCTCTCTCTCTCTCTCTCTCTCTCTCTCTCTCTCTCTCTCTCTCTCTCTCTCTCTATCTATCTATCTATCTATCTATCTATCTATCTATCTATCTATCTATCTCATTTCCATTTATGTGAAAACTTACTTGGCAATAAATCTGATTCTGATTTGGAAGAATACGTCTCAGCAACACATTATTTTAAGCAATGTAATTATAGTCCGATGTACTTGTGCCCTAAAGATAGGGCAGTGATACGAGAAGTCTTGAAACATTCACACAGTCTGTGGTTATTTTTGCCAGCTGTGTCCCTCCTGCATTTAGCAGCTGCAACAGTGCTGCTTTCAACCTGGATTATGCGTTTTAATTTGTTCGTATTTGTCTCGTATCAAGTCCTGTTTTTACAATATCCTGCTTTTGCTGCCAGTACAACTTGTCCATGTTGATTGGTTTGAATGAAGCAAACGCTGCCCCCCTTTTATGTGAATGCGCTCGTAGCTGGATTGGACAACCCTGGGTTAACTAAGCGAGTCGGTAACCACCGTAGCGTGACCGCTTAGCGTCTTACGTGTGTTAGGCTTAGGGTAAAGCCAGATAATGGGAAACGATAACTTGGGTATGTTGAACATGCTTCGTGGTGCAGGCCGCTGGAAACCAAGCAAAATTCAAATACCCAAACATTTTTCAGTTTATATTTCACGAGGCGCATCAGTGGATGAACTGTGTACCAATGATTTAAAGAACGGGGAACTCGGAATGATGAATTGCTGACTTGCATAAAGCTTTGAAGGGGGTTCAGATGTAGGGTTAGACTGACCGTCCATAAATGAAGTCTAGTCCCCCTGAAAAGTTGTCATCAATAGGTTGGTAAAAAATAATTCCTAAATAACAACTGCACACGTAAAGGAATTATAGGAGCTGGTTAACATCTCTGTTCATGACTCTACCTTACAAAGATAATGGTGTCCATCATTGCACCTCTAAAAATTCCAAGCTGATACTCCACAATGGCAGTGGGAAAATATTTTGTGGACTGAATTGGAAAAGTTGAAATATATATATTTTATTTTTTAAAGGAACATGCAACACTACAGTATATTCTGTGTGGTGGAGGGAGCATCATGATTTTGGGCTACCTCCGGGCCTGAACAGTTAACCCTCACCGATGGAAAACCACCTCTTTTTGTTTGCCGAGGTCTTTCAAAGGATAATGTCGGGTGGTCTGTCCGCCAGCTGAAGCTCAGTAGAAATTGGGTGATGCAACAGAACAATTACCCTCAACATCAAAGTACATCAGCCCACAGAATTTAGTACATTCTCAGCCACTCTAAAAGGAGTATTGAAACTTTTTGGAAATTCAGACAGTAACAGATTCTGTTCAGAGAGTTCACACACACACACACACACACACACACACACACACACACACACACACACACACACACACACACACACACACACACACACACACACACACACACACACACACACACACACACACACACAGATAAGTGTATAACTGAGCTGAAGCAGTTGGCCCAAAGTTCCTACTGGTTCCTACTGTGCAGAGGCACAGGTCTGATCCAAAGCAATTTATTCAATCTAAGGGTTCATTTACTTCTCCTAATCAATGTGAATATTTAAAGAAAGTGTTAGATAAAGGAAAGAGGAATTGTAATTATCGTTGTCATGTGCTATATGTGGATATATGCATTTCTTGTGACTCTGCATGCAAAGGTGAAATAAATTCAGTATAACTGATATTTCATAGAGGGTGAGGTAAGGGTAGGGGTGGGGGGGTCTACAAGAAATAATAATGGCTTGCAGTATTAGAACTGTCGGATAAAGTTTTCCTAGATTTTATTTGGATATCTCAGGCTTTGCTGCTTAGATTTTGATAATTATTTTTGTAATCCGTCTTAAGCGGGTCTTTCAATTTTAATTGTAAATTCAATACAAAATTGCTGAAGTACCACGTTTAATAAAGCATGATTGATCTTTCTCTTTGCCATGTTTATAGTTGTGCAAAAGGTCAATAACACAAAACGGTGGATAAGGCAGGGATACTGTATATTAGACAGGTCCTAACAATCCTTAAATACACTTTATTTAAATCCACCTCTGCTGTTGTGAACTCAGGTTGTGTAAATATATGCAGGTGTAGTCTGGATATCTTTATCACGACACGTCTGTTCCCATTCTGGTCTGTGCACCCACGGGGGGTCATCAGTCTGATCGAGATCGGGTGCTCTTCTTTCGAGATGTATTGCCGAGGGCAAATAAGTTGAGCGGTAAAGTAACAAGTGTGTGTGTGTGTGTGTGTTTACGTACCTGATGTTGCCGTATCCTCTCCAGCTGTGCAGATCGTCTGACGGGCAACGTTCGACTACCCAGCTCCCCCGGACAGTCAACAGCCATTTCCCTGTGCTGCTGCCCTCCCCTCTGCTCCTCATCTCCTCCTCCGCCTCCCTCCCCGGTAACATGGCCGTTCAGGTGGGAGGTCGTCATCCCTGACACACGTGGCGTGACAAAGTGTGTGTCTAGAGTAAATTTCTACGAAGGGGGTGGGTTATATTATGTCTGAACACTCGGGAATTCTACGAGGGTAAGTCGGTGAAGAGGGCAGCCATGACACCATCACCTGTGGGGGGGGGGGGAAAGCAGGAAATTCACGTCAATGATCTAATTTCGGTAGTATCGATCGCCATCAATCATTCCTCCGACATCGGTTAAAAGACGGCAACATAATAAGAAGAGGTGCTGTTACTCCGCCTGTGCAGTTTATTTAAGTACAACAAACCCAACTTTCACACGAATGGAGAACAATCGGCTGTTTATTCCTAAATACGTCAACAGTCTGGTTTGATGGTCGGGTCAGTGTTTTGTTGCGCAACATTAAACTCAGATTCGAGCGGTGAAAGTTTGATTAACCCGTCAAGTTTGACATTTGCAGCAAACCACAAACCTGCGTGATGCGCTCGAGTTAATAGCCGGCAGTTTCTACTTGCAAGTGGTAATTCTGGATTATTACAATTTGGGCTTGATAACACGGTACTCTCCAGAGTAATTGTGGCCGTACGCAAAAACACAGTGACGCCTTAATAACAAAGTCAGAGCACGGGGAGGGAACACGAGCAGCCAGACGGGTTGTAGTCAGATTATCTACACCACTAAAGTGCCGGGTGAAACGGAGTGATTGCACCTGCGTGTACACGCCTATTTGGTAGGTACAGCAGATCAAAGCAGAAGCGGGATAAAATGTAATGAATCGCATAGTTCCAGTGGATAATTTGGGATGATCATTTTATCATTCACCTTCATTTTCTACTCAAATTTTATCTGGGGGTTATTTTAAACCTTTATAATGGCTTGTCTGCTTGTATTTCTTGCGTCAGTCTTTTTTTTTCTTCTGATTTTACCATGTTCCCATAATTTCAGCAAATAACTTGAGTATAGTTCTATCAACTACCCAAATAAGATCTGCACTGAATTGAAGCAAATATTACTTTTTTTTTTTTTTTTTTAAAGGGGGCATTCTAGTCATTTAGTACTGCACTTCTATCGAGGGACTCAAAAGCAAATATATCAAAATCAAAGCAGCACAAACGAAGAGATGTCGACAAAGAGATGATCCCCGTCATAGATTGAGCTTCACAGTTTGTACCACCGAGTTTCTGATTCAGCCTCGAAGCCGCGAAGCAAGATAACGCTGATGATAAATCTTGATCGTGATTTAAAAAAAAAAAAAAAAAAGCCTACATAACTGACTGTGTGGCTTCCTGTCCAGTCACTGTAATTGTGCAGTAAATGAGTGACTAGTTGAATGACAGTGTGGGTCATCGTTGTAGATTACCAACTCCATAACTGACTGGTGGTGCTGTCTCTCACTCTCTCTTCGGCAGTTCAGAAAAAACAAAATCATGACAACCCCACCGCCCCCCCCACTCACCACACAACCATGACAACGGCTTTGTCAGCAGCTGGGTGGTCCCAGTACTATGTAGGGAAGTGGTAAGAGGGAAAAGTGCATGGATGAGATACAAGGAGGCACACACACACACAAAAAAAAAAAGGCAAGCGAGGTAGATGAATGGAAAGATGGGAAAGGTGAGAGACGGATGGTGACTTATCTTTCAGGGCCACAATGACAACAACATGTTTGATATGTTATCTCTCACCAGCAGGGCAGTAGGTGCATCCTCCCTCCTCCTTGCCCCCCACCCCCCTAACCCAAACACCCACACCCACACAGAGTGGAGGTCCCATGATGCAGCAGTGAGGAATGCCAGGCAGCCCTGGGAACAAAATTCCACTAATGGGGGGAAGGGAGTGTGTGTGTGTGTGTGTGTGTGTGTGTGTGTGTGTGTGTGTGTGTGTGTGTGTGTGTGTGTGTGTGTGTGTGTGTAAATATATATATATATATATATATATATATATATATATATATATATATACAGTGAACAAACTTTTCCACGAATAAAATTTCTGCAAAAATGATGGAAAAGTATATATTTCCAAACGACTGTGAGCATTGCCGTAAAACCAACAGCAGATCATTTGTGCCCTCAACTCCGACTGAGTTGAGGGCACAAATGGAGCCTTTGGCCTGTTTCTGTCCACTGTGCATTTGTGCCAAATTAAAGAAAAAAACATTTCAAAGCAGAAGAAAAAAAAAACAAATGTAGTTGTCTGGCTGCCTGTTACACTGCTTTACACAACTGGTGGTATCTTAATTGATGGCATTACTGTCAAACACTCATTTTTAAACAGTGTGTGATAAGCGTTTCAATATCCAGTACCTGAACATTTTTTTGGACTCGCCTTTGTCTTTACACTCCAGTTTTGATTCCATCTTAATTTTTGAAAGCAAGGGGAGCATTGATTTTGTGTAATTCGCAGTACAAAGGGCTGGACTATGGTCTGCATGTTACCCATGACATGTCAGGCAGTCTCTCAAACTGATAAAAGCTATTGTGTCATCACACAGGCTGCAGCAGGTAAACGGGGAGAGGTGTGCATTTTGAATTACGGTGAATAGGCCACATGAAAGACATGTGCATACAAGAAAATGGGACCTGAACGGTTTATAAAGGCAGCGCTTAATAATTCCACTTTGTTTGCTCTTGTGGGAACACTTGGTCTAATGAAACCTTTGACTTTCAATGAACCTGCATCGCATCAGCCTCTGAAAACTGAACTGTTTAATGAAGAAGGTGTGAAGAGGACCCAAGCCGTTTTGCCCCCCCCCGGTAAAGGATTCTCCACGACAATTTATACTTAAAACAAAACTAAAACTAGGTTGAATGCCTTTTGCAAGACAGGTGCATTGATCAAGTTGGCTTTTAAAATGAATTTTAGGCAGTTATGTGAATCGGTAACCTTTGGGAGGTGAGCCAGGGTCGCTGATTCTGGACCGAGTTGTGTCTGATTTTGCGTTAGTTGTGGGGAAAAGGACGAGGCGTGGCTTGGCTTTTGACTCTAGTTTAACTCGAAAAGCCTCTATTTGGCTGATGAAGACCTGCAACTGGAAACATTCCCCGACACCAGTGACGTGCTTCAACAGGACTTTGGCTGTTGACTTGCACACCGCACACAAGAATGACACAGTTGATGAGTCCCCAACTCGAAGACAGACAGACAGACAGACAGACAGACAGACAGACAGACAGACAATAGAATCAACCACTTCTCGAAATGTGTGATCTCCATGCCGACGTTACAAAAAAACAATTTATAAAATTTAATATCAACAAATGTGTAAACATGCGATGTCACAGATTTAAGGGGAAAATGCTCCGAGGACTTGTTTTGTATTATCCCATAAGTGTCATCTGCAAAACTCACGAGTCAGTTGATCAATTAGCCCAACCAAAACAAAAATGAATCTTCAACTCTTTCAGAAACAGATTTAACTCTCGTTTAAGCAAAACCGGATTTCAGACTATCTAGTTCAAGAAATGGGCAGTTTTCTCTGCGTTGAACAATTGTAAACGGAACGTTTTGGGCTTCGATCTGTTGGTCGAACAAAAATAATACATTTAACAGGCGTCATATCTCAGAATAAGCAGGTCATTTTTCATTATTTTTTTTTTGACATTTTATAAACTGAGCAATGACTCAAGAAAGCAAATCTTAGTTGTAGTCCTATTTTTGCACTTTTATATTCTTTTGTCATCTGTACGTGTACCTCGCTGAAATATTTGTGATGCATGTAGGTCAGTTTAGCGATACCACAAAACTGATTTTCAGGCATTAACACTTAAGGCAGTGCAACACGGAGAAGATACGAATGGTTCAAGTTTATGTCATCAACATGGAGACAACCAAATGTGTTCCACTGATCTCCTTGGAAAACAGAAGGACAGAGCTGTTATCTCCTCCGCTCCACTACGTGCGAGTACTTTAAACAAAATTGTGGAAAAACTGATTTGTGGACAGCTCCCTGATTCTCTACAATAATAAAAAGTGAAGAGTTTAATAAGAAATCAATGCGTGTAAGCACAAAACTTGAGAAATGATGTAATTCCTCATGGACTGGTTTAGAGAAATGGGAGAAAATAATTGCAGAGCCGCGTATGCTAATTAAATGCCTGTAAAATACCAGTAAACCTTAGGGGAGTGGAAGGATTGACACGTTCAATGTGTGTAGGAGAAGTCAAAAATCTCTACAGAGTAGGAGCTCACAAAAAAAAAAATAGTAACACGACTCCCAAAATGTTATGTTATTAAATTTCAGTTTCCAGACTTACTAATTTCAAGTTTTTTTTTTTTTTTTAAACTTAAAATGAAAACTCAAAGACAAAAATTAAGGAGATATTAAGACAAAATAAAGATATGACACTAAAGTTCATTTAGCAACATGCTTTATGATAGGCCGACTATATTCCGTTTATTTTTGAGTGTATATCGATCAATCACAGACATATCGGTATCAGCAGATATGATGTCCGATATGTGCTAATATGAAAACTTTTTTTTTTTAATTATTATTATTTTTTTTTACAGAACATATTGCAGAAAAACATGTTTGGGGATAATTTAGAAATTGTTCTTTTCATAGTTTACATTTTTAATTATCTACAATCACTACATTACCAGTGACGTTCACTATTTCAACGCACTGATGTCCTTTAAGAGAAGAGTTTACTGTTAAACTGTAAAATATCCTTCTTCCATTGCATTTCTGTGTCACTACATTTCAGTCAATATCTATATAGAATTTTTTTTTTTTTTGTACTTCTTACTGGTATTAGCATCTGCCCTAAAAATCTAGTATTGGTCGGGCTTTAGTAGAAAGACATCCAGTGAAAATGTCAGAAAAAGAGGGATTCAAGCAAGCAATACACTGTAGGTTATGACAATTTTGTAAAATGTGTTAACTGAAACTACCCATTTTATTCTGCCCACAAACAACTTAAATCTTCTGGGCACACGCTGTACGGATCAAATCAACCAGAACCCCTATTCAGTTTTGACACTTGCCAATACCAATGAATTTCACCAAAAAAAAAAAGATTGCCTCCTCACCATGTTGACAAAAACAGAAAAGCAGCTTTATTCTGTGAGATTCTGCTAAAAGAGGAAAGCAAGAAGACAAAAGAAAACATGAACGGGTGGGAAATATTCCACAGTGAATTTAACGTTTTTTTTTTTTTTATCGGCTTAGTACAAGTCAAGAGAGCACAGTTATAGACGCAACATGTAAATATTACTCCAGTAACATCTAAAAAAAAAAAAAAAAGGTAATCGGCCTATAGAATTTCTCAAGACGCCAACCAAAATGTCTGAGGTGCCAAAAATTCACCCAATCCTCCGACAGCCAGGATATAATAATAAATAATGATGCATTGCGACCACTCAAGCTGAATAATAGTCAAACGACAACTGATCTGACGGAAAAGAACTGTTCAACAACTATTGAAAATCAAAACAGTAGTACTTGACCCAAAGAGTGACTAAAACTGTCTCGATGCGTGAATAGATAATGCCGTCAGGAGCACAGTCGACCGTTATCTTGCATTTAACGGTTCGCGTTAAAACACGCACAAGCACAACACCCTCCCTCCTCACCCCCCCTCCCACAGACATAACTTAAAAATGTTTCACGTTAGTTATGATGTCATGAATTTAAAAAAAAAAAGATGAGCGGACTGTCGTCAATGTCATGGGGAAAAAAAAGCAGTGATATACTTAGGGTGGAAAAGTACTCAGCTATGAAGTCATGCAACTCCTTGCAGTCTTGCAAGGAGTTGCCATGGAAACATACTTGTAGAATTATGAATGCATGTTCAAATTTGGTCCACCCCTTCGCTTTAGAAATGTAGGGTATATGCCTGCTCAAATTGGTTGGTAAATGACTTAAGACTTTATTAATCCCACAGTGGGGACATTTAGTTAGAAAACACAAAATGAAAACATTGACAAATACGTATACATAAAATAAGATAGACAAAAATTATTATTTTAGAATAATTCAATTCATTTTATGCAAACTTGTATTTTTTTTGAGGGGGGGGTGGGGTGGGGGGATTTGTGAAACTGTTTTAGATACAGCATATTGTTTTTACAATTTTTAAACTTGAAACTAAAGTGTTAAAGTCAGGCAGCTACTTCAGATTATGCGACCAACCAACCAACCCATTGTTTCAGCTCGCCGAGGCAGTTTTGAAAACCAATGTTCAAACGGCACACTACAATTAACCACACCGACTCGCCGTGACCGGGGAGGAATCTTGATGACATCAGATGTGGACGACACTGACCGGGTGACAACATCAACCCCCAGTAAAAAAAAAAATAAATAAATAAATAAAAAAAAAAAAAAATCAAACCCCGATTTTGGTGACACATTTTGATTCGCCAGCTGCCTGACTTCAGGCGCCAATCAGGTCGGAGAACCGGAGTGAGAAAGCGAGCGAGAGTGAGCAAGAGAGCCGTTCCAGAGAACAGAGGACTTCTGTATTTCACTGGCCTGTGGCCCAACGTGCCCGTCCTGACCTCGCGGCTTCCACCAGCTCGCTCTGTATGGACGCAAAAGTCAGATTTGACCCTGTTGCCATAGCACCGGTGACCTCATACCTGGACGGTTAAGAGTTTTCGAGCGTCGGTCGGTCTCCTGTCCTACTGGGCAGTTTATAAACGATGAACGACGTAAACGTGCGGCTCAGAGAGGTGTCGCTGACAGCGAAGGTGAGTTAACTTCAGTCTGCTGGCTGTACGTTCCTCCTCCCGTTCTTAACCGTTCTGAGAGCAAATTTCTCACTCAGAAATCAAGTTTGCGAGTAAAAACACATAAACTGAGAATTAGAAATCATTCGGATTGCGAGCAAACTCTGCCAAGCAGTTTTGGTCACAGACTTGAGAATGTTTGCTCATGAAACCAGTTTCTTTCGATCGAGAATCAGACCTCGTCGGTTGCGAGTCAAAAACGTTTAATTGCGAGCTGAAATAGACGTCGCGGTCGAGACCTACTCAGATGGATGAGGCGGGAGTTTGTGTTGGTGGGATTTACTTTGACCCAAATCATGGCTGTGTACACACACACACACACACACACATACACACACACACAATTTGCTCCCTCAGAGCAAGAACTTTGCTCTCAAATCTGCATTCGACAGTCGCATAAAAAAGACGTACAAGGCCCTTCATATAAACCTTCTTTCATCAGGTTTGTGTTGTCTAAATAGAACAATTCCTTTAGCATTCGTTTGATTGTAAAGAGTCATCTAAACACAAGTGAAATCTGTAAATACCAGTGGTTAATTGCATAATTGATCTTCAAATGGACACGATGGCATACTACAAACTTTCAAGGACGATACCTAGTCCCTTCGGGAAATTGCAATCTTGTGATGACTGTAATTAACGCAAATTCAAACAATCGCTACAATATTAGTGACAAATATTCATGAAATCATGAATACCGCATGTTAAATTAGTTTCATGCACAATTTAAGTCGGAGAGACTGCACTTGTTTTTGTGCACAGAGGATGTGCTCAATTAATATTAAGTAAACGGCATTGAAAGCAGGTGTAGCTTTGTATTCTATATTATAGTCACGGTCTGTAGCGTTGTTTGTTTTTACTTTTATTATTTACTTGCAACTTTGAGCCCCATGATTTTCTAAGTTCAATAAATAAATAAAATAAAAGATTAGAACTAAAATATTTCTGTGATGTGCAGTGTGATTATTATCAAAAGGAAGTGATTACCAATTATTCTTTTATCAGGTAGTTGTGAAAAAAAAAAAACCATTTTCTCCTCGCCTTCGGCAATTTTACTGCAAAAAAAATAATAAATGAATTAATGAAAAAAGTCGCCGCAAAATCAAGAATTTTCAATCGCTACGATAACTAGAAGCCTCTGTGAAACCCGGCAGGCACTGAATACCCTGTCACACTCGTTTTTGTTTTCCACTGAATCCTATCAGCAGGGGGTAACTGTGCCTGAACCACAGCGTTACTTGATGGTTTCACTCCAACTATCCTGTTTGAACCTTCATCTAACAAGACAGGTCCGGTATCCGTCAGTGAAACTGACATAATAAAGAATGCTGTTTTATTTTTACACTTTTTTTTTTTTTGTATCGCTGTTTGTACGCCTTACAGTAGCCACAGCCGGAGGCATTATGTTTTTCCATTGTACACGACATCACGAGAATGGCCTTGAGGGAATTTCAAATGCAAAAAAAACGTTCACTTGACACCACGGATGAACTGATAAGAGTCCGGCGATCAAAGGTCAAAGGTGAGTTCACACTCCCTCTGTGAACTTGTGTAGCATTTTTACATTTTCTCAGCGAAAAGGTGCCGACACTAAAACTCCACTCGGTTCCACGTTTAGTCCAAATTCAGCGTCCGTGTTTGTTTGAGGGGCGGAAGCTCGGCCCCAAAACACAGCCGTGTGAGGCTGAAACCACGACAGTGTGACGGAAAACCAGCCGAGGCAGCATTAGTGTCGTCACCGAAACCACACCGACGGCCTCGGGCATGACGCTGCAAAGGGGAGAACTGACATCAGTGATTTCGGCGACTGTCCCGTTCAAGGACGGGCGAACTGCGATAACGCAGTCACATTTGCCTTTCTCCTCCTCGACACCTCCGTGTCTGCGTCTTTGTTTGTTTGTTTGTTTTTGCTTCACCCTCCTTGTTTGCATACGAGCAAAAAAACAAACAACAAAAAAAAACGTTTGTCTGGAAAAACACAACATAGGCTTATAATAAAAAATAAAAAAAACTCCTGACTAATCAAAGAGGATTTGGTATGCGATATAAAACAAGAAAACATTAGGAAATAAACTTTTTTTCGGGGGGGGGGGGGGGACCATTTACACTGTCCTCAATAGTACTGGTTCACACCGGTACTATTGAGGACATACATACCGTCCTCTCGAGATAAGCTCGAACAAAAAACATGTGGGCTGTTTTTGCTCTTTTTACAACATGGAAGCAGGTAAAACAAAAGAGAAACTAATATTCCCCAGAAAGCTGCACGTACAACTTTATCACTAATACAAAAATGATGCCTGTTGTTACAACGACAGAAACCGCCTTTACATTTTAAATCGAAGTGGGAGTTTAAGCATCCGGTGGTGCTGAAACCAACTTTTTATTATGAAGTATTGTGCGACATGTTGTGGTTTAAAATACTATAATACGCTGCTGGATTAAAAAAAAATTAAAAAAAAATTAAAAAACGGCACATTAACCCAGCAAAAATAAATAAAAAATAAAGTCCTTTGGTGTAACTGTGAATAATTTAAATGAATGTATTGTACGTCGGAGTTCACACAGCGAGCTAACTTAACGCTAGCTCAAAGAAAAAAGAAGAAACGTCTGTTTTGGTTAGCCAGTTCTTAAACTATCAAAACTCACGAGTTCGTGAGCTCATTCTCTTGAGTTTTTATTTATTTATTCTATTTTTCCGGTAGAAACGTAAAGCTTTCCGTCGCCGTGAACCTTTTTTTATTTATTTATTTGTTTTGTTCCCTCCGTTAACAGAAACGCTCTTTTATGAGCAAACGTGTTGGCGTTATCGAGGCTAATGTTAGCAGTTAGCTCGCTTTCTTCCTGCGGCAACCTGTTGACAACAAAAAAAAAAAGACCAGAAAGACCAGAAGCAGGAAAAAAACAAATAATTATAAATGAAATAAATAAATAAATAAAATAAAAACACTTGGGAGAACTCACCTCTTGTTTTCCGCGCCGTCCAACCTTCCTCCGTTAACTGCTAAATCCAACAAAATGTGGGAGCTCGTAATGAAAAGTGTCCGATTTAATCCAACCTGGCGCAATTAAGAGTTCAAATTAATTAATTTCTTTTTCTAATTCAGTTTTCTAACAAGACTTTTGTTGCTCGTTTTGTCGGACAACAGCAGCGAGACCTTCTTCCTCCTCCTCTTCCTCCTCTTCCTCTTCCTCTCAGACTGTCAACTCCAGACAACGGGGGGGGGGGGGGGGGGGGGAGACATGTTCACCGACGGTATGAAACGATGACGCTGATTGGATGCAGCGGTGAAAAGGAATCTGGTCTAAGCCAATCAGACACGTTGCTTTATGGACCGCAGCACGTGAACGCTGCGTTTGCGCTGTTATTATTCTATTTATTGAGCAGTTTGTATTAAAACGAGCCACAATTAACGACAAAACATGAGCCCAAACTAAAAAAAAAAAAAAAAGGCTTTGGAAAATATGTAGCTCAATCAAAGTTTCAGATATATTTTTTTTTAATTTATGTTATTTGGATTTATCATATTTAGCGTTAGACATCTTTTTTTTTTGTTTTTTTTTGTTAATTCATCGCATAATGGCAAAATTAGGTGTTCAAAACAAAGCTTTGACTCACTATATTAAAACTACTGCATGCAACTGTGGTAGCTTTGTTACCTTACTGTTACTTCTCATGCAGGGCTTCGTGCAACAGCAAATTTGTCACCGCTAAGAAGGTCTTTAAACGCCATTATTTCCCATTTGAAATCAGCTAAGCACTTGTACAACGATGAGACAAACCGACTTCATTCATGATTACGTCGTCACGGCATCACAGATCATTTGAGAAAAAGTGAAGCGGCCAAACAGAAATTACAGAATAATCAGGATTATTTTTATTAATTCATTTTTAGTTTCAATAATATCATTACAGAAAAAACATCCTCTTCATTATATTTATACAGTAGTAGTAGAATGCTGTGTCATTGCTTCATTACAAGTGCTGGTCATAGTTTATAGTGTGTGCAGTGTGACACTGAGTTCAGTCCAGTGTTACGAATCACTCAGTACAAAGGCAGTTTAACAATAACCTGCTTCTTCTTACTCAAATGAATCTATCTGGGTTTGATTGGTTCTCCTTGAGCAGGTGCCAGGACATGTTCTAATGCTGCGTTCATGTCATAACGGAGATAAATATGAGCTGCCAGAATGTGGGATGAACATAAATGTTGAAATGTGTTGATATCTATATTGATCTGTATAGACATATCTCTATGAGAGAGAGAGAGAGAGAGAGAAGAGAGAGATTTAATTTTCATACCTTTCAGTCTTCATGACTACCTTTAATGTGTTGCAAAAAAATGGCACCCTGTTCTTCTAAGTCTGTCTTACATGACATGAATGCAGCATGAGCCACTGATATATAAACTGTATATGGTGCATTTGAGGTAACTGGGAAGTTTCTGAAAACCAAGCTACAGGAATAAATAAAGACAGCATTGGTACTAGAGCTTACACACCAATAATGACATCCAAAATTGTCATCCACATAACATTTAGTGAGATCAGAAGCCCCACCCAGGTGCTGCACCCTGGTCTCCTGCCTGGAAGCACACCTGCCCAAAGAGAAAGACACACCCCCCCTTTATGGGCATGCAAGTGTTGAAGAAGGAAAGGAGGAAAATAGGACAATGATAAAGAAGGGGAAGGGTTGAAAAGAGTGTGTCAGCTTATCAGGAGAGCGGTCAAAGCTCAGAAATACTGACCACTATTGCATTCAGTTCAACAAGGAAAGGTCATAGACATGAGTTTTTTGTTTTTTGTTTTTTTTTTTTTTAATCAGGAAATACTGTTCATGTCATGTTTCTAACTGGGGTAACTGAAATAAGAACATCAACAACTGACATCCAGGAACAACATCAGGTTTGTCATCTTAGTGTGTTTCAGTACCATTAACTTTGAATAAGTTCCAGAGCTTTGTTAGCAGTTATTCCTGCATGACCTGAATGCAGCATTAGACCTTTGACAATATAGGTGTGTGTGTGTGTGTGGCACTAAATACACTAATATGAAGAATCGGAGGAACTAGAAGGATTAAGTCATGGAGTATTGGTGAATGCTTGGGACTCACAGATTACATATGCATTTGCATGGTCACTCTTAATTGGTAAACAATTTAAGGTCAGTGTTGAACCAGCTGGTTACTACAGCCAACAGGGTCTACTATCTCATTAATGCTTGGCGTAAACTAGGCTTTTCTAGTGGGCCGTATCAGATGAGGTCTTCTATATGCTTAGAGGACATACAGTACGTTGACAGAAAAGCAGTCAAATAAAGTCTTGGATTCGTAGCCATGAACTATATTGATTCTTTTTTGACTTAAACAAGCACCTTAACAACTTCATGGCAGATATAGTGTAGTTTACGAGCACCTGAATGTGACACCCTGCTTTCAAGTGATGTCGGGTCAGAGTTTTCTGAGTTGGGAATATACTATGTTACAACTCATTCCAGTAGCTCATTCGCTTATGTTCCTGTAGTTTCGTGGCAAACTTTTTGAACAAAGATGGAGGCTCCTGATTGGCCAAACATTAGCCAGCCCTTTGAGACAAGCTGTTGTTAAGCATAGTAATCTTTGGCGAGTTCACTGATAAGAATAATATGACAGTATTCTATATTTTTCATTGTGTCAACAAATCCCATGAAAAAAAAAACAATCCCACATACAACATTCCCGCTACCAGAAATACTCACTGGGGTACCAAATGTGATTAATCTACAGCTGGTAATCGTCCCCCATAACTTCTGTTTGTGTCAAATTGGCTAAAAACTGCGGTGCTGAGCTGTTTTGGGAAATTAAGGTGCATATTAAAAAATTGGACTTATATATTTCTGACCAATATTTTGAAAATGTCATTTTCACATGAAGTTACACGATAGCAATTTTCCCATTTTTCGGCTGCCTATGAAGCTCCATCTGCCCTCATGTCTGTCAAATAGTAACGAGAAGCATAAAAACATCAATTTGTGTTGGTTTTTAGATTTTGTTTTCTTTGGACTGAGCCAAAATACGTGTTTTTTTTTTTGTTGTTGTTCTTTTTAACTTTATGGAGTCAAAGTCTTCCAGCTGTAGCTTCATATTTCTCAGACAGATAAGAGATATCAGTCTTCTCATCTTACTTCATAGCGAGAAAGCAAATACGAGTATTTCCCAAAATGTCAAATGATTTCTTTAAGGATTGTCATCTTCAGTGAGTACTATCTAAAAAAAAAAAAAAAAAAAGAGAGAAGAAAATCAGAACGTATTAAGAGATGAACTAACAGACTGCTGCTTTTGGTCTTTTCGTGGGATTTTATAACAGTAAGAAAAATAAGAAGTCAGCCTTATCTTTTAATAGTCTTAACATTACAACAAACAAAAAAAAACACATTTATCAAAGACTGTATATTAATTGCGTACTGTGTAATTATGATGTAAACTTGAGACTCAGGTACATCAAACACCACTTGAATGCAGGGTAAGACTAATACTGTCAGTGTGGCCTACCTCTGGGATGACTACAGATCACAGAAGTCATTATGCATCTTATTACTTTTATACTTGACGTCAGACCAAATAAATCATTCCAGTGTGGTGGGGAGGGGGGGGGGGATTAAGTACTGTCTCACCTTGCCCTAAAATATGAGCCAGTGACCCACTCATTGTGTGTCATGGTGAGTTTTAGTGTTTCAGTGTCTGAAAGTGATATATCTGAAGAAAAAAATGATAAAAAAAAAAAACAAATACAAAGGATCTTTGAATTTCTTTTCCCTTTTTGGGAAGGGGGGGGGGGCAAAAAAGTAATATTCAGTGTACTAGCACAAACTATAACAGCAGCTTCAATCAAAAGATGTCTTTAGCAGCCTTTAGTTCATATTTGAGTCAATACTGATGTCAGTGTGTTCCAAGAGATGTACCACAGGGACTGGATATCATGAAGTTTCAATTTTTTTTTTTTTTTTTTTTTTAAAGAAGCACCAGAGCAGAGCAGTAGAAAAGGTAGAAGTAGAAATGGAAGAAGAAGAAGAAGAAGAAGAAGAAGAAGAAGAAGAAGAAGAAGAAGAAGAAGAAGAAGAAGAAGAAGAAGAAGAAGAAGAAGAAGAAGAAAAAAGGTAGGGTGGGAGAAAAGGAAAAAGGTCAGGAGGAGTGGAGGAAGAAGGGAAAAGTCTCTATATCTCAATATCTACCAGGGAAAAATGTTAAACGCACAAAGCAAAGGAACAGGAGAGAAGAGGGCTTGAATACTACTAAGATGATAATATTCAGTCAGAACCATGATAATAATAATAAATAGAATATTAATTAAGAATATTAATAATCATTATCATCAGGATAATAATAATAATAATAATATTACAGAATAAATCTCATATTTTATATATTTTTTTCACATTTTTTTTTCTTCATTGAAATACAGTGATCTCCTCAGAGCAGCCCAATGAGGATTCAGCCTGCGCTGGCTCCGATTGGCTGTTGCATATGACATCACAGCTAATGGCGACCAGGTAGACATGCATCACTTCTAGCCCCCGCCCGTTTTCTGTCCAGACAAGAAGTCCTGGCACTGCCATGGTAATCGGTAGCGAGTGACACTCAAGTCTGGAGAAAAAAACATTTTGGGCGACTGTGAGTTTTTGTGCCCCTTTATGAAGTAAAACACATGTGCAAACCTCCGAGTGACAGTAAGTGAATAGAAACATACCAAAACACATGAGAGCCTGAAGTACCTGCATCATAGCCGTCCAATGACCATGACATCCACGACCTCTCCCTTGTGCAGCTCCACATACTGCTCTGTTTTAGGAGGCAACATCAGCAGGCCATTGGCGCTACGCATTGACATCAGCCTGCTGGATACCTGGTTGCCTGGAGAGAGAGAGAGAGAGCGAGAGGCGAGGATCATGCATTGGTGAGTCAGTCATTGTGTGTGTGTGTGTGTGTGTGTGTGTGTGTGTGTGTGTGTGTGTGTGTGTGTGTGTGTGTGTGTGTGTGTGTGTGTGTGTGTGTGTGTGTGTGTGTGTGTGTGTGTGTGTGTGTGTGTGTGTGTGTGTGTGTGTGTGTACACACCTGTGCTTTGTGCCCAGGGCAGTGGCTCCTGATGATGCCAGGTTAGAATACAGCGGTGGTACTCTGGTCTAGGATCCAGCTTAACATCACAGGAAAGCTAAAATACACCGACCGACCCACACACACACAGACACAGACACAGACACAGTAAAGGGACTCATCAAATATTTGAATTCATTGCATAAAAACATTGTCCAGCTACATGCCTTCCTACCAAAAACAATGACTAGCTTTTTGGGGGGTAAAAACACCGATTTGACATATCAAGTGAGATAAGAACCACAGGGCCATTCTTTATGCACGTCAAACTGATTGAACAAACAATATTAAACATGTTAATTAGTGAGATCTAGTGGTGTTGGTAGGTGAATAGATCCAAGGTAGCTGTTTTTTTTTTTAATCGTATTCCCCTTGCTGCTGACAGGAGAGATTTGAGAGAAGTATCCATCATCTCAGATACCTCTCAACGCGAAAAGTGAGTAAAAACATTTCTCAATTACTACATATTCCAAAACCTTACAACTGTGAAAGTAATTGTCTGTAGCTTTAAAATAATATCAAATTCTCAATTTCATACTAATATTTCAATAAATGCGTCGTTTTGTACTATTATTAAAAAAAAAAAAAAAAAAACCTGTTTGCATTCATTTACATACAGACTGTGGGTTTCAGGCATCAACAGCAGCATATTATGTTACTATATGGTTAACTGACGCTTTTTCTTCTCACAATTTACATTTTGTTTTCAATTCAAAGTTTACCAAATAATTTAACACAATAATGCATATGGTTATTGATTTGCCATAGCGAAGTTCTAAATACTGTGCTTCCCTCACGGTCAGGCCGAAAGTTCCGGTTCCTTGTAGCTGGTTGGAGATTCACTGTCTTGCTCACAGACACGTCAGCAGCGTTAGAACGGTCTGCACACTTAATAGCTTATCAATAATTTGTGTGTTTATGTGTGTGTGTGTGACTGTGTGTGCGTGTGCGAGAGTCTGTGCATCTCTTACCCGAGCTTTAATAATTGTAGGTCTAGGGTCCAGAATGCCTTGCATCTTCCTCAGAGCCGGAATCACAAACAGGTTACACGTCACCACTGCAGACACCGGGTTGCCTGAAAGAAACGCAACGAAGGGAAACCTTACTACGGTACTACTTCTGACGAATCAATTCCATAATTAGTGGATACCACTGTAATTCTATCCATTTCATACGGTGTCTGTTGTAGAAATGTGCACTATCATCCTGCACTGTCTCCAACGTGGTGTAGCTGTAAGGTTTGCGTCGGCTGCTGATATCTAACTTTGCACTTTATTGTACCCGATAATTAAATGTATCTTGATTTTAAAGTCAGAATCAACACTGAAGACAACATTATTGTATTGACACAACAAAAACTCACAATGGGCAAACAGTCAGCAGTGCCCTTCCACCAACATCTAGAAATTTACATCTCATTTAGCTGACACTTTTATCCAAAGCAACTTACAACACACCGATGGTACACCATCGGGAGCAATTTTTTTTTTAGGGTTCAGTGTCTTGCTCAAGGACGCTTAGGCATATGGACAGGAGGAGCTGGGGATTGAACCACCAACCTTCTGATTAGTGTGCAACCCACTCTACCAACTGAGCTACAGCCTCCCTAGAAATCTGACTGAGCAGCTAGTTTCATAATTCTGCTTTGCCACGAGAGTCTTCCGCTGAGTGAGCCGAGGGTAATGGTGCATTTATGTTGCACAGATGTCAGACATAAATGTCAAACACTGTAAAAAAAAAAATACAAATGCCTGTATTCTTGTTTCCATATTGATTACATCAAACATTCACAGTGGGAGGGGGGAGGGGGGTACACTCAATGAAACAAGACTGACAACTGAACATTTTCAACTTACTACTTACAAGAAGCAAGTGCTGATGTTAACCTACTTTCACAATTGTTTGACAGATTTTTGAGAGGTATTAAGCTGTAAATAACACCTAAAATATAGATATGTAATGCATGAGAACTGGCAAACAAACCATATCCCGTTATGTGCCGCAATGTGACCCTCACTCCCCTTCCAAAGTGCTTACTGTTCTGGTGCCAACGTATAGATTACATAGAGCAAAATGTGACGTGGCTTTTACCAACTAATATCATAAACTAATAATATAATCTTAATAGGTGTTAGGCGAGTGAGCACTGAATACAGAGCGTCCAAAAAGCGGATACACACTTGGCAACATCAAAACAACATATCCAGTTACCTCAGACGTAAATACAGTACCTGGCAGAGCAAAGATGAGTTTCCGTATTCCATCAATGTCAGCTGTGGCAAAGGTAGTGGGAAGACTGAGAAACAGAAACACACAGGTCATTAGTCATATCGGTGATTAGAGATAGTGGTAGCATCACTGTTGCACTGTTTTTGATTTAATTTAATTTAAACTGATTAACTTATTCTATTTTATTTGTATATACTGTGCATTTTTATGTTTTTGATATTTATACCTTTAATACCTCTCTTTTTATTTTGTAATTTATATTGCCTTTGCCATATCTTCCATGCAGCTGTAACGAAAAAATGTCCCCTTGCGGGATCAATAAAGTCTGTCGGTCTGTCAGTGATACAACAAGCAGCAGAAGTAGTACTGCTGCCAGCAGTTATACTGTAAAGGCTATTTTTTCCACTGGTTGTGTCCGCATCACGTTCAGGCGCTGAAGCTAAAAAAAACATACAGGCGCCACAGCGTGTCATGAGTGGTGTCTCAACTGCCAGCCCTTACACCAAATGCTCAGGGATCCGCAAAGTACAAAAGAGCCTTTTCTCTGGGGGGAGGTATCCAGGTACAACACCGGCAATAGGACAGTGGTCTTTAACTAAAACACAGCAAACTGTTTTGTCAGTGCATTACAGCAAAAACTAGAAAATATCAGCAATAAACACAAAACAGACAAAACGGAAACCATCTACAAACATTTATCAATGCTGGAGCACAACCCATTTCCTCTGTTTTAAATGCCCCCCAGCACCTGGGCAGACCACCTCCCACTCACCCTGGCTTCATAAAGACTCGTCCAAAGTGGATCTGGGCATGCAGGTCAATATCCAGTACTTGTTTCAGGTAGTCCTGATGACAAACACAGGCACACAGAGATCAATAATACTGTAAAACTGAATTAGCGTCAAATGCTTTTGTTTGTTTTTATAGCAGAACTAAAAAAAAAAATACCGCCTTGCTGACGAAGGCCTCCGCTAACCAATCAAGTTGTGGTTTACATCCATATTTGTCCAAACTCATATGTGGAAAATACTTTGAAGGAATCTTTAACAGTTCAGTTCATCCTCGATTCTAAGTGCTCATTTGGTTTTTAGCATGAATCCTGTGTAATATGTTATAAATGAGGGCCCAAAACATCACCTTAACATATCTGCCAATTCTTTTTGTTAGAATACTAAAAGGACATAGTTACCTTCTCTCCCATGGACACACCCCCTGAGGTGATGATGACATCAGCACGACTGATTCCCTCATGGAGAGCTGACAGCAGGTCATCTGGGCTGCAAACACAAGCTTGACACATTAAACTCAGTTTAGGACCAAAGGGGAGTGCCGCTTCCCATATGAAAACAGTTGTATAATGTCTTCTGTTGCTGTGGAAGAGCTTTGTCAAGTCTGTGAAAATAACCCGGTCGATGTCATCGTAATGTTGTGGGGTTTTTGTTGGATTCAACATTATTATTGGAAAACCTGTGTCCAAAACTAATGATGTGAAGGATGAAAGAAGCGGGTGTTTGTCAGAAAAGGTGGTCTGAAAATACAGCAACAACATATCAAATGTTGAACCTGAGAAATCGTTTTGTTTTTTGGAAAGTGTATGCTCACTTTAAATTTGATACCAACAACACGTTTAAAAAAAAACTTGGGACAGGGGCATGTTTACCACTGTTTTGCCTCACCTCTTCTTTTAACAACTCTAAACATTTGGGAGCTGAGGATGCCAGCTGCTGGAGTTTTGAAAGTGAAATGCTGTCCCATTCTTGCCTGATATAGTATTTGAACTGCTCAACCTTTCGGGGTTCCCTTTGTTGTATTTTTTTTGTTTCATAATGCGGCAAATGTTTTAAATGGGTGACAAGTCTGGACTGCAGGCAGGCCAGTTTAGCACCCGGTCTCTTCTAACACGTTTAACATGGTGTTGTAATACGTGCAGAATGCAGTTTGGCATTGTTTTGCTGAAATAAGCAAGGCCTTCCGTGAAAATCACGTTGTCTGGATGGAGGCCTATGTTGCTCCAAAATGTTGCTGAAAGACTCTCCGGGATGCTCTTTTTATACCCAATCACGTTACAGACCTGTTGCCAGTTAACCTAATTAGTTGTGAGATGTTCCACCAGGTGTTTCTTTTCGCTTTACACTACTTCTCCAGTCTTTTGTTGGCCCTTGTCCCTATGTTTTTTTAAACATGTTGCTGGCATCAATTCAAAATTAGCAGATTTTTTTTTATTAAATAACAACATTTCTCAGTTTCAACATATGATATGTTGTCTTTGGTCTATTTTGAATTAAATATGGGTTTACATAATTGTGGAAATCAATGCATTCTGTTTTGATTTAGATTTTACAAAGGGAATTCCGAGAGGTGAAGGACTCAGGCACATTTTTTTTAATTTCTTTTTAATTTGCACTTAGATGAAGCTGTGTGACTAACAGGAGACAGATGTAAATAGAAAAATTTAAAAAATGTCGGTGACAGAGGCAGAGATATTCTGACTTTGTAGGTGTGTGCTAAGTTTCATCAAATACCCAAAGATGAAGACTGAATAACCCATTACTGTCCAGAAAAGGTAAATACATTTGCCAGCTATTTTTTTTACTAATTTCAAACCGATATAACGTAACATATTTCTTGAATTTATGAAAGAACCTGGGACAGAGCAGTTTTTCTATGAAGCTAAAATATGTTTTACTTGTCTCCAACAATGCCAAGGTTGATAGTGGGGTATCCATGTTCCTGGATGGTGGCCAGAAGAGTGGAGCGGTTTGAGTCTCTGATCTTTCCTGGGTGGAGATCATCCTCTGGATTCAACAGCTACACACACACACACACACACACACACACACACACACACACACACACACACACACACACACACACACACACACACACACACACACACACACACACACACACACACACACAGAGATTAATGCAATTTAATTCAGTAGTAGCAACCCCAAACTTTAAGAGAAAATATCAAAATAAAAATATGTGTGTATTTGTGTATGTACCTCATTTCCAGTAGACATGACGGCCACTACAGGGAATTTGTGCACGCTGACCTCAGTCACTCCCACTGTAGCCAGCAGACCAATCTCTGATGGACCCATATGTGTTCCTTTCGCCAACACACACTCCCCTCGCCTGATGTCATGACCTATTGGCCTGAGCAGACACATAAATATGTTACACTCACAATTACCAGCTAGTTATTCTCACTCAACTGACACAAATCAAATTGACTTCCACTAAGTACTTTTAAGACACTGTTTTTAATTTACCTTATGTCCTGTCCAGGCCGGGCCTGGACCATAATCCTCACCTCCAGCTCCTCTGTGCCCTGAAACAGACAGACTATCAACATCACCATATCTGCCGAACATAATATCACTGTCCAAACACAGTGGTGAAGTAATGCCACTATTGTATACATTAGTAAGCAAAACATTTTTAAACTAGACTGTGTTTAAGGTACAACTCTTTTTCCAAAAAAGCTGGGACGCTGTGTACAATGGACATAAAAACAAGAGTGTGCTGATTTGCAAATCATGTAAACCCATATTTAATTTGAAATAGACTAAACACAAAATATAAAATGTTGAAACTGAGAAATATTCTTGCAACAATTTAAGAATTATATTCCTCAATGTAAAATTGCAAAGAATTTGGGGATTTCATCATCTATGGTACATAATACAAAAAGATTCAGAGAATCTGGAGAACTCACTGCACGCAACAGGAAAAGGCTAAAAAGCAATATTTAGATGGTCCGTGATCTTTAGGCCCTCAGAATGCACTTCAGTAAAAACAGCCACGATTCTGTCACGGAAATCACTGCAGGGGCTCAGAAACATTTCCAAACACCACTGTCTGTAAACACACTTCCTCACTGCATCCACAAATACAGGTTAAAACTCTACCATGTTAAAAGAAGAGGTCATGCAACAGGAGGGTAAACGTGCCCCTGTTCCAACTTCTTTGAAACGTGTGGCTGCCATCAAATTCAAAATGAGCAGGTTTTTCATACGTCAATGACATTTCCGTTTCATCATTTGATATGTTGTCTTTGATCAATTTTCAATTAGATATGGGTTTACGTGATTTGCAAATCATTGCATTCTATTTATATTTACATACGACACGGCGACCCAACTATTTTGGAAATGGAGTTCTTACATCCTCAGACTCCCTCAGCAGCTCTGTATCTTCAATTTGGACCACAGCGTCAGCTCCACAGGGAATTGGAGCCCCGGTTGTCACCCTCATCACCTGACCTGGCATCACTGTATGGGTTGGCTGCACGTGTGCGCGCACACACACACACACACACACACACACACACACACACACACACACACACACACACACACACACACACACACACACACACACACACGCACACACACACACACGCACACACACACACAAAGGCATAGTAATGCATGTTAACTTTATATATATATTTACTGCAGAATTCTTAGCAAAACTAAGGTACTAATAAACAGTGCCGTTACTGACACTGATTAAAAACATGTGATAACAAGCAGCAGTAGTCACATTAGTAGCTGTGGTGGTAAAGTTAGCACTAGAGATGAGAACACTGTGATTGGCAATAAGACCAATGACGTGAGTGTATTTTTTTTATCAGGTACCACACGCTCTGATCTATAGTCCACCTCACCCAGCTTTTCTGTGTTCACGTACATGAGTTAACATAGCAGGTGAGCTTGCCCATGCATGTGCAGTCCAAGCCTCCAAGAACTCCCACTCTTTGTTGGTCACGGTGCTTCCACTATTAAAGTTCCCCTCTTGGCAATTGCTGGGGCGGGTGTCTTTAAAACTAAGCCCCTAGTATTTCTAGTAGCAGCATTAGAACTATTAACAGTAGGGCTACAATAACAAAAGGGACCATATTGATCTATGTAATAATGTTGTAAGGACTTCAATAAGTGCCCTGAGATGACTTGTGGGGTGTTTTGGTGCTATATATATATATATAAAAAAAAGAATGGTAACGATAGTACAGTAGAGTTCCCAATAGTTATGTTGTTAAGTAATGTGTTGCTAGACTAATGGAAAAAGGTAAGTGGGTGCCAATCAAGATTCGCTCTCTGCAGGAAAAATGTATTAGAGCTGACCTGTTGTCCAGCCTGTGATTCGCCCATGATGAAGCGATCTCCCGGGCCATCAGCAGCTACAGGACAATGATAATAATGGTAATCACGTTAATTATGAAAATTAGAACATGGATCTTGTTTTACAGCTGTCTCTTGGATGTGATGTCTACTTGGCGCAAAATTTGAGGCAGCATAAGGTGGTCTCACCTCGTACAGCGTAGCCATCTTTAACTGAGGCAGGGAACGGAGGAAGGTTGTCTTTGGCATAGATGTCCTGAGCGAGCACTCGTCCCAAACCATCTGCAGAGAACAGACCAAACCATTTCAATTTAATGCTAACTTCACTGCATCAGCACGTCATTGGATATCCAATGATCATACAATAGTGACGACAGTGTTTGTATAGTCTTGACACCAAACCGATTCACACCAGGGATCTATTTGGATTATTGTGATACAGAAGACAGATGCACATACCGCACACACACACACACACACACACACACACACACACACACACACACACACACACACACACACACACACACACACACACACACACACACACACACACACACACACACACACACCTCTGGAGACTCACCTCTGTAGTTGATGACTTCAATTCCCAGAATAGGTGTCATCTCCAGAACAGTGATGAAGGCTTTGTCCATTGATGTCAATGGGAACGGGGACATCCGATGACGACGTGCCACTTTACTGATGTCAACCGCACTGTGACCTACACACACACACACACACACACACACACACACACACACACACACACACACACACACACACACACACACACACACACACACACACACACACACACACACACACACACACACACACACGAATGGGTGTGAGTAAATTGTGAATATGCCTCCTACAGAAATATCATGTTTCAAAATGTTCCACGTTGTTTAAAGCTTCTTTTGCAAAAAGCAGTATTGTTAATGAGGCGCGCGCGCGCACACACACACACACACACACACACACACACACACACACACACACACACACACACACACACACACACACACACACACACACACACACACACACACAACTTACTGGCTCTCAGAATGTTCTCATTACTGCCACATCGTGACTGGACCTGCAGAGAGACAGATAGATATTCTATATTTGGTCATTGTTTGATGCAAATTTATGTAAGAGATGATTTAAATACCTCTTCTACATAACAGGACAGTCTGGCAGAGGCCTTTGTCTGTATTTATCTATTAATATGTTGCTGTATACATAGGACACAAAACACAAATAACATGAATTCTAGATGTGATGTTCAAAACTAGCACACCAGCAGCTCTTGTCTGATTCCCTGATTGGGCAGAACAACACAGGATTTTTGTGAGAATGTATTGGGCTCGACTTAATCTTACTTAATTACATGTCATAAGCCAGCATGTGCTGTGCCTTTGTGCTACGATGAAAGTGTCTGATTATAACAGTTTGTAAAGCCTCTGATGACATTTTACATATATATTACATTTGCTCACTTGTAGTTCATCAGGGCTTCTTCTTCATTATTTAAATTTTTCAATTCTAATCACATGTTTTAAAAGCTGTCTCTTTGTCTTGATTTCAATGTAAAAAAGACTTCAAACTTACCACTGAATAATCACCAATACCGTAATTTTTTTTTTTTTTTTTTAAAAGCCAGAATTCACATCATGGCCATGTCTAGCACAGACAAATAAAGGTCAGTCGACAATAAAGTACAAATATAAAACATTGAGGAGTGGAATTATCTGTACTGTTATAACTAACGTAGTATATACAAGCTGTATTTACTATGTTAGTACATTTCTACAATGCCAATGCAATCAGTACAGCAACAGAGTTACGTCATACTCAACACTCTGCTGCTCTGAGCTTCTCTTTGCAACAGAAATACAGTTTTCGTTCACTAATTAATTCCAATCTCCTCTACTTTTTGCCTTTATAATTACTGTTAGATCACTGTCAATTACAATGAACTACTGCACATTTTAGATTAAAATCCTACAAAAGAAAGGGAAAATTTGTCCACAGGTTCAATTGAGGACCTCGCAACAATTTACAGTTGTAAAGTTTTGACCAACAGTCTTCATAAGATGATTTCCTTCAGCGTGATACTGCTTTTCCTTTTCCTTTGAATGCTGCTTCTGTCCATCTGTACGCAAAAGGGGGTTTTAACTTTCTCCCTGTTCCTTGCTTCAAATTAAAAGTCAATAAAAAAATTAATGGGAGGCATTATACCCTTTGAGCTGCTGGAATGCGCTTCAAGGTGTCAAGTCAAGTTCAATGAAAGTACCTTAATCCCAAATGAAAAGAAATAAAGGGAAAATAAATTGTACAACCCTGTTTCCAAAAAAGTCATGACGCAATGTAAAGTCTATAAACAGAACGCAATGATTTGCAAATCATGTAAACCCATATTCAACTGCAAATAGACCGAAAAATGAAATATCAAATGTTGAAATTGAAAAATTCTGTCTTTGGTCTATTTTCAATAAAATATGGTTTTTTTTTAAAATTATTTACATTTTACACAGCGTCGCAACTTTTTTTTTAGAAACTGGCTTGTAAATAAAAATATAATTTGTGTTACAGATGAGAAACTAAAACTAACATAGTGGTGAGAAAGACATGACTGATGTACTGATCAAAACACCAGGTAGCCATTGAGAAAATGTTGAGTTTGTATTAACCACAAAAGGCATCAATAGCAAAACAGGAGGTCAGAAAACACGAGTGGCTTTTGAATATAAAAAGTATTCTTGTAAAATTAAGTAAATTAGAACCATATCTGTCCATTGGATAAGCCTTTTTTCTTTTTTTTAAACAAAGGCCTGGTTCTCTTTCCAAATAAAGTAAATAATGAATCTATTTAGATTTAAACCTGACCTTTAAGACAATTCCAGCATAATTTGAGTTTTTACGTTTTTCTTTTGTTAATTCCTTGACATATTTTAATTGGGACAATTCTTTTGTGAATGTACCACAACTGAAGATATTTATATATCAGTTTTGCCAAACCTCACAGTCCCATTCACTCCCATTCAATTCAAAACAACACACAAGTCCCAAGACTTTAATTTGCTAAGTAAGAGTAATCCATAACCGTGACCGCTGGCTGATCACGTTTTGCGAGGTTGAATCAGGATGCCAACATCTACGAACTATTACACGGCATTGATATACATTTCAGAGCCAAATTGAGACAGGATTGTGAGTTAGATTTGATATTTATACAGTAATAAACCCATCAGTAATAGTTGTTATAGTTACAGTAATAGGTGAACTCTATTGTTACATCGGAGCCAAACAAATCTCTCTATAATCTGAATAAAAGATTGATTTTTGAGTTAGGAAATCCAATTTGCAACCGTCGTCTTTATGAGTTTGTTCTAATAGGTGACAAACAAAAACATATAATGAAAATAACAGTGAAAGAAAAAGGTCAGGGAATTAAGGAAATAAGCAGAAAATCTAATCATGCAGGAACTGTCCATGATTGTTTTTTTTTGTTTTGCAATGGAGAATTGTTGTGACTGTTTTCCACTACTACAGGCAGTGAAGGTATCTCCATTAGATCCATTTACTTGACATGCTCTATGAATCTTGCAAAGCAGATACAGCAAACTGTAAATTTCATGCAGGGTGACACATTATTGTATCTGTTTTTATGGTTGAAAGTGATTTTAAATTTTCAGCGGTTCTGGTTTTGTGCTCATTTCTGTGTGTGTGTGTGTGTGTGTGTGTGTGTGTGTGTGTGTGTGTGTGTGTGTGTGTGTGTGTGTGTGTGTGTGTGTGTGTGTGTGTGTGTGTGTGTGTGTGTGTACCTTGGGTGTCGGGCATGAGGCGGTGGAAAGGCGGGAAGTTGCCTGTGTTGCCCGCGGTGACTCGGAAGGGGTGGAGCTTAAAGAGGCTGAATCTCGAGGGAGCACCTGAACGCCTCGAGAAATGATCGAGTCCGGGATCTACACACACACACACACACACACACACACACACACACACACACACACACACACACACACACACACACACACACACACACACACACACACACACTTAATGCTCGTCAAATAATTTTCCTCAGTTGTTTTGCTGTTAGCTAAAGCTGTCTACATGACACTTGTATTTTTGAAAAACTACTTAATTTGAACCTGTCGTCGAGTAAAGCAACAAACTCTTGTCCAAAACAATGCTAAAACAGATAGGGGATTGGTATATTTCTCATTTTGTACACGGTCTCGCATTACTTTCACGATGAACTTTCTCCATAAGTTAATAGAACACAAAACCATCCGTGTTTTACTGCAAGATCACGAGTCCTGACACTTCAGGATTTTGCTGTGAGGAATCTGACGACCGCCTTTGATTTCATGTAGGCTTTCAAAAGACTTGGGTTTAAAACGGCATTTGTGGCAGTGAGCTAAATGAGCTAAATGTTTTCATCAATACAGTGTCACATCAGTTGTGCCAACATGTACACAGCTCATAATGTGCATACTGTTTGCCATCATTAATCAAATATGCTGCAGTAAATACATGGGGACAGCAATTATTTGAGTAAAAGTTATCATCAATTAAATATTGATATTAATTTGAGGAACATAAAGACATAGTAAAGATTTGTAGGTCTTTCAAGTGTCGGCTTTGCTTAATATAAGAACAAAGACTAGAGACTATAGGAACTTCGTATGATTTAGTAACTCACCCCCCACATCAGTGTGTGGCACATTCACATGGGGTAAACGAAGTCTGCTTTTGCCTCAAATTTACTGAGCAAATCCCCGAACAAAGGATTATCTCTCAATACGATTTGATCTCACTCTTTCTTTCAATGGCACCCAAAATACAATCAAAGTTCTCATTAATGGATTTCACTGTAGCTTATTATTCGAATGCGAAAGAAAGAAAAAAAAAAAAAAAGGGATTCAAACCTCTGCAACTGGAACAGAAATAGTAGGTCATATGAACTGGAATTACAGACACAGTGCATACATAACAGTGGAACATTTGAGCAGGATTAAGCACAAACAAATAAAACTCTGCAGTTATTAGAATCACATGAGGAGTCCAGGTAACACTGGTCCCAAGTTGAATTAACTGAAACCAGTGGCTGCCTGGAAAGTAGAAAATCATTGTAAAAAGAAATAAAATCTTTTGGAAAATTGTCATCATTAATATAATGTTGCCATGGGTTGTAATCAATTGGCAATACCATGCAAAGTCTCTGTTCTGAAGAAAATTATGTGTAAACAGGTTATAGCTGATTTTTTGTAAAGGAACAGCATCGGGGTCAGTCAGTGGTCAAGAGGAAAAACAAATGAAATCAACCATGTGTGCTAAGGAGCACAGCATATTTAAGTAAAAAAAAAAAAAAAAAAAAGCACAAGGGACATATAGAGGATTTTCATTTCTATATTCTTGAATAACTCAGCTGAATTACTAAGGTGAACACGACAATTTATACAAGTTTTCTTGCATTATTTAGACAAAGCTTTTTTTCCCCCCTTACACCTACAAAGTGCTGCTTTCAACCTACAGCTGATTTTGCAGTTCGGGCCCCCATAACTGTTCCACTACTCCAGGTAAAAATGATAGTAGCCAGCTAAAAAGATCCCGTCCCTTTCTTATCAAGGTCATTGGGCTGTTTTTATTGGACGACAGTGCACTCTTAAAAGGTGTGGTTTTGGTTTTGGTTTTGACTTTAAAGGAATTTAAAGTCAAAACCATGATCAACACTCAATTGATTGCAACCCACTTGCACCATGGCTTGTTGGATAGTTATCTCCAAACCTACGGTATCTTTCTTAAAAAGAAACATATATATATAGATATATATATATAGATATATATATATGTCTATATATATAACAAATAACAGGCACCTGCAGTTTGTGACTAACAGATATGATGAACTGGCCAATGACAGGAAGAGGACAGGTGTACGTGTGAGTGTCTCACCTGCTGGTCATGAGTACAGGAGCAGGTGAAATGAGTAGGAGGGGCGGGTGTGTTGCCAGGCAGGTAGGGACCCCCCTTAGCCATGACCACAGCATGGCTCGTCTGATGGACACAAATACATGCATGCAGCCATGCACAGGCACGCGCACACACACACACACACACACGCACACAGACAAAGACAAAGACAAAGACAGATGAATGTTGACAAACAGGTGAATGAGATGTAATGGTATGAAGTTACAAAAGGTTTAAATTCTAAATAGCAGCTGCTTCAGCAGACACTGTATATGGATAGTAATTACTCAAACAAGTGATGATTGACATAATCTACATTCAAACGTGTTTTAATACACCTTGCAAGATTAAGACCCACGTTACACCAGTGGCCAGATTCATAAACTAAATACCAATATTCTGTGTGGGAAATAGTGGGACATGCCATTTTCCACACATAAACTCGTATTTATAATATAAAAGAATAATGTGGATTGAAAGTATTTGCCCCTCTTGCATAGTTAAAAAAAAACAACAACACACTTTTCAGGTGCAAGTGAAATGATAAGGAGGGAATTAAATATTGTGGGATGTAATCTTAAAGGTAAAGCTTGTTTTTCCAATTTCCATGACTGCGTCATCATTTTTGAGATCGACAAGGCAGTCTACATTTTCCTCAAAAGATCTCCTATAATGTTAATCTTAAATAGCTGTTCATGAGTGATGAACTTTATTATTCTTTTTAATTACATTCCTGCCATTACTTCCCTGTTTGCAGTCTTTACATTTTTCCTCAACTGTGAAGTAACCTGATTTGTAAGGTCTGTTTTGATATGAGTGCTATAAATTAATCAGTGATCTTTTTTTTTTTTTTTTATTGATGAAGAGCAACACTGATGCAGTTAAACTGCACTTCTTTGGTTCATGTCTTGGTTGCAAACAGATTTAAGAGTGTGTCCATATATATATATTTATGGCAAACTGTGAGATTGGCTTTACAAAACTAGCAAAAATAATATGTATGCATTTTTTCCCGTAAGTTTTAGTTGCGAATCTACATGTAGTTTTAGGCATATGGCCCCAGGTGTGATCATGGACCTGTATAGATGCGTTTTCTTGATAATGATGTTTCATCACAGGCCTTTATCGTCACACCAGGTATTAAAAAGCATTATCATAACTTTAGTTCTTCCCACATTAAAAGATATATGCAAATTTTGGAAGGCAGAGCCGACAGAACAATTAGCATGTCACCTTAAGAAGCAGCCTCCACGTGGAACGTAGTGGTCAAATGGCTGATGGAAATTTAAGGCATCTGTAAGCTCATTTTTCTTTAGTCTCGCCAACTTTTACAACAATAGTCAAATCGTGTTCCGACAGACAACAGCACCACGTGGAAAAAATACTGGCAACACATGCATTTCAAAACAATGAATGATTTACATGCAAAAGCCATCGGAGAGTATCAAGCAAAAAAAAAAAAAAAAAAACAAGCATCGTGATTCAATTTCAACGCAAAGCAAAGGTCAGCATTTACAATGTAAATAGTATATTTCTACAATTCTCCGGTGTTACTCAAATTGGACTTTATGGATAATATGTCATCATCTCTGTGGTGGTTAAAGCAACATGCCCACTAACATAGCCTCCCAGGTTTGCTGCAGTGTGGGATTTACCTATTTCCATTTACCAAGACAGGCATCATGTATGGCTTCCTGACAGACAGCTTGAGATAGTAGGAAGAGGTGGATTATAGTGACCAATCAATGCGTTCTTAAAGGAAAATGTTCCGCTTTCTATGCTGATACCCGCCCACTGTTGATTGTTAACGTGGTCAACTTAAACAGTACATTCCTCAGTGTGTGCCAGAGTGATCGAGAAAGCCGAGTTTTACAGCTACCAAAAATGACCCATGCAGACCAATGTTGCGTTGCAGAGAGTAGGACAAGCAAAAATGGTGAAGAAGGTGGTTACTCATCAGCTACTAGCTACTGTACTGTAACGTTAGCAGCTCTTGTAAATGCGAACAATAGAAATAAATAAAAAAACCTCGTTGAACGTTTGGGTTTATCACCACACGCGCTCGTCCTTTTGGCCAAAACACAGTTGAAAAAAACTCAACGATCGACTGACCTCTCAGGGCTGCTGACTTTGATTGTCTTTTCCAGTTTATGGTCGATATCCTAAAGGTCTCCCGCACACCTCCGTCCAAGCATGCATAGTAAACACGCCCAACTCTCTTGGTTGGGTTCGCCAACAGCATCCCAAAAAAAAAAAATCCTCCCACAGAAACTAGAATTACCGCCTCGTGGTTGTATGCCTCCGCTAACTACTCAAGTTATAGTTTACATGCATATCTGTCAAAAGGTTAGATACATGTTGCTGCAAAGAAGATTTCCACTTTAAATATATTTTAAACAAATATAAATGGGTGCTTCTCACACAACTTCAAAGTGAATCTTGGTGCCACATGTGAATAAGGTACTTAATACAATACATGTGAGGTCACACTGACCTCGACCTGCGACCACATAAAATCTAATCATTGTTGAAGTCAAGTGAACATTTGACACCAAAAAAAATGAATCAGTTTATCCTTGAGTCTGAGGGAATAATTGTGCCACATTTGAAGAGATACCCTGAAGGCATTTCCTTCATAATTTCACAGTGAGAAACGGATGTGAGCTTGTGACCTTGACCTTTGACTTTTGATCACCAAAATCTTATCAGTCCATCCTCGAGTCAAAGTGAATGCAAAATTTTAGGAAATTAACTACCAAAATCTCACGAGTTCGTTGTTAAGGCACAGTGAACATTGGAGACAAATTTCAACAAAAAAAAAATCCCTTCCAGGCGTTTCTGAAATATCACATTTACAAGTACGAGTCACTGGGAGGTTAATCTTCGAACGTCAACATCTTTGCAGTTTATCGTGATTGTGTTTAGCCATGTTTGAAAAAATTCCCTCAAGGTATTTTTGAGATATCCCATTCACGAAGACCAGATATCACGTTCCCTAGAACACGACGGACAGACCGAAGACATAACACTACAGCTATGCTATCACAACATGGAGGCATTGTTTAAAAGAAAAAAAAAAAAACTGCACGCCACAGAATGATTCAGTTTCACTTGGCATCGGAAGGCAATTTAAGAAAAGGCCTCCCCAAGTTGCCGTTCGCTCACGGCAGCTCAGTTTCTGGATGGTCCCTGCTGACCCTATCCTCTTGCACCGATAATCCAGCCTCAGCTCAACCTCTTTCCGCCGCATTTTCTTTTTCCTCTGAAACACAACTGTGAACGAAATAAATACGGCTAAATATCGGTCAGCCTAAACACAAATGTATCCTCGCCCCAAAACACCTTCTCTACTGTATCACATTTTCACTGTTGGAAAATGGAGCTAATCACAATACAAGCAAAAAGAACAAGGTTTTGTATTAAAGTGACATTTAGACGCCCCCCACCCGGCTACCCGGACAGCTTAGTCAGCCTATAGCTCTCGCAGGCATCAACTACGTCACTGTACGCGTCAAATGAGGGTGCTGACGCCGGAAAAAAAAAAAAAAGATTTTTGCAGGTGGAACACACAAAATATATCGAGGAATTTCTTGCTTCAATTGACAACATTTACCATCAACACTGATTGGGGATATACATTAAAAAGTTTCCGTCAGTGGTGTCAACACCAAGCTGAGATGCGACGACAGTGAAAGCCAAACCACCTGATGTAGTCGGGCTGATCCAATCACGTTCCATCTGTATGTGTTCTGCATACAGCATACTTAGTTTGTATCCCAAATACAGATTGTGTATTACCAGGTGTAAATGTGAGGGCTAACAGTAACATGCAGTGATTGAACCAGGATCACTTTCCCTCCCCTTTCCTTAGAATTTACGTCCCATCGCAAGACTTTTGCAAGAAATTTGAGGACAGCTACACTTCCTGAAATGCAAAGCCGTGTATTTTAGTTACAACTAGTATATGTATTTGTTTTTTTAGTCTTGCAGCAGCCTATATCATTTGAGCAGCATTTGTCAATAGTACAGTAGCTTGCTGCTGCAATGACCCATTTTCCCCACAGTGATCATTAAAGTTTCATCTGTCAAGTTTCCAGCAGCAGCAACACTGGTCTCGGTGTGTCTTGTTCGACTGGTTACCTTGGCAGCAATGGCGGCTGCAGTGATGTGAGAGGAGCCATGCTGGTGATGGTGGTGATTGTGCGCATGTTGAAGTCTCCTCCTGTCATCTTCCTCATCCTCCTCTTCCTCGCACTGGGTGCCACGCTCCATGGTGTGTGTGTTCGAGTGTGTGTTAGTGTGCATGTTGCCCAGCAGAGGGGACGGGGAGGGCAGCTGCTCCAGGGTGGCGTGTGTGGTTTTAACACTGACCGTGGCCTCACGCAGCAGGTCGATGGCATGGGGCAGAGCGGGCAGAATGAACTGGAAACACTCCTGGAGATAACAACAACATTTCATTTAGGAGCATTTAAAAAAAATAAATAAATAAATAAAGAATCAGTAACCAGACATAACTTCAGCTGTTAATAGTTGAACACAAATGATACTGTCCCACCTTCATCACTGCGTCAATGAATGAGAAGATGAATTCTGTGCTTTTCACATTGACAGAGAGAAATATTTTCACATCATGATGCCATGTCTTGGGTTTGATGAGACTTTTTCACTTCCTGATCTGTGGTTAAAGCCGGAATATAACAGTTCCATATTTTTCTAATTTATTGGCATTAAACATAGTTAACAATAGACACAGTGGATACTTAAAGCCTCATTAATTGATCCGTTGACAAGCTGTAGAACAAGCTGAAAACACAACACTGGCAAATCAGTGTTTCCCACATATAGACTTTACTTGGGCAGTAAACTAGTGGACCACCACCCCTCTACTTCACCAGTCTCTCTCCTCTGCTTCACTCCATGTGTGTGCAGTGGGGGCTGAGCCCCGCCCTTCATGAAACACAGAGAGCAGAGGAGAGAAAATAGCACAACCATCAATGACAACAAAAATGCAGTAGAAACTCTAACACTGAGCTGAAAATAAACACGTGTGCATACATAAGGTAAATACAAACGCCAATGTTTGATCCTTCAACTGAGTGAGTGAGGGATCAATGTTACACCACTGGTAACAAATGCAGCAAATTACATTTCAAGTCTAAGACCCTATTTGTGTTTCACACCTGGTCCAACCATGTACTAGGTTTTAACCAAGAATTGTGTTTCTGTCAAGGGCACAAGAGTGACAACGGTCGAGGAAACGCTGGGTCTCAACTTTGGTAAATCTTACATTACGACGCATTATTTAGAGCTTTTCAAACTGTTATGGCCACGCATGAATTGCGTGTACTGCAGTAATTGAGTGCCGATGAGAGGCCCCTCTGTGCAAAGCCGCTTAGCTAATGTCTACCAGTAGTCTCCGTGTGAGGCGTAAATTGTAGGTACAGAAAATAACCTGGGTTCCACTCTCCCCCATTATGCAGAGTCTCTGCATGAACATCAGTCACACGCTATACCACCCACAAGTAAATTCTCAACCTGTGGGAAACACAGCACAATACTATCATTAAAGGACCGGGAGGCACATTAGCGTGCATTTTGAATCATGTTTGTGTCCACCTGACAAAGGTTAACTCCAATCTTCACTCTTCTTTAAGCGCTGTTTTGGTCTCTACGAGCTCCAGAAAAGAAATGTCTGACTCTTTTTGCGCGACTATTTTCACCAGCCAGTCGGCAAGTGTGTCTTCTTGCAGTTTCGTGCCGGGGTAGGTAGTGAACACCACTGTTCACTGTTTAGAGCAGTTCATTAAAAAAAAAAAAACATCTGTATGCTTCTGTTTTGAAAAAAGGCTGATGACAATGGACACAGTCAATCCTCTGAAAGAAACACCCAAAAGAATGCTCTCTCGAGTTAATTCTGGTGCATAATGTTTATACTGACAACCGATCAAATGACAATGTTTAACCTGTGAAATGTGTCTCTTGCAGTGGCAAATCCACCAAAAAATGACGACAGCTCCAGATATTTTCTTACACTATGTAAACCGTCAGATGCTCACGTTACGCTATCACTGTGTCAGATAAAGCGCTATTGAGTGTCATAACTAATAGGTTATAGGCAGATTGCCTAAAGGTGTGTATACCATTTTAGCAGAATGCAGTGTTACAGAGTCAGCACAGTTCACTAAAGTCAAAGAAAAGTACCTGGGAGCCCTTCTTGCTCCCTGGAAGGTTGATGATCAGAGTTTTGCCACGAATGCCACAAACTGGCCTGTAAACAATGCAGAAGAAGTATATTAGAGCAAGAAGAGGATATCACACGCGGGAATCTGGTTAAAAATACAACAGATCAGCACTGCAGCTCCGGATGTAGACATAATGCTTAACTGAGTGAGATTAAGCTTTCACCTGGACAGCATGCCTAGCGGTGTAACATTGAGGGATCCCATCAGCATGGCCAGAGCCATACCCGGGGCCTCTCGCTCTATCACCTCTCTGGTGGCCTAGAACACAATCACAGGAACTGGTAATTAGGACATTTCAAGCACTTGTTTTATCCCCAAGAATTTTTGATTGCAAATATACTCCACAGACAATTTGTTTCAAACAAAGCTTACTCGTTTAGCTTCTGACTGTCTTGTTTTTAAATCACAGTAACAACTTTATGTTTCCATTATCCATTTTATTGAAGTTTTGCAGTCAGTCTGTGTGTACCTCCGGTGTAACATCTCGCGGTGCAAAGCCAGTTCCTCCGGTAGTGAGAATGAGGTTCAGCTCATGTTCATCACACCAGTCCAAAAGAGTATCCTGTGCACATAACAAACACACACACAAAGTTAGCAACTACGACAATGTATTCTCTCCACCTCCAATACTATGGGGCCAACAGGGCAGCTGCAATGAATAAAGACACTGTTCTTCAAACACTTCAAACTCCAGTGATGACAAACATCTGCTCTGCTCAAGTGTCCTTGAGCAAGACAATCCAGTTCTAAAGGTGCTGCTCAGGTACTCAAGAGACAATTTCACCACACAGGGCTGAACACAGGGCCATGTTCTCATTGCATTCAGCGGCTAGAAGAGCATTAAATTGAGAAATGATGACTGACTAAGTGTTGGATGATGGACAGATGGCTCCTGCCAACTGCTAGTAAGACTTGCGAGCCAGGAAAGCAAAGTATGCAGGGAAAAATGTGCCTGTTTTCATTCAGTGTTGAGGCAACACAGTTTGTATCTCGGTATAAACTGTTTCTCTTTGTTCTGTGACAGATTGTTTTTGTAGCATGCCGTTAGGTGCCTCAAACACTGTGAATGATTTTGTTAAAGCAAAGACACGTACCTTAATTTCATCGATCTCATCCGGAACAATTTTGTAGGCTGATATGACTCCTCCTAGTCTGCAGGGATAGACAGAATAACAGTTAGTGTAATGTTAGGATGTGTATGTGTCAGTGCGTTTGTGTGCACACCATTAACTTCGTGTGCAGACTCACAGTGAGGGATCATGGACCAGATCCTTCAGGTTGACTCCACTCCTGTCCTCAGCCAAGTTTCGGAAACAGCTGTCACTTACTGAAGAGGACAGAAGTCAAGATTAGCAAACACAAAATCTCTGACAGGAACCAATGATGTGCTTTTACTCATTACATATTCAAAATAAAACAGATTCCTGATGTCTACAAGAAGAGTGGAACCCAAGTTGACACTATTGAGTTGCTTCAAAGGAATTTCCGTTATGTACACCGAGTAAAAGGTGCTGAAAAGTTCACAGGTCTTCCCATGCCGAAGAAAATGTAATTTAGTCCATTTTCAAAGGGAAATTAGGCATCTCACAACACTAAATGTCACTAAGAAAATATGGTAAAAAAAAAAAGAAAAGTCCTTCCGTCACTTAATGCGATACTACCAGAGGCCTTCAGTTTAATGGACAGATGTGAGTGTGGTACTATCAAATTCTCAGAAGTGAATAAGCAAATTTCCCCAAATTAGTTTTGATCAATATTAATAGGAATGTGTAAAAAGCCAGCTTTGATTGATCTCAATAAGTCCATGCAACTTTTTTTCAGCCGATTTGTTTTCCAAGAGAAAAACAAATAAGACTACAACTGACATTATCCCCTCTAATAACGTGAGTTAAATGCTGGGTATTACAACGGATTACATTGCAAGACCTTTAAAGCAACTTCAGATATTTTGCTGGCCTGTCATTACAATCCTCTGATGCATAAATACAAAAACAGAGCTTCTTTTAAAACCCCACATTGGGTTCAAGGACACAAATATTTACCCACACTATCAACGTCGGTATCTGGGTGAAAGTTGGTTCGAGTTGTTCTCATGATATAAATAAATAAAATTGAATGAGCATCATTTCCCTCCATTTTCAGGTGGAATCACAGACAATCTCTACCTCTCCTGTAGTATCACATGCTAGTCTTCCCTTAAATTTACTGTGTCAAGAGGGCTACGCAGATCAAATTTAATGACATCTGGCTGCAGATCCCATCACAGCACCTCTGTTCCAAAATAATTCCAATAATGTGCTTTACTGTTTTTTAACAGACTAACTGTTGAGGTTATTGAAATATAATATTCCTAACGGTTTGATTTGGTACATTCGACTGCTTTATTAGAGTGAAGCCAGGAGAGCTTGCTTTCTTTCTCTCCAAAAACTGGGATTACATTTTTTACCAACTGATAAATATAATCTCTCTGGGGTGAATGATAAAAGAAAGCTAAATTAGGCAAATGTTGCACACAAAACTGTATGCACACCCTTAAATTCATTCAAATTCAAAATACGAGTCCTTCCTTTTAATTATTCAGCCGACCACTACGGTCTTTTTAAAAGTCATATCAATATTGATATTTGACAGAAAAAAACAACTGAAACAATGTTTTCAACGTTAACATGAAAGATAAATAGTGTAGTGTGGTATTTTACAGTTGAAAAATGAACCTGTAAATGCTTTCAGAGCGATATCCATGCAAAGGGGACAGCTTCCAAATGACCTCAAACGCACTTCAAGATTTCTTTCGTTCAATTTCCTGAAAATGATTGGCCAACATAGATACATCTATCAGCCATGACATGAAAAAAAACACCTGCCAAATATTGTGTAGGTCCCCCTCATCCACAGCTCTGAACCATCAAGGCTAGGGCTGTGACCAAGTGGCAATCAACCGTGACGTTACCCATTGTTTTGTAAACCGCCATTTGGCCTCGAATTTGGTATATTGGCTGTTGCCATCTTGCTATTTTGGAGCCATGATTGACCATATTTGAACGAGCTTGGGAGGAGCGAATGCTGAATCAGACTCGATCTTCGAGGACTCCACCTATAGCGACAACCTGACTGCACCACAGGCATGTCAATCAAATAGACACGCCCTCAACAGTACCACTTTTTGAGACCTAATATTTACTAACGATTGCATTATTTCAGATGGACCGCTAGAAAATAATAAGTGACTTTAGCATATAACACCATAATGACTTGTGGAAAAATGTATTTACATCCATTGCTATGCAGATGACACCCAGCTATATTTTTCTATGAAACCAGACAAGACAAATCAGTTAGTAAAACTTCAAGAATGTCCAAGAGACATAAAGTTCTAAGGCAATCAAATTTATCCGCCAATTATCTCGGTTTTGCTAGCTAAAGTCACTCCTTCTTATTCGTTTTTTTTGCTGTCCATGTGAAAATAGTCCCATCACGGATTAGAAAATAAGCCTCAAAAAGCCATGTTTTTGGGGGCATGTCTGTTTGATTGACAGGCCTGTGGTGCAGTCAGGTTATGGCTATTGGTGGGCGGGACGTAGTATCGGCGAGTTTCCAATTAGATCGAGCGAAATCCACAGCAGTTACGCTGTTGAAAATGTAAGGTAAGGTATCTATATTGATTATTTCATCAAAGTAATGCAACGTATTATATTTGATTACTTTCCTAACAAATATAGTTAAATGGTTTTCACTTGTATAGCGCTTTATCACCTCATCAGTCTCAAAGCGCTTTTACATGGTTTTCCATTCACCCATTCACACACTAATGAAACTGAGCTGCCACGCAAGATGCCCGCCATCAGGAGTACATTCACACACCAATGGTATGCCATCAGGAGCAACTTAGGGTTCAGTGTCTTTCCCAAGGACACTTAGGCATGTGGACAGGAGGAACCACCAACCTTCCAATTAGTTGGCAACACACTCTCTTAAAGTCTTATAACTAAATGTAAACTAGGCGGTGTAAAACCTTACAGCAGTACTCAACACTGATTAATATCAAACTTTGATTATAAGGTCTTCAACATAACTTAAGATTGGAATGTTTTGTGTGTTCAAGTGACTTATAAATTGTCAATAATTGACTTTCATATCCTCAAGCAGAAAGTTCAAGAACCAGGTGGCCCTAACTGGAAAAGTCCAGTCACATTAAGTCTGTGAAAAAACTCAAACAGGGATGATGTCCTCTTGTCATTTTTTGAATTTGTCAAGAGACATGTTTGTGACTGAGCAGCTGGTTCAATTTATTGGCGAGCCTAATAAATATATTGCCTGATATAGTCCATTATATATATACATACATATAGTTAATGCCAAAATTATTCATACCATGTCAAATTTTCATGTCTAGTGAATTTGTATTTGACCAGTAGGTTTCATAATCTCTAAATGACTTAAACAAGTGACAAAACATTGGAAGACATTTTGCCAGAGATAATAAATAATAATAATAATAAATCCTAACTATTTCCATGTCATATTATACACTTTTTTACTAATATGGCAATGTCCAAAATTCTCAGCATTCTCATCAACTATAAATTGAGAACAGCTCAAGCAGTAGTTTTCTAGTCCATGACTACTCCCCATTGCAAGTCATGGCTAAAACCAAAAAGCTCAGTGAGGACCTCTGGTGTGGCTGCTTTACATTATCGACATGATATTTTTCATAGAAATGTAAAAAAAAACAACAACAAAAAACCATGGAAATAGTTCATATTTTCATTTATATCTCTAAGCACAATGTCACTTGGTTTTGCCATTTCCAGGCAGAAGTAAAGACAACACCAAATGTCTTCACCATCGATCCACATTTACACATGTCAACTGACAGTATATGAAATTGCAAATCTGGCCTTTGCAGAATGTAGCTATTCTACATTTATTTTAAATATTTTCAACAACTTCCACATAATGATCACAACCAGCAATATGGTTGTCTTTCATTTTGTACTTCCCCATTCTGTCTGTGGCTGTCACCCCTAAGTCCAGCTCCATCCGTCAATCTTTGAACCCCACAAACTTGTTTACCAAATCTGACCACTGTTCTGAAGGTATAAACAGAATCCTGAAAGACCAACTACGTGGATTAAAAAAAACATTATTCCATTACCCAAGTTTCGACTCTACATCTCCTAATCCACGGGTAGTCGCCACACGTGATATAAAGTACATCCTTACTCAATCTGTACAATGTCAATGTTAAACATTTGTCAGTTAAATTTGCCCGCACTAATGTAAATTCCTCTGATTTTCGTCAGCGCAATCAGGTTTTAACTTCAGCACAGCAACAACAAGCACGGCTGAGAGCGGCACCACGTTGGGAGGAGTACCCAAAAAAGGGTAGCGACTTCAGAAAGTGTGAAAGCGATTTGTTCTCAAAATATCCGCTGTACAACAAGCCACAGTAATATGTTAGATTTATGATTACATATAAAACTGTGACACTTATTTTGTCGCATATGTATGTTCCTTGAAAATAAATAATCAAATATTTTACAGTATTTTGTTATATCATTAAAAATATTGTTATCGTAGAAATACCCTGAAATATTGTGATATTATTGCAGGGCCAAATTGCTCACCCCTGCTCTTGTTTTTTTTTTTTTGGCAGTTAAGCCCAAGGCCCTTCTTGTTGAGGCCATGACCTATTTGAAGCTTTTCTTAAATTATTTCAGTTAAATTTAGCACATCTGGTAGGCAGCTTTACCTAAGTCCATTCTCGGGGGCAAACAGACATCAGTTGCTCAGTATCTGATTTAACGCAAGAGTTTATGCATCTTGATCAGCAGAACGGGCGGCGCTGTGGTGCGGTGGTCGGCACTGTCGCCTCACAGCGGAAAGGTTCGGGGTTCGAATCCGGGCTGGGGCCATCCATGCACGTCAGGTTAATTGGTGATTCTACAAATTGCCCTTGGGTGTGAATGAGAGCATGAATGGCCTTTGTTTCCATCTGTCTCTATGTGTGTGATAGACTATCCAGGATCCAGCCTTGGTGACCCTGTTCAGGATAAAGTGGGTCGAGATAGCGGATGGACCGGTTCACCGGCCACATCATTTAAGAAAATAACTCAAAACTATAAATCCTAACCATACTCTGAAGTTGATCTAACTTCCACAGCAGACATGTCAAACAACCCCCCCCCCCCCACACACACACACACACACACACACACACAGTAACATGGATGGGGGTCGGGGACCGTGTGCTGACATGTGACAGGAGGTTGTTTGCTTTTGTCACCTGGATGGACCTGAGGGTAAAGCTGCTGTGAGCCGAGATGCTACCTCATCAAATCACGACGGACTTTCCAAGCCAAACTGCTGGCTCCCATCCTCTTAGCATTATCCTCACGTCTCCCGCTGCCTTAAGCAAGGAGACAGCAGGGGTACTGGTGACCGGTGGCTGTCACAAGCCTGTATTACTGGTCGAAGTTCTCCTCTGGACGTCAGCCAGGCTCATTGGACGAGCTGCTTAAAAACACGACCTGCACAACAGACAATTATTCTCCCATTTGGCGCTGTGCCTTGTGCTGCAATTTATTATTATTATTATTTATTTATTTTTAATAGAAACCCCACGATCTATGGATTTTTGCATTAAATAAAAAAAAAATTAAAAAAAAGACAGCCATTACGTCCAAATGCTGTCAAAAAAAAAATAACCATAGTATCTGCGGATTGGAAAAAAAAAAAAAAAGATAAGATACCGGATCTGCAAAGGGGACATGAATAATGCAGCTCATGTTTGCTCGGTAACGTTATGTGGTAGAAAATGTAATGTTCCCATGCGTCAAGGTAGCAACTTGCAGCAAAACAAGACCGGGGAAATGAGAGTGGGGGGGAGGAAGGGGGAGGAAGTTGATTTCAAAATAAAAGCGCCAGTGTTTTGTTTTTTGTTTTTTTTTTAAACTGAATTGCTGCACATGTTTTACCAAGGAAGATCTCGCCCCACATTTTGAAAGCTGTTTTTTTTTTGTTGTTGTCCCCTTTCTGTCGGGCTTGACGCTAAAAAAAATATTAAAAAAAATAAAAAAATAAAATAAATCTCTATTTACTGTCACGTCCCGACGCTTTAATGTGACAGGCGAGTCTTTACGCGTAAAATACACACGCGTTTCAAAAATGCGAATCGCCTAATATGTCCCGGAAACCCCCCCCCTCCAACAAACACCACATCTGTCCCGACCTGTCCGGAGAACCGGAGACACGAGCCCGACAGAACCGGTTAGCATGCTAGCTGACGTTAGCTGGCTCTGCAGCGAAGACGGCTCGTATCGTGACATCGACGTGCACAAGCAACCGATGACAAAACAAAACACGGAGGGTCTCCGTTAATAAGCGGGGTTTTTTTGTTGTTGTTGTTGTTGTTGTCGCATTTCGTCAAAACCTTCCTCCTCCTCCTCCTCCTCCTCCTACCTGTCAGGATCCCCACTCGGGTCTGATGGTCGTGGTTGGTGAGCACCATCCCGTCCGCCGCCATGTTTACAACCTCTGTCTGCACTGTGACGGCACATACATAGAAATCGTGTTGTGGTGGTGGTGGTGGTGGTGCGGGCTGCTGCTGCTGCTGCTGCACCTCTGGAGGACAACTCTAGTGTGTGCGTGGCGTGGCGTGGCGTGCGTCAGCGCGCGCGCGCGTGCGTGTGTGTGTGTGTGTACTCGTGTCCTTTAGTGTAAATGCCCTTCAACCAATGAGATTTGGAGATTTGGAGACTCCGGTACAGACTGGTATTATATAGATAACAGTTAGGTGACCTCTGTAAAAAAAAAAAAAATTAAAAAAACAATTACATTGACCCCCAGCATTGTCTGGTCAGTCCATCAGTTCCTGCTTCGATCCCAATTTAAATATTTTCGAGTAAACTTAAACTACAGTAAATATCTTGCTCTTGAGCTCGAAGCAAAACCAACAATCATCATAGCGTATAGGCCACCGAAGTACATCTTGAGCAGGGTAACTGGCGTTAATTTCTGCAGGAACTGTCAGAGTTGGTCTCACTAGGTATCACCAGAAATTATTGGTATATTCTGAATGGAGGCTTGAATATTCATGTTAATAACAAGAACGGCCACAAAGCTATGGAGCTTGTGAATTTACTGGACAGCTTTGAACTGACCCAACGTGTACAGAAGCCACCCACCAGCATGGTAACACTCTGGACTGAGTGATAACAAGAGTGGTACACGTGGATAATGTTTCAGGATGTGAATTACCTATGTCTGACCTTCACTGTATATTTCATGATGTGATTGTAACCACAACAAAAAGAGACTCCTTGATGAAAGGGCCGAACCTAAATTCTCTGAGATGATGAGATCAATTGAGCCATGAGTGCTCTTTAAATGACATGGTTGAACAATTCAACAGCACTCTGTTGTCTGTTTTAAATACTGTTGCTCCTGTGAAGGTCATAAAGAAGTCGACCGGTCGGATCTTCCCGTGGTTAAACAATAAAAGTGTGAAAGAGAACAAGAGAACTTGTCAGGCAGCTGAAAGAAAGCGGAGGAAAACTGGACTCACAATTCACTGCAGTATATAAAAAGAAGCCATGACTTCTTATAACGAAGCAATATGTATGAAAGGCTTACTTTTCTAAGATTATTACAGAGAATGCTGGGGACTCCGACCCTATGCAAAAACGCTCTGTCTCAATTATCTATGGCTCCATTGACTTCCTTAACTCGGACCCGACGTCTCATTTGAAACAGCCCTGGGAAAAAGAAATTGGTAAACCAATATCTGATAACCACTGGGTTCGTATTCACGATTTGTCACACTCCTCTTCTATTTGTGCGAGGCACGGGCTGTTGCAATGCAAGGCTTTGTTTCGTACACACTACACAGTGACAGCTGCAATAGGTGCAAACAGTCACCTGCCAACCATACCCATATGTTTTGGTCCTGCCCAAATGTAAACGTTTTTTGAGATCTGATAGGACATCTTAAATCATATCAAACTTGAAAAGATCAGATTCTCACTCAGAGACTCCAATGACTCCTTCGAAGAGACCGGTTTTGTTTTTGTTTGTATCAATTTTTACACAACATCTTTTCAGAGTTGTTTGTTTGTTATATTTGTAATGTCTGTATTCAGTGGCAGTTTGTCACAGTTATGCCACCTCCGAGCGACACAAGGTTGAATGTAATGTATTCTCTATCCCAGCTTTCTGGGGGCAAGTCCTGTTTTTTCTGTTCAAAATATTTGCAAAATCAATAAAAAGATTTGAGAAAGAATATTGTTCTCCACTATTGAGCAGCTACTCAACATTAGACCCGCCACCCTGCAGGTCTCAGCATCACAATGTGAAGAACTAGAACTGTTCTTCGGAGACAAAGCCACCTCAATCAGAGCCAGTATTGCTGCTCATGTAAACACAGACCTCCACTTCCTGTATTGACCCTATACCAGCAGTATTTTTTAAGCAGGTATTCAACAGCATTTTCAGTCATGTCCTTGAGATTTCTAAACGCATCTCTTCAAGTAGGTGTTTTCCCAGATGCCTTCAAAACATCTGTTGTAAAACCCTTACTAAAGAAACCCAACCTCGATGTCGATGCATTGACCAGTTATAGGCCAAATATCTAACCTTTCATTTATTAGTATAAGATACTTGAAAATATAGTTTCAGTGCAAATAAACTCCTTTCTTAAAGAAAACAACAACCTGGAGGAGTTTCAGTCAGGCTTCAGATTGTGATTGGCTGTGAAGTCAGCCTGCTGGTTTGAACTCAACAATGTTACCACCGCAAAAAAAGTCCTGCCAGGGGATCATGTGAAGGTGATGGATGCTGTTTTATCTGGAAAGTCCTTCTCCACCAGTGTATCAACATAAACCCATTTTGACCTGTATCTTAATGAGAAGAGATTTCAATGGCCAAAAATGCCATTTTTCAACTGCAGCAGGTAACTTCACTATGCAATTTCACTGGTAATGATTCTGGTAATTTTTTTGTTTTGTTGAAGTAATGTTAATGAATAAAACATTAAATAGATTCATGTATGTTAAATATTAAGACAGCGAACCAACGAACTAACAATTTTTATATTTTTTGGGATTATGGAATTTTGAATTACTTTCTTAAGTTACAATAGATTTTTATTAGTTTCCTAAATCTGTTAATAACGCTATTTGTGAATGATAATTAACAACTGCAATTCAAAGTCCAATCAGGAGATTTTTGTTCTCTCATTAAGTTTTTGGTCATCTCATCAGCAGAAGCAAAAATACCTCGCACCCCTTTCTTAATGAAATGAATGGAGAACATACTTCGGTCATTTCCACTTTTGAACAGAGATTGATGACATCATATTGGCCTAAATCCACCCAGTTTCAAACCTAAGCAAAGATCTAATGATCCGCAACAGAACTGTTTTCACAACAGAAATTTTGACATGCCATGGCAGAAAAAGCACATGGTATATAAAGTATGGCTGCTTTTCACTTAGTGGACTTGTAGCTGTTGTGCATGTTGGCTCACTGTCATGGCTGACTGGGACACTTCAAAGAAGTGAGCCATTGTTATCAAAATTAGTTTCTCCTGTGCTTTTCTTGCTATCACAAAGTCCAACGTCTGTTTTGAAAAAGGTCTTCAAGTAACAATACTTTTGAAGAAGAGTTCAAGAAACCACCACAAAAGCTCCCCTGGCACTTATTAGTGTTTCATGTGAGCAGGAGGAGGGGAGGTTGTTCACTGTGCCCTCGGCCAATCCATATATGCTGTGACTCAGGAAAAAACTTGATTCAGACTTCCCAATCCCAAATTTGCTTAAAATTATCCATTAATTATGACATAACTCATCTCGGAAGGACAATGTTTATAAAACTCGTTCTTCCTTCTCAAGAAGACAGTATGAACCCCAGCATGAGCTCAGTCACAAATTTGGTAGCTGTCCACGAGGAGGCAGCAGTGGACAAAATGTGGTTAATGAAGTGATAGTCCTCTCCCCCATCAAACCCTACAGTTACACAAGTTCAGGCTACCGTCTTCCTCCGGGTTCATGGGTGTCTTTTAGGTCCTAATGAAATCCCATCTGCAAAGATGGCTTTGGTGTAACAGATGACATGGACACAACCAAAAGTACATGGACCCTTCACTAAAAATCCTTGATTAGACACCAAATCCACACAGGCAAAGAGCCATGACAGAGAATAAACACCCTCGTTAATAGAGAAAAATCACTATGTTCAATGTATTTACCATTCTCTATGTTGGAAAGTGTACTTTACTCTGTGTATTGACAACAGTCTCTCCTTTCCCATGTGAATGTGTCTCACTCCCATCCGAGTGTGTCTCTTCCCCACCTGGACATGTCCCTTCCCCATCCGAAGGAGACACTTTCCCACCTACATAGGCTGATTTACTTATTGTAAACAAGCTAAAAAAAAAACTGTTTGTGTCCGTTCACATCTTGCATTGGCCTTACCAAACGTTTCATCTCAGAAAAATTCATTTTGAAATGTATTTACAATATTACAAGGAAATGACATTACGATTATTTTGTCAACATGGAGAACACAAATACATCAGCAATTAATTCAGTCTCCACTGTAAATCATCACTGTAGTCGCTAAATCTTGCTCCTTCTGCAGGTTTTGAGCTTTTCATTTCATTATGGTCTGCCGAGAAGAGGCAACAGTTAACTTTACAGACCCACTCTGTGATCCTGTGCTGAGTGTAGTACTCATCATCATAGTCCTCCTTCAGTCTCTCTGGATGACCTTTGTCATCAAAGTTCTCAAGATATTGCTTCAGTAGCTGAGTCATCAGAGCAGAAACCTCCCTGTTGCCCTGGTTCAAGTCATGCCAGTCATGATTAACCATGACTGGCATCGCCATATGTCTGTCACTGGCACCAGGATAGCTACCGTCATTCTTCTTTTGTTTGCACCAGGGGATCCATAGGTTCCACAGTCAGTGTTGCAGCTGGCTGATCATCAAAGGTCTGTCGAATAAGTCTGCTGCAATTCTCTGAATCCTGGACGGCTTCTTTATTTCTTGCTGCAATAGCAACCCTGATGTTATTATATATCTTAGACTCCTGATTTGCTTTCCCACAAGACAGAATTATTAGGCATTTTATATTGGTATTATTGCATTTGATTGGATATATTTAAAATGTTCAGACAAATCCTGTATGAATCCATTCAAAACACCTGCCAAACATCTCTTCCTTCACTCAAAGTAGTGATAGCATAATTCAGAAGAAAGTTAAAAGACCTTTCGTGAGTTTCCGCACCACTAAATAAACAATCTGTAATGTAAGTAGGTGTCCGTATGCATATTTTTGACCCTGCATGTATAATTCTGACACTGCCAATATTTAAGAAAAACCCTAAATACATTAAAAATTGTATTCCAAATTATTTTATCTATTAAAAATGCATGTTTGTCCACTGTGAGCATTGATATCATCCCATGAATGGGTTATAACACAACATTGACACTAGTATTCACCACACAGAGACACCAGTCGTCGCTAAAGGCAGTCTGCCTTGTTCTTGTTTCCCATTGGTCAAACCGTCAGTCACTCACACTGCGCAGCCGCAGCTCGTAGGCTGTCAGTGCCATAGCAACCATAGCAGACATCAACCATCAACATGGTAAGTGGTCTCGACCACGTTTCGTTGCTATTTTTTATTTGTTTTTTTTCTTATTTTGGCGGTAGTAACCATCCAGACTCACATCCAGTGACTTGGTGTCTGAGAGTCACAACTAATGTCGACACGACTGTCGCTGCGAGCTGACACGGGCTAACTTTAATTAGCTGGTTAGCTAGTTAAATAGCTAGCTTAAGATCAGCTGAGTCCTAAAAGTCTGTGGATGTCCGTCCCGATATTTTCCTTCTTTTTTCTTTTCCTAAGGATGTCTCGTATTGTGTCCTATTGTATCTATAGCGGAAACCTCAACATCGAAATTATAATTGTTATTAAGATACGCACCTGTCTTCTACCTGTCTTCTACCTGTCTTCTACCTCTGTCTTCTACCTGTCTTCTACCTGTCTTCTACCTCTGTCTTCTACCTGTCTTCTACCTCTGTCTTCTACCTCTGTCTTCTACCTCTGTCTTCTACCTGTCTTCTACCTCTGTCTTCCACCTCTGTCTTCTACCTCTGTCTTCTACCTCTGTCTTCTCTCTGTCTTCTACCTGTCTTCTCTCTGTCTTCTCTCTGTCTTCTGCCTGTCTTCTACCTTTGTCTTCTACCTGTCTTCTCTCTGTCTTCTACCTGTGTCTTCTACCTCTGTCTTCTACTTGTCTTCTCTCTGTCTTCTGCCTGTCTTCTACCTCTGTCTTCTACCTGTCTTCTCTCTGTCTTCTACCCCTGTCTTCTCTCTGTCTTCTACCTGTGTCTTCTACCTGTCTTCTCTCTGTCTTCTCTCTGTCTTCTACCTCTGTCTTCTCTCTGTCTTCTACCTCTGTCTTCTCTCTGTCTTCTCTCTGTCTTCTCTCTGTCCTCTACCTCTGTCTTCTCTCTGTCTTCTACCTCTGTCTTCTACCTGTGTCTTCTCTCTGTCTTCTCTCTGTCCTCTACCTCTGTCTTCACGGTACCGGGTGAATTCAGCCTCTCCGTGTCTAATAAAAATGTCACGTGGTGTTTTCCAGACTAAACCAATGACTGTGAAAGAAGCGCTGTCCAAATGGGTGAGTGTCTCAACAGACGTAGAAAACCATTGTGTTCATCACAACTATATACAAGAACGTGTGCGTGCGTGCGCGCGCGTGTGTGTGTGTGTGTGTGTGTGTGTGTGTGTGTGCGTGTGTGTGTGTGTGTGTGTGTGTGTGTGTGTGTGTGTGTGTGTGTGTTTCATACAGGAGGAGAAGTCCGGGGAGAAAGCGAGTGAGGCCAAAGCCATAAAGCTGTATGGTCAGATTCCTCCTATAGAGAAGATGGACGCGACTCTCTCCACACTCAGCAACTGCGAGTGAGTCCTGTAATGACGCATATATAAATGTTTTTATTTTAACATGTTTTACGGTACGGTAGCGCTCTGAAGTTCTTTTTGAAAGTACAGGTCTGTCTCTAGTTTTTAGTCCTACCCAGTGAGACACGTGCATGGTTTACTTTTTTACATGTTTCCGCATGCACTTTGAAGGCTTGTGATGAACATTGTTTAGCTCTTTTATATGATATTTGCGGGATCAAGCAGGCATCATATTCAACGGTAGCCTACACGTTTTTTTCTGGGATGCACACATACATGTGATTTGATCCATAATAAAGGTACGAAGGGCTGAACACATATATATTTTTTTTAGGATTAAGTCAGCGTAGCCTTGAGAGAAAGGGCTGCCTCACATTTAAACTTCTGGAACTTTGCGCATTAAAGGATAATTCTGGTTCGTGTCAAAGTGGTGTATTTCCCGTCAATGTGGGCGGCCTTAATATAGATTAAGCAATTTGTTTGGCTGACTTAATCACTCCGCGCGCCGGCTTGTGTGCGTGGGGAAATGACTCGGGCTGAAATTAGTTTGCGAAGGTCCTCACGTTGGTCCGTGGGGTTTATCCTCCGTCGCGTTGAGCTGTTGATTTTTCCAGAAAGTCAGCCCGACACATTTCAACAAACCGGCCTGCACGGATGAATATGCGTCAGATTTTGTCTAAATGGCGAGATCTTCTGACGGAAACCCTCAATGCATTCAACAAAAAAAAGGATTTTCCTAGGTGGCCAGTTTCTGCGTACTTTCAGTCAGACTCGGAAATAAAGGCTTAAAGTGATTCCTTTTCTGTGACTCCCGGTTTCCCCAAAAAAATCTATACCACAAATGTGGAGAGTGCAAAGTTAGCATGACCCATAGAGCCACGTTTACCATGTCGAGGGGCTACCGGTGTTATCCTTTAAGGCAATGTACAAAGTACTAACTTTTTCGTTGTCCCGCAAACATCAGACGGCGAAGCTGAGACGGGCAGACAGGACGCGGCGTAGTCTACAGTTAAACTGCACTTCTGTGATGTTTCCTCACACATGGTGAATTCCTCAGAAACCAGACTTTCGTTCGAGTGCGCAGGCATGTTCGTTAGTTCCCCGTCGTTGATTGCACACATGCACTGTATTTCCAGTGATGCTCTGACGTCGGAAACAGCATAATTGACCCGCATAACAGAACCAAGCAACACGTGTGATACCAACTTTGTATATAATATATATAGATATATACTGTACTGTATATATATATATATATATATATATATATGTTGACTGTGTTTCTTGGTTTGTTTGTATATAATATATATATAGATATATAATGTACTGTATATACTGTGCATTTTATATTTTTTACTGCTATTTACTGCTATTTTTATTGCTTTTCTATTATTCTATTCTATTCTATTCTATTATTTTATTCTATTATTTCTATTGTTATCTTATTGCTTCTGTATGCTGCTGTAGCGGAAAAAAAAATTCCCCTCGGGGATTAATAAAGTAACTACCATACCATACCATACCAAATGATAAATTCATCCTTCAAATACCTGATGTACGTTGTCCTCCCAACAGGAAGCTGTCTCTGTCCACCAACTGCATTGAGAGAATATCCAACCTCAACGGCCTGAGTGAGCGTTTACGGCATAAATACATAAATCCAGACATAAACACACTCGATTCACGGATGTGACGTTATGTTGTTTCCTTCCAGAGAACCTGAGGATACTGTCTTTAGGGAGGAATAATATAAAGACGCTCTCTGGGCTGGTAAGTTACTTAAGAACCAGAAGGAACTCGTTTGAATTTGAGGTGTTTTGTCATTTCTTCTCTTTTCCTTCTTTGTTTTTAAAAATATATATATATATATTTTTTAATTACTTTCAGAAATAGTTACACATGCTAATTCAATACTTTGAATGTACATTGTTTAACATCATTTTTTTGTGTGTGTGTGTCTGTGTCTGTGTGTGCAGGAGGTGGTAAAAGACACATTAGCAGAGTTGTGGATCTCTTACAATTTAATAGAGAAGCTGATAGGAATTCAATGTATGAAGAACCTGAAAGTCCTGTACATGTCCAACAACCAGGTCAAAGATTGGGGTAAGCAACATTGATTAACATTGTCAGCAAATTCAACTTTGAAAAAGACGGAAATTAACCATTTATATGCCACTAAAGGTTTCTAACTTCATAGAAATGTTTTCTTCTGCCTAATTATTGATATTTTTTTGAGCTAATGTTTTGATGATTTGTTGGATTTTCCTTGATGCGCCACTCACTGTGGCGTATGATGTCTTTTCTGTGTTTGTGTAGGGGAGTTTGAGAGGCTCGCTGACTTGCCGTGCCTCGCAGACATGGTTTTCGTTGGAAATCCTCTGGAGGAGAAGCATTCATCCGAGGGAACCTGGATGGATGAAGCCTGTAAAAGACTTCCTAATCTGAGAAAACTAGACGGTAAGATTGTTTCAGCAGCAATGTGTACAAGAACGACTGCTCGTATTGTCATTATTCTACGGCTGCGGTCCTTCCTTGAGAGTACAGACGTTGGGAAATAGTTACCGTCAAATTCACTTGGTTCCTTCCAGAAACTTACTAGAAAATGGAAAAAAAAAAAAAAAGAGGAAAGGACAGACCTGTAAATGATACCAAAATGGCTTGGAGGCCTGCGAAATGAGAAAGGAGTAAAATAAAACGATGACTACATTTTACATTGTCACTTGTGAGGCACATAACCGTGATAAGTTGTTGCTTGGAGATATGACTGATGATCTCTTTTTCCATTGTTTCCAGGAACCCCAGTCATCAAACAGGAAGTGGATGATGGAGATGGAGAGAGTTGAGAAGCATGACAATCAACAAAATTCCAACCTTTTTCCCCAAAGAGTCTCCCCCCCCCTCTTTTTTTTTATTATTATTTTTTTTTTAAAGTTTTGTATGGTTTGTAATGGCGCTTTCCTTTATATGAAATGTTTTTACAACAGCATAGAGTTTGTTGTAGATGAACAAGCACAAAATAACCAACACACGTGTGTTTTAGAGTTGGAAAAACATCTTTTAAATTGGTAACGCAGCCTTTGTGGCTTTGGTACCAGAATGTGGTTTTGGATGACAAGTTACTACATGATGAGCACATTTTCTAAAGCTATTTAACAGCATTAGACGTTTTTGACTGTCAAACTGTGAAGGATATTGAAGCTAATGTGAAGTGTTCTCATGAACTGAAAGTTGTGAGTAGTGTAAGTTAACAATGCGTTTTTTTTTTTTTATAATGTCCTTCATCTCGTATGACTTGTGTTCTTCTAGCAAGAACTGAAGCAGACTGTAGCACACAGACAAAGGTCCCTGCTCACTAGCAGTGAACCAGATGTTAGGTAGGTACTATTACTATTAAGCTCCATGCTGATGGACTGTCTCCAGCTGCATAAGAAGTTTGGCTGTCAACACCCAACACTGTCCTGTGTCCATACAAATCCTAAAAGATTAGCTGCATTACGCTACAATGACGTCACATTTGACGAAGCAGGGGAAAAAAACAAAAACCCCGAATGGTTACAAAAAGTCAAACGCGTGGAAAAAAACAAACAAATCCAGCTAATCGTGTCATTCCTGCCGTGATACTTGAACAGCATACCGTTTCAGGAATCAATAAACTCAGGCTGTGTTAACGAAAGCTGACTTCTCTGATCGGTAAGCAGCAGCTGCTTTTAAACAGGAGTTTTGTTTACAATGTGCCGTCCTTCTCACGGGGATGAACGCATCATCTTCAGCCGCAACGACCTTTGGACAGGACTGTGGAGCCAACACAGCTGAGATTGAAAAACTTAATAGAGCAAAAATAATTCCACAATTCTGTTAGATGCTGTGTCGATTGAGATCTTTCAATCTGCATAACACTTGAGTCTTAATAGTGTACCGTATGACTAAACTTGATTGTATTCACATTTAACACAAGGGAAGAAAATAGTCTTCTGTATTTCCCTGAGTTTGGTTTTCCTTGCTGAAGTTTTCACCCGTGTTCCTGTTCGTAAAGATGTGATACAAAGTTGAATGCATGCATTTCACTTCATTTACTCCCAATGTCTTTGTAGGTCCGTTTTTATGGTTTAGATCATTTTAGGCACGTTTGTTCATATACTTGTTGGATGACTTCAAATGACTTTGATATTTTGAAATAAATAATATTGATGTACTTTGTTATTTTCTCAGTCCAGCCTTAACCTACCGTTAATCTTAATTTGATCATTAATTTGGTAATATTCAATAGTGCAGTGTATATAAAAAAAAAAAAAGCCTGTTTTTTTTTATAATCTATACTAAAAGGTTACTTAAGATCATGTGATTGTCTTTTGTCTCCAGGAGATGCTTTAAAGCAAAAGTGTTTTTTTTTTTTTTTTACTGATTTTTACAGCCTATGTAAATGAGTGAACTGCATTTAATATACCTAAAAGCAGTGGTGAATGTAACCGAGTACATTGACTGAAGTAAGATAAGATACTTTAGTCGAGAATTTCCATTCCATGTCACTGGACACTTCCCTTTATAGTTTAAAGGGAAATATTTGACTTTGTACTCCACTGCATTTATCAGACAGCATTAGTTACTTCATAAAATTGAGATATTTTCATTCAGAACAGAGCCTATGAAGTGCTAATAAAATATGAAACTTAGTAATAAATCACATTGCCCAACAGAAGTGCTGAAGGCAACTGACCCAAAACTAGTAAGTAAGATTTAAGCCATTAGTCATATAAAAACATTAAAGAGTTTAAGCTTCTCTGACCTGATAATTTGCTTCACATTATCCATATTTTCAACAATCAGGGTTTGAAATGCTCGTCGTATGAAACAAGAATTATAAGTTATTTTTTTTCAAAGGAGGTTCTTGAGCTTTACTTGGTCTGACAGTGTCTTGTGTTTTTCATTTGTTTTAATGGTTTATTTTGTCGTTTTATTTTTTTTAAATCAATAGACTAATTAAGAAAATAATCAGTAGATTAATCCATATTGAAAATAATCATCAGTTGCAGCCCTGTAACGAGATCTTCTTCATTAATGGATGACAGATAACAGTCTGATGATAGGCTATGTAATATATAATAAAACTCACATCAGACATTTTCATGCATTTATTAGTCTTACTCTCAACTTTGAATACTTAGGCTAACTAATCATACTTAGATAACTGTAGACAAGTAAGATATTGAATGTATAAGTTTGACCTGTAATTTTAGTATTTGTACTGTGTGGTATTAAGTACAGAATCAGAATCAGGCTTCTTGGTCAAACATGTTATGGAATTTGCTTTGATAGGCGGAGGCTCCAAGTACGCATTCAACATGAGATATATATATATAAAAAAAAATAACAGAGACTTAAAAAGATAACAGCAGCAACACATAAAACCTTAACATTTTAAATTGGATCTTCTTCCACCACTTGGGGGTGCTACTGAGACAATCGAAATATTCGCCCGGCCCACCGCTTTAGAGTCCCGTTTCTTATTGGCTGACGTAAAAGTCAATCAACATTTCGGAGCACATTCGCTTCCCTGGCAACGGACTCTCGTACCCGGAAGTTATTGTCTTCACCGGGAAACATCAACAGCTCAAACTCTCAGAAAGAGCATCCACACACATTGGGCGTGTGCTGTCCGCTGCGCTTGTAATGCGGCGGAGTGAAGCATCCGTGAGCGTGGAAATAAAGCAGGTGATCGGAGCTCTCTGTAGACTTTTAACGGCGACCGGCCTGGACGCGGTACCGGCACCGGAGAGCTTCAGGCGGGCGAAGTTTGGCGGCGGACGTGAGGTGCGTTCACCGTCCTGTCCGCCGTCAGGGCGGAAATAACAAGAATAACAAGAGCACATGTTCAGTTTATACATATATTGGATTTTAACAGACAAGAGTTGCAAAAAAAAAAAAAAAAAAGCTGTGTGGAATTTTTAATAAGCTTTAATCTTGTTATTTAATGGATGACACAAATTTATTTCCTCCCCCCCCCCCCCCCCGAGTTCCCAATTGGATTAATCCACGGTTATGACATGTGGACATAATAAGTGTTATAAGTTCAAATAATAAGTCCTATTACAACTCTTTCTAACAGAGTGAACAATACATTTTGACACGGGTAGTGATTTTTCTCAATGTTTTGCAGGAGGATCAGTTTTGGCAGATTCTCGCCAATATACTTCAGACAACCGGCATTGTTTCTCCTGAAACCAGCTCACAGCTGAGAGGAGGTCTGTACAATTCAAATTCTTTGTCCTGAACTTGATTCGTGTTCATTTCAGCTGTTTGTTGTTTTTTTTTTTTACACTCATGACGAGCGAAAAATGAACCTCAGTGAAAGATTAGTTGGTCACAATATAAGTGTGTGCACTGGCAGTTTCAAGTTCCCACATCACACTCCTGTAAGTTAAATTGGACCAGAATTTGCATCCAAATTATTTGTAAATGTCACAAATCATGATTGTCAATGAGAGCAGAGTAACTTTCAGCAGGTGAATGTGAAAAGTAAAACAGCTTTCTAGTTTTAAACTCTTTAAACTGGGAATAGCGTCTATGGGAATTGTTCAACTAGAAAAAGAAAGGCCATTCAGAGGTTAGGACAGTATTCAACTGATCCTAAATAGACTAACGAAGGGCCGGCAAGGTGTTTATCGGTCTCCTCAGGCCATAAATGACCTATATCCATGAATAATGGAATATGTTGTCAATTTGTTATTCGATCCATCCGTAGGTAGTATTGGATTATTGCCCAGCCCCACCTTGGCTGTCCCATTAACATCAGAGAGGACATTTTCTAGATTGATCAATTACTCTTATCTTTTTTTTTTTTTTTAATTGTTTTTACATGAGTATGAAATGAATGCAAGGAAAAGCACCTACAATGCTGTAAATGCACATTATCCAATACAAATGATTAAATCGTTGTATAAAGGCTTCTTGGAACCTTTTAATATGCACTTTACCTGTAATTTATTTATCTACTGAAATACATGTTGCGTGTACAAGGCTTTGCAAAAGCAACATAAACATGTATTGACAGACCAACCGAGAGATCTGTGTGGTTGTAACCTTTTTTTTTTTAGGATTTTCTTCACGTTGCGACTTCTTTGCTCTCTTCCTGTAACCACCATGCACCCACAATTTAGATTGAATTTGACTGTTTTGACTTTTTGGCATTACATAGAAAAAAACAAAAAGAAGTGATTCTGTGCTGCTCCTCATACCAAACTGGACCAGTTTTGAGAGGATTAAAAGTTTCGTGGACTCGTTCATGTGTTTTCTTTGTGTGCCTCAGAGGGCAGGAAGCTGGTGGCTGCAGGCTTGTGGCAGACTGGCTACCATGCCGACTGGATGTATGTCAGGGAGGGAGGAGAAGGAGAGGAGAGAAGGAGTTTGTCCAGCAGAGATCTCCTCCTGGCTTTGGGCTGGCTGCTTGCTACAGAAACCCTGGAGAAACTGTTGACACAGCGAGTACAGCAATTGGACAAAGCACTACTCGCATCCATACCTGTAAGTACAACTACTACACTATTAACAGCACAATAATATGTCGATAAACCTAATTCTGTATTTATATATTTGTATATATCTGTGACTCTGTGTGTGTGTTAGGTGAACCTTCAGCTTTCCAATGAGCTACAGTTAGAACCAGCCTCGCTGAGTAGACTTCAGTGGCTCATTGGGTGTCTCAGACACCAGGGACGGAGCCTGCTGTCCGCGCTACAAGAGCGAACTCAAATGCTTCATGCTGTGAGAAAATCCACTTTTCTGTTTCCAAAAAAAAAACAAAAAATTGACATTAGCTAAAAGCTTGTAAGACTTTTTGACCATTAGAATTGACACATCATCACTCTCTCCATTGTTAAATCCTTTCGATTGCCGTCACAACTTGTATTTCTACCCAAGTACTTATGTGAAAGTCGGAGTGACTTACTCTTTCCATGTGATAACACTATATACAATATCACAGACAAATGGGATAGACAGTGAAATCTTGACTTACTAAGCCACTTACTTAAAAGAGTAAAAACCTAGTATAAACCTGCAGGGGCTTAAAGAGTCATATAAATTATTTATTGAACAATTTATGATATTGGACTGTAACTTATAATGTATTCTTCAGGTTATTTCTGCCAGCCCTCCCTTCACTGGATCTTCCGTCTCTGATCAAAGCTCTGCGGTGTTAAAGGAGGTAAGTGTGTCCGTTGCTACACAAAGACTGGGTCAAAAAAAAAAATCTAGTAGACGGCATTTAATTTGGAACGGGATCTTTTAATTCAAAACAGATACAAGATGTTGCTCCAATCAGCCGATCAGTGGCTTTCACTCAGTGACAGACCGTTATTATGGTCTTTTTCTCCCCTCTACTGACCTATTCCCAGTGAAATACACTCAAGTCAAAAGTTTGTGCTCTTTTTTGGTTCGCACTGCCTGCTTTATAGTTCCCTTAAGCTGGTAACATATGGCCTGACACCATCCACATCGATCACCATAAATAGTGGATTAAAAAAAAAATGACACTTAGAATTAACCACATGACAACAAGCTCAACTAGCTGTTGCAGCAGCGGATTAGCTCGATGTTAATAAGGTGAAAACAACAAGAGCTTATCAACAGCTTTATCAGATGGTGCCAGGTATCATTAGTAACTTAAGTTAACATTGCCTGTAGTCACCAAAAACCGTCACTAAACCTGCTGATTTATGCTTTCGTCAGAAAGTTGACTTATATAAATATGAATTAGAATATAACTTTTCATCCAACTGTGATATTATTATACAACCCCGCTTCCAAAAAAGTTGGGACGCTGTGTAAAATTTAATAAAACCAGAACGCCATGAAATCATGTAAACCCATATTTAATTGAAAATAGACTAAAGACAACATATCAAATGTAAAAACGGAGACATTTTATTGTTTCAATAGATATATTGCGTCAATAGGTATATAATGAAGAGAAAAACATCTCACTTGGAATCTTGCTAATAACACGAGGACGGGGGCAATTTCGAGGTGCAGATATTTCAAGAATAAGCCCCTAAATATAGAATATAGAGGGTTCGTGAGAATAACTATATTGTTTGTAATCATATTGCTAATGAAGCGTTTATTGATTTGTTTTCTCTAGAAGCCACAAAACTACAGTAAAATACAAAAATGTTCATTTTCACAACCCTGAGTGCTGTTGAATGTTTTAAAACTATGTTGTAAAGTGTGTACGTTTCTATTTTGTTATAGGATTGTGCTAGTATCCGCCAACTCTGTGACCTTCTAGAAGCATATTTGAACTGGAAACAGGTGGAGAATATCTTCTGGACCTGGATGGTAGGTTAGATGCAACGACACACCGGAAAACACGGAAACAAGTAAAAGAAATAAAATCCTCAATGTGGGAAAAGTGTCATGCAATTAGCAAATCATACATTTATGAAAAAAGAAATATGAAGTTTTACAAACCAGACGCTGATGTATTTTGCTTGGACTCAGTTATACAAATATTGATCCCAACCTTCTGTATTTGCTGTATTCTCCCCTCTGTGTCCTCAAAGATGCCAGCAGTCATGCATGGCAGGAAATGTGATAATAAGCGTGTGTGTGTGTGTGTGTGTGTGTGTGTGTGTGTGTGTGTGTGTGTGTGTGTGTGTGTAGGACAGTGTGGTGGACTGCCACCTGACAGATTCTGTTGTTAAGAGGCCTATACATGCACCCAACGGGCGTTCAACAGCTTGTCACCACATGAACCGGGGGCTGGAGAAACTGGAGGACATGCTATTGAGGCTGCCCACAGCACAGGTGTGCAACACACATACACACACGCTGTTCATTCCTTCACAAGTCAGTGCCCAATGTTTTCATCAGGCTTGAATAATTCTTACGGAGGATTGAAAAGTGAAGGAAAATGCACTTCCTGTAGGTTGTGTATGTCTACTGTGACATATTCAATGTAAAGTAAATTAAATCACAACAGAGGTTATTTCATGGCACTTAACACATTAAAGTCCTGACAGCAGAACTTTACAGCATTATACAGAGAAACCCAACAATTCAACAATTCCCACATAAGCTGGGAGGGAAAAAAAAAACCCTCCTCTTTAAGGGAGAAAAACCTCCAATAGAGGGAAGAAAAAACTCCCTCTTAACAGGAAGAAACCTCCGACAGAACCAGGCTCAGAGGTGGGCGGAGCATCTGGTTCGGGTAAGGGGAGAGCAGAGAGAGAAAAGGACAGCATAGAGATCCGAGACATGAACTGCTGGTGGGACCGACAGTCACAGAGCAGAGACATGCAGCTCCACGGCCGGGACATCTGCTAAAGGAAAATGAACAGCAGCCATGCGAGCAAGGGAACTGATTAGAGAGGCAATCGATAACAAGCAAAAACTATGGGAGAGAAAAAGCATGACGTTAATGAGATGTAATGGCGAGATACGAGTGTATAGAGAGTGAAAGAAGAAGAAAGAAGCTCAGTGCATCACGAGGTCCCCCAGCAGCCTCGGAGTATAACAGGATAACTAAGGGATGGTTCAGGGCCACCTGAGCCAGCCCTAAATATAAGCTTTAACAAAATGGAAAGTTTTAAGGCTGACCTTAAAGCTAGAGAGGGTTATATGTGATTGTAGTGGATGAATTGGAGCAGGTTTTTTTTTTTTTGCAGACAACAGTTTGAGTGTCCATCTTTTGCTTCTCTGCAGTGTCTTTCTGCCTATTTACAGGCAGGATGGTGCAAAACCCGGTAGGCACACTTTGAGGCTACACACAGTCACAGCACCAAACTGTTGTTCATCAAAAATAGCTCTATCATACCATGCAATTCTATTTAATTTAATTTTTCCAAAATGATTTGATTGATGATTTGCAAATGATGTAAACCGCAACTTTTTTGCAACGTGTTGCTGCCATCGAGTTCAAAATGAGCATTTTTGAACGAAAACAATAACATTTCTCAATTTCAACATTTCATATGTTGTATTTTTTTTAAATTTTCAATTAAATATGGGTCTATGTGATTTGCAAAGCATCGTATTCTCTTTTTCTTACACATTTTACACAGCGTCCCAACCTTTTTGGAAAAGGTACAAGTTGCCTCTATAGTAAAGTAGCAATAATGACATGGCACTATAAAGACAGAACTAAATACTGTCCGAACATTTTGCACTATATTATACAGTTTTTCTTGTTTATATTGATAGCTGTTTGCTTCTACTGTTTGTTCCTGTCTAATTGCATTCATCCTCTCTTTTAGGAAGGACAGAGGAGACGCAGAGGGGACGTTAAGGACAGAGAAGTAGGAACAAGGTTACAGGCTGGATCGGGTGCCTCCCCCGTGCCCCCTCTTCTCTCTTCTCTCCCCTACTCACCCTCTCTCACCCGGGCGTATAGAGCCAGACTCCGGGCTGAGAAGCCGGTCAGACAGAGCCGCCCCCCAGCAGAGGGACCCCGCAGCCGTCCCAGGGCTCCAGACGACCTGGAAGCGTCTCAGGCTGCAGAGCTGCTTCTTCATGCAGAGGCTCTGCTGCTTGAGAGGAGGAACCGGCAGAGACAGGCCAACAGGACGCAGCTGCAGGACATGATTGGCAGGCTGGATGAACTGGTGTTGATGCCACCATAGACTTTTTAATTTTTTTTTTTTTTTTTTTTTTTTTTTAATTGGATGATTCAATTTAGAATTCATTCAATCTAGCTTTCCAGATATGATAACTGAACACAGTTTTTGGACTCTCCAGCCTGAATGGTACGAAACCATGGTGACAAGACTTCAGAAGTTTTGCCTCAGTCACTGTACTGCAAAATACGTTGTATTAGTGAGCTTTAAAGGTGTTGGTAGATGTAGTTTTGAACTTTAAACCGTCCCAGGCTTGCTGTTTTCATCTGCTGCCAGGTTTGTTTCGCTGCCTTACTGAAATTCAGCTGAAACATGAGATTCCTACCTCAGTCTTGGAAAGGAAATGGACAAATATACTACCAGTCAGACGTTTGTGCACACCTACTCATTCAAAGGATTTTCTTTATTCTACATTGTAAAACAAAACTGAAAATATCAACACAATGAATTAACATATATGGAATTATGTTGTGACAAAACAAGCCACTGTTTGCCTCAATGACAGCTTTGCACACTATTTACAATAAAATAACGTCACCTGAAATAGTTTTTAATCAACCGTTAGTTAGTTAACTGGTAGAATTGCTTGCCTTTACAGATATCAGTTGTGCTGTGCTGAGGTGGTGTTGTTAATCAGCGATTTAATCAGAATTCAAGGAAACACAAAATCAGCATGGCAAACACAACATTCTGCAGCGACTTACTATCACATCTGATTTGTGCTTATTGGGATTATTCTTTGTTTTTCAACAGGACAATGGACCAAAACACACCTACAGGCCTCCAAATGGACCTGTTTAAATAACCACTTAATACCAACCCTTACACTCTGCTTTGTTAAATTGCTTACAAATTTACAGATCGATCATAGAATTGCTTGGTTGTTTTGAATAACACTATAAATTTCAGCTGTTGTGATACTTCTGTATGAATTCAAACATGATATACAGACGTCAAAAACATAATTTTGATATTTATTAATTCATTGAACTGAAAACAACTCAAATTATTTTTCAGCAGGACCAACACACTGACATACGATTTTAACATCCACAACACATATCTGTATTGTTCATCAAACTATCCATTGGAAAATTAATAACTTAATTATAATTTTAAGCAGGAATGGAATAAAATGTTACAAGAAATAGAAATAGTGTTGGCAGCTTTTGAGGTCGATACTATCTTCTGTTTTCATAAACTGACTGGCTGAATAATCCCTTAGAGATTTAAAAGGCCTTTTGTCATTGTGGGGTTCAGAAAGTTGGTCTGACTTTGTGGTAAAAGAGCTGTAAAGACTATTGATCATGAAGAATTAACCACCAGTAGTTTCTGCATGTAGGAGTTGAGCCACTTCTGCCTCTCCATGGAAGTGAGGAGCTTACTCTTCTCTCTGAAGGCAGCATCGTCAGCCACCACCATGTTCCTCTTCACCATCCTGGTTCCTTGAGATGACCATTCAGCAGGCCACACCCCCTCCACGCTATAGATATTCAGACAGAGATGCTATTAGAGACCAAAAAATAAGTCAAGGTACCAGAGGGAACAACACTAATATACGACTGGTGTTTTTTTTTTTTTTTTTCACTTAAACTGAACCGGATCTGATAACATTTATAATTCTTGTAAAATGTTGTCTTTCATTTAAGACGCACTGCTTAACTTTGCTGTCGCTTCCAATTTCACCCCAGAAGCCAGATTTTCCTCTGAGACTACCTGTTTAAAGCAATACTTTGACATTTTGGGAAATGGTTTATTTACCGTCTTTCCATGAAATCCAGATGAGAATGTAATCACCACTTTATAAATAGGATATTGCAATTGCCTGGGTCTGTCTGCCAATTGCTCCACAGTTTCAGTCTCCGCTGTGATTCTAGTCTGGAAACATTCCCTCAGCCACTCTGAAGTGTCAGACCATTCAGTACCCACTCTGGGTGGCTAAGTGCAATGACCTTGAAGTCATGCATTTGTTTTGAAATGTAGTTCTAACAATGGCGACATTGGGAGAGTTTTGGTGCACAACATGTGTCATATGGTCAATGCCGATTGGTTGAAAGCTACTCCTGTAGTTTTAAAAATGTATTTTAAAATTAACCTGAGGACTACACCTATTAGGACGCAACAACTGCAAACAAACCCAATTGAGCACACCCACACTCACACCCAAACCCTTTATTCTGACTCCAGAAGTAGATCATAGGTAATAAACCTGCCGTTTTCTGACTATTTCAGGCAACATTGTTCTATTTTTTTTTTTTTTAGCTGTCTGTGTGGTACTGTTTGCAAGTTACACACTTGCTGAATTCTAAATTGCGTACTTTTGGAGATTATGGTCATGCAATAAGGCTGGCCTGCTTGGTTATTTTCAGTCTTCTGATGAGATTTAAACAGATTTTGGCAGGGTTTGCCTCTCTATGGGCAAAGGCTCCACCGAAACAAGTTGCCTCCCTTAACTGTTTTACAAGGGCACCATTGCTGCATCCAGGGTTTAGGATCAGTCAAGACTTATGAGTAAGAGTATACAAATACGAAGTAGGCCAGTGTATTTTTGTCCCCTATACCGGATGATTTATGGGTGCAGCCAGACCATTCTCCAGCGCTGGCACAGGACGGTTGGATATAGGTCTGGCTATGTGAGACCAGCCTAACGTGACATGAAGACTGGAAACATGGTCAAACAATAACCTACAAAAATCGACCCCTCCCAAGAAGTGCTGACAGACAAATTACCTGTAAAGCTAGAGTTTTGAAATGGATTATGGAAACAGATCTCTTATGGTTATTAGTGAGCACTTTTTTTGCAAGATTTTGAGGGCCACGCCAGCTGTTTCCCTTTGTTTCCAGTCTTTGTGCTAACGTTATGGTAATTATGTCCTGGATGTATCTTTGTATTTAATGTCGAGATTTGATGATATGGATCATCTAATCTAAGGCAAAATTAATTTTCCCAAATTATCAAAATACTTTTTCAAAAAGGCCGATTATAAAATTATAATATAAATTTCACATTTATTCTTACGGAATTTCCCAGGAACCACACGGGGTCAGGATATAATTCAAATGGGTTATGAGATAGGAGGAATACAAATACATATTTTTTTCAGGTCACACTATGTTTTACTTTACAAATGAAAAGGAAAATATATGAAAATTGTAGATATTTGCAAACTGTGGCAAGGCTCTCAAGGAAATTTAGATTTAAACTTTTCAATAGAGATTCTGCAATGAGAGCAACTGCCTTAGTGGAATAGAGCCACGCAAATGGTAGGGGTTTAGTTTTTTAGATATATTATGCGTCTCTGAAATCAGTTCAAATCACAAGTTGTGGTTTTACATGTTGTTTTTTCTGGCGTCTGGAATTACCTGGCAACCTCACATTGATGAAAAAAACATGATAGATTGTTACTCTGCCGTCTGTGTGCAAACAAAACAAACAAATAACAACATGTTAATTAATCATCCTTTGCAAGAGGATATGAAACAGAGTTTGGACTAATAATGCATGTTGGCTTAGGAGTTGAATAATAGAATAATAGATTTGAGAAAAGTAATTGTGGTGCAGCTGCTTTTTATCAACCCCCCCCCCCCCATTTCTGTTGCATATGTTAAATAGTTTAATGTGATTAGAACTTTAAAATCCCCTCAGTTACCTTGACTCTGCTCTCTCCGGGGAAAATAGCCACACTTCTCTCATCATTCCTGCCTTGCTGTCTGTGGCTGCTCTGAGGCTGGGCGCCGACATCATTTGGATGCTCCAGTCACGGAGAGAGATCGAAGGGAAGAGGACATCCCAGCTGTCTCGTTTAGGGTCCTCTGAATCATCAGGACCTCTGAAATCAGATAAGATGACACTTCCCTGATTTTGTGCAAAAGTGGGATCATAGAATATATGGCAAGTGCTGCAAATAAAATAGAACATATAAAAATCTGTCTAGATCATATAATCCGTGTTTAGCATAGTGAATAACCACCTGAGAGGTAGTTGAGGCTGAGGGAAGCCAGATGTCAGCAAGGTCATACCCAGAATGCCAAGCAGCAGGAGGGACATACGAGGAAAAGCAGGAAGCTCGGACATCCTAAAAACAACAATAAAAGCAAAACATGGAGTTTTATTAGACATGTTCCTTAGCAGAACACAATCAAAAAGTTACATAATGAAAAAACACGACTTGAGTTTCTGGACTTGTGTTGAATCATGTAAAGTCACATAAAATTTCCTGATTTTGAAGACTGGCATATTTATATTATATTAATATTACAGCAAATAGAATGAGCTGACAGTATTTCATGACCATTCAATGCAATCCACGAGGAGTACCTTCCATGGTTTAAAAAAAGGACAAAAACACCCCTGCTATTCAATGACACCTAAACCCAAAACAGCAATGTTTAGGCACCCGGACATCACCTCTGTCATGCTGCTGAAATGAGTCACTTCAGATTGTGTCAAATGCTCCAGACAGCCTACTACGAGCTGTTGTTATTGTTGTTTAAAAAAAAAAAAAAAATCGAATTACTTCTGTTTCTTTCTTTCATTTTTTAAACATTGTTGTCCAACACAAAGCTTTGAAAAAAATTAAAATAAAACGCAATTCTCCATCACAAACTATTGGAAAATAGTCCCCGTAATAAACAATTTACTAATCTGCACCCAAACAAAAGAACATTGGCTTCGGGCAGACGTATTGGTAATATGTTTTTACAGTTGTCAGTAGGCAAATAGTTTTCTTACCTGCTTCTCAGGTGATTGTGTTTGTCTGTCTGTCCGTAAAAAGGTTGTTGTAGCAGCAAGCAGCCTCTGAAGGTTGGACTACAGGTTGGAGATCAGCTGTCCCATCAGAAGAAAAAAGGTTTCCGGACGAACTACCACCAAAGGAAGGAACTAGCCACAGCAACAGGGATTCAAAAAGGTACTTTCAGTTTGTTGTTTACTTATATATACCAATTTCTTATGTTTTTATCTCCTCTAAACAGAAAGAAGTTCAGATATAAACTTGGATTTACATTCCTTCTGTATTTTTCTTGTCACTGTGCTGTGTGCAGGTGGATGATTGTTGAAAACCACCAGTGTTCTGTCTTACATACTTATATACCTAAATCCCCCCATCCCCCCAAACCCACCCACACATATACTCAAGCGTATACGCCCTTCACTAGATCAATCCAACAAGTTGAGTGTGCAAGGGGACGATCCTTGTGGAAGTGTTAGTTGGCTTGTTAGTGTCCTATTTCAAAGACTCTAAGTCGTGGTGCTATAGAGAGCCCAGTATCTTATTACAGAAAATCATTATAGTGCTGCTGTGTATATACGTGCATATGTGTTCATTCAAACCCGGTGGGGGATGAACCAAACAAACTGATGTTTCTCTCCAAGACCTGGGAAATACAATCTTACCAGACATTCACTGTGGCACATTAGGACAAAACAAAAATATAGTGCCTTTTTGCACGTCAGAGAAGGAAGGCAAAAATAAAGCCATGAGCAACAAGGAGCGGCAATGTAGACTTGACAAAGCCAAGCGAAATCAATTTACCTACTTGAACACCTTTAAGAAATCCAGACAAGACCGTTGTCATTTATAGGTATTAGCGTTTGTTTTTACACTATTTAGACTTCAAAACATATTCAGACCCCTTAATTTTTTGCACACTTTACAGCGTTGTAAATTTGGTTTTAAATGTTTTTAAATGCAACATTTTTATTTATTTATTTATTTATTTATCTACAATCGACCACCTGGAATGACATTGACAAAGTGATACCTAAATTAGCTAAAATATAAATTTCCCTGTAATGTAAACATATTTTTGAAAGGGCAATGTACATTAGACCAAAAACAAAAAACTGTATTGCGTGCAGGTTAGATTAATGTGCTGTTAAAACATCCAATGCAAGTCTTTTTTTTTTTTTTGCCACCAGGTGAAGTTTATGTTTGATCAAAAAGAAGAAAAACTTTAAAATAATAATAATAATAATAATAATAAAAAGAAAAACACTAGGACGACAACACAGTGGATACTACCAAATTACCTGTAATAATTAAAACATTGTCAGGCTGAGAGATGATATTTCCCAACACTCAATACTCCACGACAACCTGAGTAAAGCATCTGTAGCCTTAAGACACTATTGAATACGCATAGTATGATTTTAGCAGCATAATGCTGCATTGTAAACATTTCCTGGACCAATCAGTTTAAATAAACGTTTTCTGTTCCACTCAGTCAGTGGTGGCATGTCGAAATGCTGAGAGTTTGTTGACACTTGTTTTCATGGAAGTCAACCGTTTCTACTATATAAAAGACACCTTGTTAGTATATCACCATTGAGAAAACCTTCCATCCGTAAGTTGGATGTATCCATTGACCTGCACATATTTCATACTTTGCCCCTTGCTCATGAAACAATATCTGTGTGTGGATGGAAGCTGAAATAGAAATGAGACTAAGGGTGATAATGGTGGAGATTCTGCAGAGTTGATTACAGGAAGCTTGTCACCATTTAAGGACCTTGTTATGGACCTTGTTGGAAATAATGATCTGCAGACAGGAAGCAGCTTGAGTTAACAATGGCTCCGCAGCTCTCACATTTTACAGTGGATAACAAGCTTCAGACACAAAGCCTGAGTCAAAAACTCCCATCTGTATCCCCCTGCTGAATTGGTAATGAATTTATCAATGAGAAAATATATTTAGATCACATTGAAAAAAGATGTGCAAGAGATAGAGTCTTTCTGCACCATATGACTCACTTGCTGCTTAGTGTCTGGCTTGTCTAAAAAGGTCCATTATGGTCTGTCATGTCTCATACATTTAAATAAAACACCATGCAGCAAACCACTGTGATGTCACCCGGTGGTTTGTGAACTCCTGCTTTGAAGCGTTGGGTCTGGCATTTTTGTCTGTCTTCATCTTGTTTTTTTTAGAGACAGAAATGACTTTATTTGGATCTTATTTTGGATCTGACTGAGAACCTGAGGACACTATGCCCACCCACCTTTAGTTGAAACCAACCTGCACCCTAATGGGGTCATTCAAACCAGGTACACACCCAAACATACCTCTTTTGGAGGCCTAGTATTTATTTAATTGTGGAATTATTTTCAGAAGGCCCGTGGGAGCACTGATCAGGAGTGAATTTAACTAATGACAACATAATGACTTGTGGGAAAAATGTATTGACTTTGTATTTCATGAGAGGTCTACTCTTTTTAAATTGGAGTTGATTGAAGCCAACCTCTAGCAGCCCTCAGTGGTATTGTATTTTGAGGCACTTCCTTTTTGGCTTAATTTTTTTCGACGAGTGCAAGTGTAAAACACTTACAAATAAACATAGTCAAGCATATGTATAATCACTTACCTGAATAAAGTCTATTATTTATATGTAATTTTTTTCCCTTCATTATTTCTTCTCTCAATTTTGTTCCCTTCTTTGTATTTTCTTTGTGTTGGTTGAGTAAATAATTGCTTTATTTGTGGGTAGTAAGTCATACCTTACAGATTTGTTGTTGTATTTGTGCTGATAAGAACATATTTGTAGTTTCCAGGCTGCAAAAAGCCCTTAGGTCAGTATTTATTCATTTTATATGGTGATAATGCAGTCTGAAATGTTTGTTATACTTAAAATAATTAAAGCTTTTTTTTTTTTCCACAACCTGGCAACCCACAAGTTTGACTTATTATTGGGTTATAACTGCTCTGTAGAGGATTTCTGAGTCCTTATTGTCCAATAGTGTTATACTTTATACTGTAGTTGTTAAACACTGAAACTCCTTTATGGAAAATGTCAACACAACCAAGGGACAGCATTAACAAGTTATAAAAGATAGTTTATTTACAATACAGCCAATATCGCTTTTTAGAAGACAAACTGTGAAATGAAATCTCTTAAAGCTTCTTGTGGATTTAGAAAGTTGTTGGTCCATACAGCTGCTACTGAACCTGTGCTTTAAATAAGAATTATCCCTTCTTCCCTTTAAGGTGTTTTAGCAGCCGTTCTTCCAAAAAGTTAATATTGATCTAAATGTGGTCGACCTTTATTTAGAAATGAGATTTTTCCTGTTAATATATTCCTGAAACAAGTAATCAGTAATAATACAGTCCATTACCGTTTGAGGCAGAAGGCTTGTACTTCAGCGAGAAGAATAAAGTATAAACATGATACAATATGTGCATTTTTCCATTACATGTATTTTTATATATAATACCACATCCTCCTGCATTCCCAGAGGTTCCAGACCTCTTGTTGAGATAAAAAAAAAAAAAAAAAAATCAGCCTTTTATCTCTATTGTCTTCTTTTAGTTGTCTCTGGTGATGCACTGAAGTTCATATAAAATCAATTAAAAAGAAAGGAGCTATGCTACTTTTGTTTCATCACATATATTTAATGTTACCTTGCATGCACTGGTGCACATCAGTTGCACTTAAAAAAAAAAAAAAAAAAAAAAGTCCAAGTTTCAATTAGATCAATATTTCAAGCGAGAGCTGAGATTGAAACGGCTTAAAAAAAAAAAAAAAAAAAACATATTGTGTTGAAGCACTCACCACAACAATGCTGTGAGCCACATGGATGTAGTTACCATAGCGATACATCTGTTGCCACCTGTGATGCTGGAGCAATTACAAGGAGATCAAACTTTCCTCTTCCGCCTCTGGCTCTGCAGTACTGACAACAACAGCAGCATCAGCTGGTAAGAAGCTTTGTTCAGGTGGAGCTGGGGGCGGGTCAGTGGGGCAGCTGCGGGTCGGGTGATTGCCGAGTTGGCCGATAGGATGGTAGACAAAGCAGTAGGTTCCTGGTTGGCAGCTGTTCTTAACACTGATGGCCAGCTCTGTAGGCGCTACTGGCTGGTGAACACCATTCTTATATAGACTGAGTGTATACGAGTCTGGGGAAGACAAACAAGGAGGCATGACACTACCTGCTGAAATAACAATGCAGTGATAATATAATAGAGTGACAATAACCCTACCACATACAAAGAACACTTTTTTTTCACATTCACAACCTTAAACACTGCTCAAATATTACTTGTTGCTTTTCCTCCTGCTCTATTTTCATTCGATCTTTTCTTATTTTCTCATTTCCCTGTTGCACACGAGTGCACCAAGAGAAAATAGTCCTGAAGATAAATTTCAGCAAGCTGCCTTGCTAAAGTGTAGGATTTCATAGTTCGCAGCCAAGGCCAGGATAGCTCATCTTTTGCTGGATCAATGTTTATACTTTTAGAGAAGAAAAAAAAATCTCTATCTTGCAAATTCCCCAGCCTAATGGAAGCGCATTATTCAGTCCAGGAATAGCACAATTAATAGTTTGAAAAAGCAAGTTTTGTCAACTGAAAAGAGTAATATTGTATAATTCAGACATTCACCTTGCTCAAAGAATGCAGCACACTGCTCGACTAGCTGTTGGATCGTCGTCGTGGGGAGGACACCCATAGTTTTTGGGTTGGTTCCAATCTCAGGACAACACACTGTCAGGAAGTCCTAAAGAACACGTAAGAAAACAGTTACACACAAACTTGCACACAATATTACCTAGATTTTGTTCTCGTGTCATGTCGGACCCGGTGCTCCGACGTGTTCACGTCACGTTACAGTAGGTTTGTTAGTTTAGGATGGTTATTTTTTCCTCCATTCGTCTTCTTTTTTTGTGTGTGTGTGGAGGTTTACCTACAAATTCCTCCTACAAAGCAGCTGTTTAGTGATTTCAATCACAGGCTGGAGCTTGTTTCACCAAAGCCTCCCTTGGGTTTGTCTTTTTTGTTTGTTTATCTTATGCAATTTTTCAACACACATCAGAGTCCCATCTTAGTTCTGTTTCCCACTATAACAATGCTACGAATCAACAATGTACTGGATGAGACACAGCTGCATTTGTAACAGGTGAACAATGGGCGCAGTTTGATCGGCCTGATCAAGTCTCCACCCGTCATCTGAACACTGCTTCAATGGACTTAAAACAACTTTGCTGTACACAAATTTACTTTAGTTTGATTGCTAACCTAGAAATAGTGCAGAACATATATCTTCCTCATTTTACATGTCAACGTTTGTTTGGTTTTTTAATGTTTGCAAATCCTCAAACCTTCTGCTTATTTTCGGGTTTACAAATATGCCTTCTTATTTGGAAACATTTGTTGATACATATTGCATTTCCATAATTATATTGTCCTTCATGGTACATAGACTGGCTGCATCAAATCCTCAGTGTCTATTTGATCATGTGAGTCACTGTGACAGTTTCTAATCACGGAGTCTGACATTGTAGATAATGCAGTGTGTGTGTGTGTGTGTGTGTGTGTGTGTGTGTGTGTGTGTGTGTGTGTGCCCCCGTACCCGAACAGATCCTTGGGCCATGCGCTCCTGGTTTAGTGTGCGTCGTCTCTCCCAGCGGTGGATAGAGTCCTGAACCTCTCTGCTGAGCTGCCGTGTTGCTGACCTCTGTTGGTCAAACGTTTTAATGTGCTCCAGCGCCCCGTAAGTAGTGGTCAGATAATAGGAACCTACACACACACACACACACACACACACACACAGTAGGGCATTATCGATGATGTCATGAACACAGCTATATCAGGAAATACTGGTGTTTATCAGATTTAAACTTAATGTTTGTGTGTACATGTATTCATATATAAATACACTGTTTATATGTATGTATTTGTCGGTGTACCTTCTCCTAGTGTAAGTGATGGGTCCATCAGCTCCATCATGTATTCAACATCCAGCTGCAAGGCAGAAAGATTGGATCTAGCCAGGACATACATCATTACAGGCAGGAAGTCATCAGCGCCATGGGCCCGCCCTAAACACACACACACACACAAATAAATAAACTCCAGAGGCCCGATAGCAGATTCAACATAGGATATCTTTCTTTTAACCGTCTCAACCTAAGAAACGAGTTCACGCTAAGTGGTCACATGAAGATGGTTAAAAACTCAATAAGACAACACACGGTTTCCCGATCCAGCTATTAACGTTAGGTTGGGTTAGGGTTAAAAATAGAACCAACGGAAACAGGCGGTATACAAATAACATGTCACAATAGAGTACTAAAATAGTCTATGGAGCATACCACACTGCAAATGTACACAATATAAACAGAATGCGTAATGTGCAGTGTAATACCACAAATAGCCACACTAATAACTGCACTGATGTAATGTCCTGCAAATGTGATGAGTTCACAGATGTGCAAAATCAGATTTTAAAGTTTAATTTCACGTGTTCTTATGGAATGAATGGCAGTTTTAGCCTTTCTCTTTCAGCTACAACCCCCGCAGCATCAAATGTACTGGGGAGAAAATAGGGAATAAATATAATCAAAAGCAGGTTTGCCGTTATATTTCATAGGTACCATTTGCCTACAAGACAAAAAGAATAAATTTGTCTTTTCATGTTTAATCAGTACTTTGCTTGCAGACTGGCATCTACATGTTAGATTAGTCCAAAAACAGCCATAGACAATTTATTTAGCCAATGTGAAGTATTTTTTTTAAATATGACCAGCTGAGATGTGTTACTATAAAAATAAACTGCTTCTGTCAGGATAGTTAGAAAATGATCAGAGGTGAAAAAAAATTGTAAAACAGTATCCAACAGCCACTGTGACCTCGGGTGACATTATACAGTGGGTACGGAAAGTATTCAGACCCCTTTAAATTTTTCACTCTCTGTTTCATTGCAGCCATTTGCTAAAATCAAAAAAGTTCATTTTATTTCTCATTAATGTACACTCAGTACCCCATCTTGACAGAAAAAAACAGAAATGTAGAAATTTGTGCAAATTTATTAAGAAAAACTGAAATATCACATGGTCATAAGTATTCAGACCCTTTGCTGTGACACTCATATTTAACTCATGCTGTCCATTTCTTCTGATACTCCTTGAGATGGTTCTACTCCTTCATTGGAGTCCAGCTGTGTTTAATTAAACTGATTGGACTTGATTAGGAAAGGCACACACCTGTCTATATAAGACCTTACAGCTCACAGTGCATGTCAGAGCAAATGAGAATCATGAGGTCGAAGGAACTGTCCAAGGAGCTCAGAGACAGAATTGTGGCAAGGCACAGATCTGGCCAAGGTTACAAAATCATTTCTGCAGCACTCAAGGTTCCTAAGAGCACAGTGGCCTCCATAATCCTTAAATGGAAGAAGTTTGGGACGACCAGAACTCTTCCTAGACCTGGCCGTCCAGCCAAACTGAGCAATCGTGGAGAAGAGCCTTGGTGAGAGAGGTAAAGAAGAACCCAAAGATCACTGTGGCTGAGCTCCAGAGATGCAGTAGGGAGATGGGAGAAAGTTCCACAAAGTCAACTATCACTGCAGCCCTCCACCAGTCGGGGCTTTATGGCAGAGTGGCCCGACAGAAGCCTCTCCTCAGTGCAAGACATATGAAAGCCCGCATAGAGTTTGCCAAAAAACACATGAAGGACTCCCAGACTATGAGAAATAAGATTCTCTGGTCTGATGAGACCAAGATTGAACTTTTTGGCGTTAATTCTAAGCGGTATGTGTGGAGAAAACCAGGCACTGCTCATCACCTGCCCAATACAATCCCAACAGTGAAACATGGTGGTGGCAGCATCATGCTATGGGGGTGTTTTTCAGCTGCAGGGACAGGACGACTGGTTGCAAGTGAAGGAAAGATGAATGCGGCCAAGTACAGAGATATCCTGGAAGAAAACCTCTTCCAGAGTGCTCTGGACCTCAGACTGGGCCGAAGGTTCACCTTCCAACAAGACAATGACCCAAAGCACACAGCTAAAATAACAAAGGAGTGGCTTCGGAACAACTCTGTGACCATTCTTGACTGGTCCAATATTCTCTTCATTTACTTGCTTTAAAGTCATTATCATAAAGTATCTTGACAGACAAAGTGGTGAAAATATTACAAATAGAGCATACACTTTTTTTTTTTTGGTGGCCTTGTTTTTGTTCCTGACCCACCCACAGCAAGTCTACACCTGGTAGAATAACAACTCCTGTGTTCTGCAAGGTAAAAAATACTGTTTTCGTCAAGGGAGCCTGGTGTTTTTCAAGATAGCGTTGTAATGACTTCAGTTCCCACATAACAGGGCTATCTGATGGGAAGGTAAACCAAACACCGTATACCTACAGTTCCTCATGTTCTGGAAAAGTACCAAACTGGAAGTAGAAGCTTGAAAAAGTCCCTTAAAACAAAGTTCTAAGAACTATAATGGTTCCCAGTTCTGATGGTATGGACACAAAAAAGGGGGTACTTTCTCCCACCGTTCTTACAACTATGAAAAGGTTCCTGTGGTACGAAAACATCTAATGAGTGGAAGGGCATCACCACAAACCCATTTACAGTGGTGGCCCATCAGATGACTGACATAGTGGCCACATTTGGAATTACAATCAATATTCCCACTGACCTAAGAGGATATTATGATCACATTAAGAAGAGTTTAGCGTTCATGTTCACTATCTTGTAGCTTTCTATATCAGTGCCAAGGCAAATAACCTGCCTCCAGGTGAGGTACAGTGTGTTTACTTCTCGCTTTACAATGTGACAAAAAATTGTGACTTTAGATGAACGTTAAGATTCAGAGATTAAATAAATCAGAAGAGTTCTGACCTGGAGAACTGACAGACATGCAGTCATAGATGACTTTGCAGGTCTTCAGCAGCAGCTCGATCTTTTTCTGGGGAGAATATTCCTGATGGAGATTGTTTAGTTTGATGCTGATCTTCTCCATGGCAGAGGCTTCAGGGACAGCGGTGGTTATTCCCAATGCTGTGGTGGTACTGCCCAGGACAACAGACTAACATACATACAATACACACACCATCAGCATCACAAACTTAGATTTACCAAAAAAAAAAAAAAAAAAAGCTCATGTGCAGTCCCACCTGGTTCTGTGCCAGCTGTTTCAGGCTGCTGCTGTTGTTGTGCAGTTTCTCCAGACTCTCGTATATGGGCTCCCTCAGTGGCTTCAGTACACTTTTACACAGAGCTGACTCTACTATGCTCTCTGCAAAGACACAATTTAGTTAATACGTTTCTTATTTCCAAATCTTAATATCTGAACTCACAAACAATAGATAACTTGGATCAACTCAATAGTACCCTTTCATGAGATCACCCTTTTCGATACATACTTTCTGACATAGATGTTTGGTTTCCAAACCCAAGCTGAAAGCACTGCTATTCTCTCCTGACCCACAGAAAACATGTAGTACAAACAATGTAAAGAACTAAAAGACAAAAGCTTTTTAAAATGTCCTATTTGGCTTCCACACAAGATCTCAATAATTCATGAGAATTTTTTTTTTTTTTTTTAATCGTAAATTAAGCATTTCTTTAAAAATTTTAAGTTACCTAGTTTGTCTTGTGTGTACTGATGTTGTGGCTCCAGCATGACCTGCAGCTCTGTACTCTGCAGCAGATAACTCTTCAGTTGAGTCATCATCTGTCTGATCTCCTGTAACAGGTCAGTGGAGAAGGCATGCTTCGACATGGTCTCCAAGGTGAAAGCACGGTGCTCTTTTACCTAAATGCAAAGTATGAACATTTTTACTTTTTTTCCATTTAAATTTGAGTCTTAATACGTCGTTGTTATCTGTAGGAATTTAGATATACAAGCTCATGACTGAACTCAAATTCAAAACAGGTGAGAATAGTCCCCTCCCCCACTCTGTGTACTCACTAGGTTACCGAAGTAGCTCAGAGGGTCCCTGGCCAGCTCCACGATGCGCTGCGTGAGGCGTCGGTCGTGACTGATGAGTCCGGTGATGACGGTAGACAAGCGGTAGCGAGCTCGGCCCAACATAACAGTCGTGGGGGTTCTCCTTACTGTTGCTTTGGGGCTGCGTCTCTCTGTAGGGCGACTGAAAAGAAATAAACAGAAAGTCTAAGAAACTGTAATTCCATATCAAGCGCCTTTCTGTTTCACACTATTTTGTATGCTTCCTCCACATGTACTTTACAATGTTTTTCTAGTATTTTGCAGTTTTTAGCTTGAGAATCAAAGAGCCGAAATATTTTTCTATTTGCGGAACTATAAAAGGTTAAGTTCACAGCAATTCATTTGATTTTAGATGGGGGGAAAAAGTTGCTAAGTAACTTAAATGAATCAAACTTAATCTAAGCCCCTTGTGGGGTCACACACACACACACACACACACACACACACACACACACACACACACACACACACACAGGCTGTGTGGTGTGTGTGTGTTCCCTCTATCACGCTGCAGAGCTGTGGCTCGCTTGCGTGCGTGTCCACATTAGCAGCACTTCACCATTGGCGCTGCTGCATGAAACTAATATTTACTGTCAGTCATCTTCACATAATACTGCAACATGCAGACAAGCTACTGTACTGAAGGGCCACTATCCTATATTGGTTGTATGGGGCTGTGTCTTACCAGTGAATAGCGAGTTGCTATTTTTACAGAGCATGCGAGTCTGTGCATAATTACATTAAGAGGAAGAAGAGTTCCAGATTAGACACTTGTGGTCCACCAAATGTACCTTGGGTAGAAGCTGAAACAAAGTTACAGAGAAACCTTTCAAAGATCATGTCGATTAAGTGCCACTTTAGAGCAGGCCAAGGGTTCGGGTTAGCGTGTTGCTGCTTACAACAACTCAATAGGGAATGAATTTGGCTACTTAACTTCGGCAAATTCTTTGGAAAAGTTTGATTAAAATGCCAAGGCAGTAAGGAAACTATATTAAGTCAAAAGCTACATAAATAGACCTAATAGTGTACAGTGAACCCTCGCTATAACTTCACCTTTCACGGTCTCGCTGCTTCACGGAAAAATCACAACGACTATATGTAACGTAGATATATTTAATGTCCAATCTATTTCAATTGTAAAATAAAGGTTACTACTTCACGGATTTCGCCTATCACGGTTTCTATTTGGAACGTAACCCCCGCCAGAAAAAAAAAAAAAAAAAAAGGAAAATGTTGAAATGCCAGAAAATGGAAAGATAAGACTTTGCTATTCTGAGATCCTCACTAGCTGGGCAAAATAAAAAGTCTGCTTGGGGTTAGTTTAATCAAAAGCATTTACCTTGTGTCATTCCTTATTTTGTGGCCTGAAATATGTACCAGTGGAAAGCTTCTCATAATTAACTGCTAATTAGATTTTGGAATATAGTTTCTCTAACTGGGAATAATAAATCTCATTCACAAAAGTATTCAGACCCTTCATTCAATAATTTGTGAAAGTCTCTGGCAGCAGTTACAATGTCAAATCGTCTTGGCTACAAACTGGAATCTGGGAGGTTTTTCAAATTCTTCCTGGCAGATCCTGTCATGCTCCTTTAAATTGGATCTAAAGAGACTGTGAACTGCCATCCTCAGCTCTCTCCAAAGATGATCTATGGGGTTTAAGTCTAGGGTTAAGCAGGGCCACTTGAGTACGGTCACAGACCTGTCCTGAAGCAACTCCAGTGTTATCTTGACTGTATGTTTTCGTTCACTGTCATACTGAAATGTGAATGATCACTCTGATCTCAGGTTGTTGCGCTTCGGAGGTGTCCTTTAAGGATCTCTCCATGTAGCAGGATACAGCTTCCACCGCTGTGCTTCACTGTGGGGATTTTATAAATCCAGGCGATGAGTAGGACATATTGTTCACCAGACACAGAGTTCTGCTTAAATAGAACATTTTTCTATTAATGGCATTTGGCAAACTATCATGTGTCTTTTACTCAAAGTGTCCTCAATCTAGCTGTTCTACCTTAAAGGCCTGATTTATGAATACTTGTATAAATGAGAGACTTTGAATTTGGAAAAAAAAAATTCGACATACTTTCATTTTGTTATTATGGGTTATTTGTGTAGATTGATGGGAAAAATGCAACTTTAAAATGAGCTCTACAACACGATAAAACGTGCAAAAAGCGAAAGGCTCCGAATGCTAACCAAAGCAATTGTATGCGAGCAGTAGCAGCTAATGTAAGTCCCTTAGTTTACGCCTGGGACACACCGTGCGTGGGTGGTCCATTAGGTCTACCCTCGCTGTAATTCTGCGGTTCATGTGCACGTGTCCACACTGCTAGTGTGTCTGCTACATTCTACAATGAGTTTCCCTTTGATAATGGCCATCAGTAATGAATGGCGTAAGTTGTAAAAAGCAGTCACGTGATTTTTGTTTTACTCTTGTTTAAACCGACACAGCGAGGAGAGATGCAAATAGACAGAGGGAGAAAAAGTACTGCCCTGCACTTGTTAAATTATTGGCATTATATAATTACATTGGGTTTTTGCTACGATTATATAGTGCACATGCAAACAAAGATCTTTTGCCAGTTGTTTCTGGAAAACCCGCACGTCACGTGTGAAAAAAATAAGTGTCCATTTTCTAGATGATACACTGCAGAAGTGAGGTATGACTGCACGTGATACGCGTATCAAGCAGGCTGTGTGGTTGCTCTAATCTGCTAACGAGTGCAGAAAAAATTAAATCAAGACATTCTGGGAACCCCAGGCTTTTGCCACAGAGGCAGCGTGTCCCAGACCTTAGACCTTTCAGAGGGGACAATTACATAATGATGGGGGTAACGGATCATCTATATTTCAGTTTAAAAAGTGTGTATTTAAGCCTAATTAGTAGTGCTTTGGGTTTCCATTTGATATAGTTCAATTCATAATAATAACGTCTCTTTTAAGACTCGAAGTGCTGCTGAATCACAGCAGCAGAAAATGCAATGAATTTGATCAAGAGGTTATAACTCCCGTTTTATTCAGAAAATGAATAAAATGTCATTTTAGGTGCAGCACAAACGGAGTAGGTTTATTTTCATGTCTTAAGTGGATTAAAACACGCGTGAACAGACCTATCCAAAATCTCACCGACAGGTTTGGTGGATGTCCTACATATTTAATCCCACTTGCATGAAACCTTCTGATTCAGTTAATCATGAATCGGGCAGTTGGCGCGTGTCACGAGGCAATAGCCACATTCAGCTATAAAATATTGAAGGCACTCAGGTTAATTACAAATGCACTGCAGTTGTATTACACATACAAGGGGTTACAATTCAAAAGCCCTTTTCATCATGTGGTTTAGTAATCTGGCCGGCCGTGCAAGGCCACAGAGTTTGACACTGCATCATTTACTCATAAAAGGTTAGGGCAATTTACGCACTGCAGCATAGGCCATTTCATTAACAATTGGAAAGTAAATTAGGCACACTCAAAAACTGGGAGCTTTAAGTGTGCGGAATTTACTTCTGCTTGCTCCTCAAAATCGCCAGAGTTGTGCCAACGGTCCACCAAATAGCAAACAAGTTGGCCACACCTACTAGCAAAAAGTAGTTGGATTTATAACGGAAAAAGGTGAAATAGTAAAGTTTAGGTGTTAGATATATTTTTTCTTAAAAAAAAAAAACAACACTAATACATTTAAAAGGACGATGGGCAATATTAAATGACTTTAAATCAAGTATTTCAAACCGTTGTGTGTATTCATTTCAATGAAGAAATGCTTACGTATATAGGCCTGAGCTTAATTTTTTTTTAAATTCTCAAAGGTACAATGTCCCTTTCCTGAATATACAGTGAAAGATTTAAAAAATTTGCTCTGCACATGTGTGGATTAAAAAAAAAAAAAAAAAGAGATGATAGAAAGAGTGAAACCTAATCTTATTAGCAGTTGAAGTGTAACGACAACAGTTTTACAGATGCCTCTTTGCAGTGCATGACAACTGAATTCCCTCCTCTTTAACACATCCCAGTGAAAGACTCGGACCTACTTGTGGTTTGGCTCCTGTTCTTGGTTGGGCTCTCCTTCTTCCTCTGTGCTGCTGGTAGAGCAGGAGTCGGGGTCAGTTCCCAGCACAGCACTCCCCTGTGGCGAGTACAGTGACACATCTGGTCGCCGGGCAGGGGATGGAGGGGGTATTCTCACCCCAGCGTTCTGATTGGCTAATCCTCTTCCAGCCTGGTTGGGGCACGCAGGTGAGTCTGGGAGACATGCTTTTGTCCGTGGTGGAGGAACTGGACGAGACGGTTTCTTTACTGATGGTGGACACTGGGAACTGGACTTTTGCTTGTCCTCATTCTCCATTTTCACCTCTTTTTCCTCCTTCTCATTCTTTCTCCCTCTCTTTTCTCCATCCTCGTTCACTGCCTCCTCTTGATGTTGGCTACTGTTCTCTTGTTCAGCACCTTCACAAAGCACACCCGGTTTATTTCCTGCTTTCTCCTTTCCTCTCTCACCTCCCTCCTCGCTCTCAGTTTTCTTTGCAGGATTTTGTCCCTTCTCTCTCTCCGTCCCCTCTCCTACCTCTCGGTCAGTGCTTTTTCTGGAAGAGGTACGATGGAGAGGAGCAGGAGGCAGAGGAGGAGCAGCTCGGCTCTGCGGGGGGACGGGAGGCCTCGACGGAGGAGGTGACGTTGACATTGACTTTCTCTCTTCTACTCCTCCCTTTGCTTCCTCTTTTCTCTCAGCTTCTGAAGTTCCTGTAGATAAAGTCTGAAGCAAGGGGGGAGGGGAGAAAAGGAGGCCCATCCCAGAACCTGAACTGAGGGAAGGAGGTCGGGGTGGTGGGCGCTTGTATTTAATGTCCTGGTTGGGTGTGGTTTTAGTCGGATCTTTAACCTGCGAGCCTGCCAGCTGTGAGGCCGTTTCATTCTGCGAGGAGGAGGTGGCGTTCCGATGGGTGATGACATCATGTTTGGAGATGGAGGAGTGGTTCAGGTCTTTGTTTGGCCTCTCTTCCACAGTGACTGGGTTGACATACAAGTACACACTGGGTTGAATGGTGTGGTTCTGATGCAAAACCAGGTCCTTGTTCTTAGCCTGTTGGTTCACTTCAGATGTCCAGAAATCTACAGCAGAAGCAGGCAGTGTCAAAAAAACAATTGTTTTGTTTTGTTAATTTATCAGTTTCACATTTATTTTCCTTATTGATAATGTATAAACATTCTTTTGGCTCCCTATAATTGTTTGTCACGTTATACAATTACATATAAACTTTGACTGTTGAGCTTGATGGTCCATTATTGACCTGGGAAATAGCTTTTGAAAAACGGCACCCGGTCCATTTATTGGGATTTATTTTTCTTTTGGAGGTCAGAGTTACAGCTCATAGTCCAGTATTTCTTGACTTTTTCTCTTGGACTGGAAGTAGCTTATTTAAATAGTATGCTTAAATGAATGTTAAAGGAAATAAGTTCATGCATTCATTCTGTGACATTTTCAACATCTGTATATCCTGTTGTTGTTTATGTGTTTTCATGCAATGCAGAACCATTTCCTTCCATCTTTCATTGCTGTGCCCTGTGATAACATGACCAATCCGCTGATGACAGATGTATCTACCTGCACCCAAAGCTGAGATGACCTCCAGCTCCTCGGTCTTTGTTGCTGTGGAAATGGCTTGAGGTAACCTCAATGGTACAGCCAGGATGTCCCTGATTGGTAGATTCAATTAGAAAGAAAGAAAAAAAACAGTATTGTGTGTAAGCAAGTTCTTATATCACAAAACAGAGTCCTGCATGTATAGTGTGTATGTTAATATTATATGTGCGTGCAGATTTGTATGCGTTACCTGCTGGCACAGTAGAAGGCGATCAGCTTGAAGATGTCATCAAAAACCAGAGAGGAACCATCCAAATGGACAACTGAGACAGAAATGTATTTAAGAATAAATCACTAACTGCTCTGAAATGTTATCTGGTGAGCAGCCATACAATTCTTGCAATTTGTATTTCCACCATCAAGTTTCGATGGAAGCTGTCCAAAGCAGTCGCTGCTTTAGTTCGTAATACGTACACGTCTTGTGTTGTTTGACCGTCAGATTGTGTACAAGCGGTGCTCCCTGCTCATCAGGCAGGCGTACCAATACCATTGTGGCCCTGTCCTCTGTACTGTGAACCAGGAACGCCTGTAAATGTCAAAATGAGTAGTTATAACATTGATGTTCAGTGAATTACAGTAAAATGCTGACTCTTGTTTTGGAAATACAGTATGTGCACAATCACAGACAGTATGCAACACTACAGTCTATAATTTTGTTTCAATTCTATAATATTGTATTTGATTTTTTTTTTTATAATCATAGTTCGTGCAACAGAAAAAGAAAGCATTAAGCCTTAATCAGTTCGTACGTTTTTAAAAGCTGATACTAATATTTTTTTGCTACAGCTGCCAGATATTATTGATAATATCTCTATTTAACAAGTGTCATAGTTTCCAATAACTTCCTAAAAACAAAATGGTGTAACTATGAACTCAAGACTTTTTGAAAGAGGCTCGTTATAGGTCATTAAAACTCCAGCCTCTCTGCTGATTCCTGGTAATCTCTCAGTGATGAAAGTAGTGTAAAATGTTTTAAAAATACACGTGATTCTTCAGTTTTGTTTGATATAAAAAATGAGGGGTATACGAGATGTACATTTCAAACTTTTTCTCTGCTTCCTGTCCTTACGCTGAGCTAAGCAGAACATGTCCTGTTGCTGAAGATACTTAACCCTCCTGTTGTCCTCGTGTCAAAATGACCCGCAGCTGTGTTCAACCAAGTTCTATATTTTTATATTTTTTTGGGATCATTGGTCATCATTCTTTAAAGAAACCCTCACAGCCTCCTTGTCACCAATGATCCCCAAAAAATATGAAAATAAAATAGAACTTGGTAATGTATTGCACTGTTATGGTACTGAATTTTCTTATCTAGCATCAAAAGTTAAAGAGAATATTAAACTATTCATTTCAATTGAACAGAGGAAAATTCATCTTGAAATAATAACCGACTAAGAAACTCAACATAACTAAACATATCTCATAAGTTTATACATATTCTTTACCCTATAATTAGTTGCAAATTATACAGTTATTTCTGGGAAACTTCACCGGACACTCTTTGGAACTTATAGAACTACAAAGTAAAGTCTTCTATTTTAAGAATTGCATCAAACGTGTTAAAGAAAACTTTCAGAGCAAGTTAAAGAATTCCAGTTATTTGTCATAAGACATCCAAAACTTGTATTTAAAAAAAAATAATAATAATTTTTTTTTTTAGAGAGAGGCAAACTCTAATTGAGATGTTATGTGAAAACAGTGGGTAGAAGTGTGTGTCTTACCCCCGCTGTCTCTTTCTCCATTATACTAGTGCTTTGGTCTTGGCTCAGTCCTTTGGGCTGCCACACAGATGTGCTCCCAACCAACTTATCTAAAGAACTCGGCACAGAAGGAGCTGATGAAGATGGTGGGATAACAGGGGGAGGTGGAGGGGGTGGTAAGAAGGAGGTGGAGGATGAGACTGTAGGAGATAATGGTGGAAGTAGAGGAGGAGGAGGAGAAAAAGCAGGAGTCCCATCAGAAGAGACAGATGGCTGCAGAGGAAGCAGGGAAGAAAGAGAGACCAGAGTAGGAGAAAGAGATGCAGGAAGAGGCAGAAGAGGGTTGGAGGAGAAAGAGGGAGGAGTAGAGACAAGAGGGAGAGGAGGAGGGACGGACGGAGGGACGGATGGAGGGGTAGACGGCGGCAGTGGAGGTCGAGAGGAGGCCTTCACTATAGGAGGTGGTGGTTTGGGTCGGCATGGCCTGGCTGGAGGGTGAGAGGGCAGCGAAGGTGGAGAAGGTGAAGAGATGGATGGAGCGTTGAGTGCTCCTGTCAGAGGGCTTGTGTGGCTGCAAAAGAAAAAAAAAGAAAAGAAAAAAACCCGCTAAAAGTCAAGAGGGTGAAAGATCATGTGGAGAATTTGTGTGGCTGCAAAAGAAAAAAAAGAAAAGAAAAAAACCCGCTAAAAGTCAAGAGGGTGAAAGATCATGTGGAGAATTTGTTTATAGCTCACCTCCATTTCAGTCTCAGAAGCTGGTCACCAGAACTTGAGCGCAGAAACAGATTAAGTTCAACTTGTGAACTGCAAGAGGTTTGTGACACATGACGTGTTTCTCACTGAGTAACTGCAGCTGTTGTTGAGAGTATTAGTTACGCAGCGGTTTAAGGAATGTGCTACATTGTTTTGCCTTAACAGAGGTTGCTTTACGACACAAAACAGAGAGTTGTTCTGCTCTCAGCTTGAAGGATAAAACTGGTATCAAAGAGATTTTCTTACTGTTAACTAATTCTATGAAAATACCAAAACAAAAACGGTGTCTTGTCCATTTATACCTCCCACCATGTTTGTGACTCGCAGCCTTGTTTGAGAGTCTTTAAGGACGACTGCAGTCTTTAAAGCTGCAATCATTTTTTATTTTTTACTTAAAGGCAGCAGAACAAGCTGTAAACACAATATTGATGGACTGCCGCCTTTTAAGGTTGATATGGTGAACAGCGTAATGTTATGTTGATGTGAAAAAAGGAAACCTGTTGCCACACATCGTAGAGCATTTGTCGGTGACTATTTTTTCAGCCTCATCTTAATACATAAAAGCTGCAGTATTTATGGCAGCAGGATGGGGTGTGTGGGATTGACTAAAACTGAACCACAATTGCCAGAAAATGCTGCTAATTAATGTTTTTCCACAGTTTTTGGACAATATTAGGTTTTGGATACAAACTAGGTATCAGGCTTAATTCATTGGTTGTTGTTTACGAGAGTTAATGTGAAGAAAAATAGTTTCTTAATTCTTTAATTCTCTTCTTTAATTTTTCAGAAGGCTAATTAGGTGCTAGTTAATGTTACTAGCACTAGATAGGCAATTTGGCTGTTTTTGTCTCTTATCCTCACCTTTGCCCTGTGAGAACATGAAGGACGGAGAGAGTCGAGTGCAACACGCCGGGCCTTACCGGTGGAGTCAGTGTGGGAATAAAAAAAAAAATGTCTTGAATTTGAGCGATCAGCATTTGGATAGAAGCTACAATCATGATCATCTGACATTAATGCCACACTGATGTTTAAAACGTTGAATGTTAAATTGGCTATTGTATGGCAGGTTGCAACATTTCCCTGTGACGCAAAACCAGGCAACCACGTAACTCCACCTTGCCTTCAGATGACAGGGAACAACTGTATTGGTTTAGTAACCTTGATTTAAATAACTTGTATGTATGACCACACATTCTACTTTTGTTTAATCTCCAAGACATTTATAGTTAGACTCGTCCAGCATTGCATTAGATACCAGAGCATACTCATAACTTGGTTTTCCAAGTTTTCTTAGTTTTATAAATCACATCAGTGACCTTTAATACAGTTGTATCAAGGGTGGATCAGTCCAATGAGTTTCCCTTTGGTAAGCGCAAGGCAGTTATTGGAAATTCCATCCATCCGTCCATCCATCATCTATACCCGCTTTATCCTGAACAGGGTCACGGAGGGGCAGGAGCCTATCCCAGCTCACTTTTTGGGCAAAGGCAGGGTACACCCTGGATAGGTCGCCAGTCTATCACAGGGCCAACCCATAGAGACAAGACGGAAACAAAGACCATTCACGCTTGCACCAACACCTGAAGGGCAAATTGTAGAATCACCAGTTAACCTGACATGCGTGTCTTTGGACGGCGGGAGGAAGCCGGAGTGCCTGGTGGGAACCCACACAGGCACAGGGAGAACATGCAAACTGGTATTGGAAATTACAGCAGATAATTTGTATGTTGTAGGCAAACTTCGTATGTATTACATCAGAAGACTAATGTAACACGCCGTTTTTCCCCCCGACTGAACTTCCAACTATCTCAACGTTTATACTGAGCTTCGTTTTTGAGCTGGAGAAAAACGATCCACGCAAACGCACAATCCAAATACGAGTTACCTAAAATTGCTGAATTCAGTCTGTTCAAACGTTTTAAACCTGTAAAAATCTTGTAGGGATTTAAGAGGAATAGTTTACAAACTGAGTCAATCATATATTACAAGACACACCCGAGGCCTGTTTTTGCGTCATGCGGGCTGACAGGAAAGGAGTAAAATAACCATTAGGTCAGCTATTTATCATCTTATTGCTTCCTGTATGCTGCTGTCGTGAAAAAATTTGTTCCCCTCGGGGATTAATAAACCTCATGTTTAGAGCAGTGATGGCAGTAGAAATTGTAGTTGTCAGTTAAACACAGAACCAACATCCTGGATTCCAGCATTCGACTTATATTTTGATAACATTTGGAGACAACAAATGTTCATTTATTACACATGTATTTATATAGATAGGGAAGTGTTAGAATTATATTTAGCAATTGTTTTAAATGTATGACGTGAGATTTCTTTGCAGGCCTGTATAGCACACTGTTACTTTAGTCAGTTATGGAATGAAACCGAGTACATTTACTCAAGTACCATACTTAAGTACAAATTTCATCAACTTTATTTCATTTCATGCAACTATATCTTTGTACTCCACAACAGATCTTAAACTACCCAAAATGATATAAAATGATTAGCTCCATCTAAACCAACAATAACAGTAAAAGCTGTTTACACATTAATGCTTTGTAAATAATAATCCATTAATACCATATATATGGTTATATATTATCTTCAGAGGAGCGACCTTCCTTCATGACTTTACTTTTGATACTTGGATTATATTTTCTCGTAAATAATTAAGTGTTTTTACACAAAGGATTTCCAATTCAGTACATTTACTTCTAATAGTACTGTATATTTAGCAAAGTATCCTACAACTGTATGTCTACTTAAGAAAAGGCTCAGAATACTTCACCCACCACTAACATTGCATTACCCAACATAACCTTCAGGGTAATACAAAGACATCATAATTCTCGTACTTGGTCTGAAATTAAATTACATTTATTTTATTATGACTTACAATTTCTACCTTGAAGAAAAAAAAATCTTCTAAAGTTAAATAAAACAGAACAATTAATGTATAAAAAAAATGTGGAACATGTTCTTATGTGGACTTAGTTGAGTTAAACTAAGTCCAAGTAAGACTGACTAGCAAAAGGAAACCTAAATTAAATTTTTCCTTTACATCAACACTTGAAAAGATTGAACTTTAGGTAGTTAGATACTGAAATATTAATTTGTCATTCAAACATTTGACTGTCTATACTTGAAATCTAACATGCTTTCAAATTTTCGCATGCCACACTGATCTACTTTTTTCAAGTGCTTAGTGGTAACTTTCAACCCTTCAGATTCTACCATAACAAGTGGGAAAAACAAACCCAAATGTCAGATTTCCTGTAACAAACTGAAACTAGATTTTAGACATGTTCGAAATTAGATTTGGTAAAACAACAGAAAATAGGATGTTCCGAAAACTCAGAAAAGTCATTGACCTATTTATTAGTCAGTGACTCATCACGTCTGTTTTTCCTGCCCTGACTGTCGACCTTCGACTCCCCCTCCCTCCCATGACAGTTACAACACCCCCCCCCCGCTCTTGCCTCGACAGAATACAGTTCCAGCTCTGTATTTTCACACAGCGACATGGTCACGCATCTCAAACTTACCCGGTGTCCTGGGAAACAACGCTGGTTTCCATCATATTTCCACAGATTGAGTGTTCGACTGCTCCGTCTCTCTCAGATCCATCGAAAACCCCACCTCTTCTCAGCCCCCTTTTTTTCTTCTTTCTGTTGATCGAAGCAGGACTGAATAAGGACAAACTAAAAGGAAAGGGAAAATCTGTTTATATGTGTGTGTCAGCCCTCCCCTCTGTTTCTGCCACAACTTCCTGAGCTGATCATCAGGCAGGAAGAGGCCGAGCACTTTGGTCAGACTTCCCCTACTCTCTTTCTTTTTCTTTTTTTTGCTTCTGACACACAGTCTTCTGTCTCGTGCGTTAATGCTTTCTCACTCTGATCCTAGCAGTGCTACTCTTTTTTCGAGTAATGAAGTTATCCAATCATCAAAATTTTGTGGTCAAATCTAATTTTTCTTTTGTCAGTTCTTTCTTTATAGACATACGACTGCACTGGTATCCCGTATGTGTGGCCTAAATGTAGCCTCCTCCTCTTCTTCCTTCTCTCCTCCCCCCCTCTACTTTTAAAGTTTTCCAGATGCTTCCCCCATTCAAACTGTGGAATGTTCAACTTCATGTTTCTTCAAAGCGTCACTTTTTTTTTTGGACCCCTCTCCATTTGCGTCTTTCCATGCCACTGCTTGTGGTTCTCATCTTCCCCACCTCCTGTGACTTGCTCATCTCCTCTCTCGTGTATAATCCCTTTTACGGAGGATTTTTTTTTTCAAGAAACTGGATTGATACTTAGAAATGTGCCTTTCACTGTTAAGTATCCATAACCTTTCAGATGCTTTTTCTTGGATTAAAACTAGGAGAAAAGACTAAACATTTTCAAAATAGTCAAACATGAAGACACAATTTGAATCCTGACATTACAACGCGCAGCAGTTACATCTGTTACAGATGTATGCTCTTAAGATCATTCTCTCTCTTTGGTTCGTTCACATTACCGTTTAATCAATTCACCATGCTTTTTAAAGTTTTTTACTTTGAACCTACAGCCCACAAGCAAAATAAAATGCCCCCAATCTCCTTGATAACCTGTCGGTCCCAGAGCTCTTTTATTTATTGTAAAAACCACAGATGTTCAAGGTAAGGTCTTTGCATATGTGGTCAGTGACAGACACATACACAACAATGCAGTCAGTGCAGCCATGCGTGGCGACTTGACTTTGCAGCTGCTTCCTGTGTGAACACCCGTGATCATACTGGCTTTGACTCTGCAGACTCTCTGCTCAGTTGAACATATTTAAGTGTAAAGTTAACTGCACGCAGATTTCCATCAGCGGCGAGAAACCACTAGGAGGAGCTATGATACAGAGCTTTACACTGTAGTTACAGTACCCTGGAATAGAACAACAAACTCTATTACACACCAAGAGACACGGTCAGTCATTTCACTTCACTGTTTCATCACAGAAATGTCGTCGAGAGATGGTCCTGGTGATCGGGGGAGGAGGGTGTGAAGGACGAACATGAATTCTTATAGTAGCACTATGGTCACAACTCTGACTTGTGGTAAACACAGCTGAGAATAAAGGGCACTGATATTGTCACCTTCAGAGTTTGTTTTGGTAAGATGTTTGTACAAATGTTAATCAGTACAGCTGTGAAGCTCCAATTTATCTAGGGCCGCAAAATAAGCTTTAAAAACGGCGCTGCCCACACTTTCAAAGTTTTTTTTGGTGATTGTGTTAGCAAACAGTTACCCATTTACATATTACCTTTTATTTTGAGTCGTGTCTCTGTCCACCTGCTAAACCCATGTTGAATATTAACTCACCTTTGGTCTCCAACAACTTTTCAGCTGCCAAATGCTCCCCTATATGTTCACTAGCTCGTTGCTAGTCGGGTCCAAAATTGGAATAGTCCTGCAGTAAAAAAAAAAAGTGAAATGCATACAATGAAGGTCAAATCTAATGTGATGTCATCAGTCATTTAGAATGTGGGTGCAAGTCTGCCAGATGTTACTTCACGTAATGTAATTAATGTGGGTAACTATCAAGCTGTGGAGTGCAGGGTGTTTTGCGGCCCTTGGGCTACCTTCATGTGTTGTTTTTGTAGGCCTGTGCATAATTATTGCGCCCCAATTTGGTGTAATATCAGTGGTTTTCAACAACCGCTCAGTGTTGCCTACTTAAGGCCACCACCTGGCTGTGCCTTCAGTTCAGCAGCCTCTTTTTATTAACGCAGACTATTACCTCTAAATATCAGCAGGTAAAAAGAACAAAGTCTCAAGTGTTAAAAAGCTATAATTGGTCCTGTATATACTTATATTGTGCTATAATATATAAGTAATGTTATATATTTCATAAGACATTTTTGTTGGCTGGTGCTCTTGGCAACTCTACAGCATGTGAAATTTTGATTTGTGTCAGTAGCAGGCCACCATATGCTGTGCCAGAAGCTTACTGTGGTGCCTCGGAATAGATTTCTAACCAGGACTATCTTTTATCTGGTTTCTGAACACAGTCCCTTTTTTCATTTGAGTCAAAACAGACACTGAGTATTTGATTTTGGCGACTTATTTGTTTACCAGGAGCTGGCTTTGAGATTAGACTGTCTATCAACATCCTTTACTGACAATGGTATGTGGAGTGAAGAATGAGCGGAGCAACTGTCTGTTCATGCAGCATGAAGTTTGTTCCTGATAGAGCTAAACATGAGTAATAAAGAGAATAAAGCCGTGTAAAGCCCATATACCAATCACACAATGGAATATTTAACAACAGAAAATACACTGTCCGAACACACGTTGAAAGGTTGTATGTTCATAACACAACTCACACCTGGTCATATTTTTATAGCTACATATGGGTGGTGCTGACATTACCACGTCATAGAAAAAAAGTTGCATAAAATAGAAATACTCGCGTAAAGTAAAAAGTATGTACAAAAAAAAAAAAAGTCAGCATGGAGTGCTACTCGCGTGTGTGAATTGTCGTCCCTCTGGTGCTCTTCAGTTTGGGGATCAAACAGTTTGAGTTGAAAACTTGGGAAAAAAAAAAAAAAAAAAATCTGAGGCACTCAAGAGGGTGATTAATTAAAAAAAGCCTATTGGCCTCATGACTGTTCAATCACAGTAAAAAACTCATGCCAATGCATTTCAACCTCTAAGAACTTCAGGGCAGGTAGAAATAAGCTGCCTTTGGACTGTTCCTTATGTGTTGGTCACATGACCAGTATGGACCAATGAACTGTCACCCAGTACATAGGAGCAGGTAAAGACACATGATAGGAAACAATGTCCGGACTAAAAATCAAATGCAGACATCAAAATCTTAATATGTTAATAATTTAACATACATTTAAACATTAAGCGGCAAGTAACAAATTCCTGCCCTGATGAAGGCCTTAGAGGCTGAAACGCGTTGGCATGAGTTTTTACTATTGTTATGAGGTGAGTGTTTTACCAGGACCCAAATGCAGGCTCACAGACTCGGGTATCGGTTCCAAAATACAGTATTTCCATAAATAAAAACAAACAAACAAACCAAAAGGTGGCACCTACAGTGTCTACTTGCTTCCAAGTCGGGAGGGCAACTCCACCGACTGATCCAGGGAGACACGGCCGGCAGACCAGCCGGCAGGACAGCCGGCAGGACAGCGGACGGGACCGCTGGAAAAAGCAGAGTCTATAATCCTCCGAGTCGGGAGGGCAACTCCACCGACTGGAGACCCCGACAGGTGGCTCCGCAGGTGGAACAGGAGCCGGACAGACGGACGGACGGGTGACTAACTAATGAACCGACCAGAGGAGTGCAGCGGCAGGGTACATATAGTCCGGGGAGGTGATCAGGGAGATGCAGCACACCTGCAGGAGGTGATCCGGGGTGAGTGGCTGCAGCTGCTGGGACCGGTGAGGGGCGTGGCCACGGGAGGTGAGAAGAGGAGGACACAAAACAAGCAGACAGGGGACTGAGGGGACACGGGAGGAGAGGTGATCGGGGGTAAAACGGAGGAAAACAGGACTCCTGACAACTATGATTGAATAGCGATGACTGATTAAAGGCTTTTTAATTAATCACCCTCAGTCTCAGATTTATTCAAGTTTTCAACTTAAAGTAAAAGTATGTCAAATTTGTACTCAAGTACAGCCCTTGGGGAAAAGTATTTAGTTTTATTCCACCATTGGGGATCAGGACTACAGTTCATCCTGTGAGATCTTGACCGTTTGTATATACAGATTGCACTTGCCCTCCCTCCACAATAATCCACATAATTCAGACCAGCCAGGTGGACCCAATGACATTTTTGCCCCCAGATCACTGCCACTGGCATGGTTGAATATCTGCTAAAACATATTTTAAAAATCCACAACCACTGTTGGGATGTAGTAATGTAGTTTCAAATTTAGTTCTCAGGTTTTGAGTTTTCCCACTGCTGAGACATCCGCTTTGAACTAAACAAAGCTAAATTGATTTTCATTTGTGTCATACAAATATTAAGAATACTCTGGGAATCCAGAAAAACAGTAGTGTTAGGAAAAATAGTAACTCATTGTCAGTGTGTAAATTAAGTTACTGCTATGTGTGAAAAGTTTCCGTTAGTCTATGTAGATAACTGTAGTTGAAAGGTCACTACTACATACACAAACCACGAGTTCCTCTCTTGCAGCACAGGAACTGGCTTGTCTAGTCTAGCACACACATTGATTAAAAGCAAACATACCCATATAGGGTGCAAAGAGCATTGAACCCCTATGCACTCACGGTACACAACATGTGACCTTATCTATAGTAATGTAATCACGTGATGTTTTGTAACCACATACATACAATAAAAGGAGCGAAGAGGGAAGTCGGATTTGGAGTTGGCTGATGCCAGGTGAAGAGCTTACAACTCTAAGACCCCGCACGGACTTCCCTTGCTGCAAGTAAAACTCAGATTTGGTGCAAAGCCTTGTGTTTGTCTGACTGTGGGTTTGATTCTTATGCTATCAGCGCTATGTTACGGTTCTGAACCTAACAAGTAGCACTGGTCACTTGGTCAAACACATATAATAATCTTTTTTGATGGGTTTTTTTGACATGCAAACCCTTATTGTCTGTGAATAATGACTTTTGTGTTTCAGAAGCACAGATAAAAGTATGATGCAGCTGTTACAGCGCTGACCAAACGTTATGGTGAAATTAGCCTGCAAACATGGCTCTGCACATTGTAATACTTATCATGGGGATAATACTGAACAGAAAGTACACGCTTTAGTTTGACAGTCAAATGGACTTTAATTCAAACTGGAAGTCACTTGCAGAGTGCAGACCTCCACCAAGGCCAATAGTCTTCTGTGATATGCAAATCTGCAACTGCAACCTCCATATATGCCTGGATATATTTCCAAAACTATTACAGTAATGTCAAAACATAGTTGTGCCTATGACTTACAAACTATATCAGCAGTTGTGCCAGTTCAAGTTCTCCCCTCAGTAATGATTGCTTGCTGTATTAAGTTTGAGCAAATACAGTACATGTATATCCCAGAGGACTACTGGTACCTGTGAATGTGGACTGTTATATGTAGTCATTGTATCTCTAGAATTGCTTATGTTTCACTTTTAAAGTTTGCTGCCATAAACTAGATTGTATGATACATCGTTTTGTTGGCCAAATGCATTTTTGTAATGTTAATTAATTCAAATCTGCTAAACATTTGAATGGTTTCTCCCTTGGCCCATGCCACACCCTTCCACTAAGTTTCATGGAAATCTGGCCAGCAGTTTTTTAGATTCCTGTTGACAAGCACACAACTAAACAAAAAAACCAAAAAAATACCCTCCTTGGGAAAGATAATGAATAAAAAACAAAAATGTGCATTTCCCAACTGTGATGTAGACTGTTAGATGTACAAAGAAAACAACTTTGAGACCTACAATGGGTTTTTCTGCTTCCTGCCAACAAAAGTTTCTTCTGACCATGACCACAGTCTCTTTCTCCAATTTCGATCAAGTAGTTTTAGTTACTTGAACTTGAAACTCCTTGTCCACTGCTTGTATCTCAGGATCACAATTTGAATGCTCATGGCGTTAAACAAAGCTCAAACTTTACCCATATTAGTTATAGGATCTCGAAAAACAGAACAAAAACACAAACTCAAGTTTAAGCTTAGTCGCTGCCAGGCTTCATGCTCACAGCTGCTGGCCTTATCAAGCACAACACACTCAGCTGTCCAGTGTGGACACAGATTTCCAGGCAAAGTCGCTCTTCATTTTATTCTGACAGCTGTATTTTTTTTTTTTGCTGTGTTGACTGAGATCTTTCTCCCTCTCTCTACTTGCCACTCTGTCTCCTGTCTCAGTCTTTCTCTCAAAGAGACACACATGCACATTCATAGAGTCAATACCACTTGAGCTCACATAGAAAATCAGCATAAAAAAAGAAAATGTGTGAGTCAGTCTTTGTCTCTGTCAATCAAACGAAACCGTGGAAACGAATGGCCCGATTTTGACAAGACTGGTGGATGGTACAGCTCGCGACTGAAATCTAGGATTTTCAGTAAAATGAATAGAAATACATGTTTATGGGAATCCTCTGCATCTGATTCCAATTAATTTGTTTTTAATGCATATTGACTGCCCTATCTTACTGTACAGTGAATCATTTATCACCAAATTTAGCCTTAGGAGCCCTGTTTGCTGTCATACAGCTCTGTCCATTGGTTTATGGTGCATTCAGGTAACTGGTAAATGGGGAGGTTCAGATTTGGTAACCTCCGACTTCCCAGTTGACAGCATTCACTTGACAACAACAAAGAGGATACATGGCAGCCCCCAGGAAATCTGCTCTATCTGCTGTCTGAATATTGATAAGTGACAAACAACCTCATCATCAATTCATCCAAGCAGTGGATTTGACTCGATCTGAATGGGAGCCCAAAGACATTGCGCCCCGCCCACCGACAGCAGAAACCTGACTGCGCTTCAGGCCTGTCGATTAAACAGACACACCCCTCAAATGTTTTTTGACAAAATTGACGTAATTATTGACGGCCTTTTTTTGTGACTCTAAATATGTCATTGATTAGTCAGACTGGCTGTGATGGTTAGGGGAACTACAACTCTATTAACCAAGGATGGCTGCAATGCAAAGGATTACTTTAAGTAAAAGGCAATGACAATGATATTGAGAGCTTGTGGATTATTTAAAATTGATCTTGTGTGCACAAAATAATTAAAACGTGCGCAGGTTTTCATTCATTTGCGTGCACAATTTAGTATCCTGTTGGCCACGATTTAATATCTCGAGTGCACGTTTGAAAATGTTTTCTCTCTATGGCCACTCCGGGGCTCAGTACATTTTGCAAACAAATTCAACACTCATTTTAATCTAAGATCATTTTCTCCTTTTTTTTTTCTTTTTTACAATCTTATTTTTACATTTTTGCAAACCACTCCTCCTACAAATGTATTCCAGTCTGTGCCAGATAAGGTACATTTTACATTTGATGATATCTTTTTTTTTTTTTTTTGCATTCTTGCAATCATGGCTTAATCAATGGAAACTGATGTAAATTATGTAACTGCACTCAATTTGAGCAGGTCAGGGCACTCAGCAGGTGGAGTTTGCTTTGTTGTCATGGAAATTCTGATTTTCAGCAGTCCAATCAGATGACGATGGAACTTTCAATCTCAAACATATTTAAAACTCTGCACAAAAAAATATCTTCATTAAGGGCATAAGTTTGGTCACAACAACACTTGTTCTGTATCTCACCTAAAAGCCTGAAGGTCCAGCTGCCTCTCCCTGAAATTACCCTGCATCATCATTACTCGATATCCGATTTTCCTGTGTCTAATAGAATTATATATTAATGAATAAGGTACATACAAACGTGGTTGAATTTACTTCTGAGGGCAATTTAAAATATTGGTGCAATAGGATTTTATGAAATCAACTTTTTCTAATGTAAGACTTTTTCCATATTACATTTATGACCAAACATGTCAACTTTAAAACATTTTCTGAACATCATTAGACTCATTTTAATGCTGATACATCTTCAAAATGTCAAACTAAAATTGCAGGAGTTCACCTGAAATGATGAAGACACACCCGCTTCCTTATCAGCCTGCTCTACCTCTCAAACCCGGCTGTGTTTCCGACCGACAAGTTACCATGCTTATTGGCTAGTGCCTGTCTCCTAATACCACTTTGTACCACAAGATGGTACGGTGAGTCACTGTAGCGTAAAGTGTGTTCATAAACACCACAAGAATATAAACATCAGAAGAAGAAGCACTGTATTCGAACTTGTAGTTTTGATGAATGGAACTGTAAACACGATGATGGCTAAAACTCTTTGCGAAACAGAAACAGGGCAAGAGTTAACATCCACCACTAGAGAAAGTTGTTGGTGCGTAAAGGAATATATTTTGATGCTGCACTTGTTACGTAAACAGCTCGTCATACTAACGCTGGCTATGTTGCCATGGCTCATAAAGGCACCTAATTAGTGTCACGTCAGGGGTGTTATGGCCATCTGTCATACGGGGGAAAAATCACAGTGGGCTGCCGCATCTCTGGGGAGGTGAACTGTGAAAAAACCCATTAAGTCTGTCTGTCTCTTTCCAGAGTCTTCTCTGTGTGTCTGTGATTAAAAATACGCGTTGGAGCGTGTCGCATGCGTTCGGGTCTGGCTGACGAGCCCAGGGTGGAATTTCTACACACCAGCACACCTTCATATAATGTTACTAACATTGTTAATATGTTCGTTTTGCCGTTTGTTGATACGCATTTCAGAGCAGTTATCATACCTGTAGGGTCAATTAGCTGGCCCCCAAGCTATCTACCAACCTGCTGTAATTTTATGTAGCAGACAAACCAGGTGTACTGACCTTTTTTTTTGGGAAATTTTTGAAATAGATCGATTCTGCAGCTAATGACAACACTGAAAAACATTCTAAATGCAGTCAATATATGCTTTTTCTAGTGGCTATTCTATGTGAGCAGCACTGTGATTTCTTCCCGTGTTTTATACTTCTGCGGTTGCGACTGGTCTGCCAAATATGGACACCGCTAGTGGCCTCCCGGGGCGCCGATCTGTGCTCCAAGAACTCTTTTGCCGCCAAAGAGTAGGCCTAGATGTTTTATAAGCAAAGTATGTACATAAATATTACACAGCAATACATTTTTGTTTCATCATGTGTACTATGGATGTCGTGAGTTGTAAGATATTTAAGTGTACGTGTAAATGCAACTGGCCAAAACGTGCTCCTCAGTGTTTTATTTTGTATTTCAGTCACGTAACGACTCTCCTGCAGAGGGAACGTCCTCGGTTTTGTATCAGATCTATCAATGAATGTTGTTCACCGACATGTATACTTAATATGCATATTATTAACTTGATGAAATCTTCACTGTGACTTGCGTTTCATTACTTTGCTTCTGTACAGTATTTACAGAAGCTTTATGCTGTGGGATGGTCTGTTCGTCCTTTTGTCGGTCCTGTTCTCGTTAACGCAGTATCTCAATCATAGGCTATCTAAAGAACTTCTTCAAACTTGACAAAAAGATTCACTTGGTGCCAAGGATGAACTGATTCAACTTTGGGTGTCAGAGGTCAAGGTCAAGGTCATTATGACTCCAATTTGACCCATGCTCATCAATGCAATATCTCAGGATCGCCTGTCGGGAATTTATAAAAAAAAAATTGGCACTATGACTCGAGAACTAACCTATTGGAATTTAGTGGTTAAAGGTCAAAATTCAAGGTCACTGTAACCACACACGTCCTTCTCATTTGTCCATTCAGTTCTGAACTTTTCAAGGCCACTCTGACCTCATGTCTTTCCCATTCTTGCAAACGCGATATCTGAGAAACACCTTGAGGGACTTTCTTCAAATTTGGCACAAATGTTCACTTGGCCTCATGAACTGAATAGATTTAGGTGATTATAGTAATAGTCAAAGGTCAAGGTCACTGTCATTCCATTCCCTTGAACGCAATATCTTATGAATGCCATGAGGGACCATCTTCAAATTTGGCACAAATATTCACTCGGAACCGAGGAGTAAGTAAATAGATTTCGATGGGCAAAGGTCAGAGGTCAAGCTGAATGGCAAAAATGGTCGGATAGGAGACGTGAGGTCAACTCACGTCTCCTATCCGACCATTTTTATCTCAGGAATGCTTTGAGTGAATTTCTTCAAATGTGGCACAAACATTCTCTCTGACTTAAGGATCATCGGATTCGATTTTGGGGATCTAAGGTCAAGATCACTTTTACCTTACAATGTCACATGCTCATGAGCACAATATCTGGGGAATTTCTTCAAATTCGGCACAAACGGTCACATGGACTCATATATGAAGTGATTAGAATTTGGTGGTGAAAGGTAATTTTAGTCAAAATGTTAACTACGACAACATTTCCCAAATATCTGATTGGATAAAATGATTAATATGCTTTTCTGTACGTTAGTCACCACCATAACTGAGGTTGTAATTCACATGTATGAAAAATAATAAATTAGTGACATTACTCCTGGGTGTCGATGTAGAAATTGTGGTGAATCTATAGATGTGTTGTAAGGATTGAAGTTCAATTCAATTCAATTCAATTTTATTTATATAGCGCCATAAATCACAACCCAGGTTATTTCATGGCACTTAACACGTTCAAGTCCTTACAGCAGAACTTTACAGTTGTGTGTGAGCATCCACATTTTAGAATTTATAGCTACTTTGCAGCAACATCTATATGATTTTGGACATATATGCATGTAAATCCCAACCTGAGTGGCTAGCGGAGGCAAACAACTGCTCGAGGGTAATTCTAGTTTTTCTGTTGTCCAAACATGGCTGCTGCTGCAAATGCTGCACATTCTAACTACTCTGTCCTTCATTTTCTGTTCATTCAACACTAAATGGAACCAAATAGACACGAGCCTGTGCACAGTGTCTGTAAACAGAATATTCGGAAGAGGAGATGTAAAAGCTAGCTTTTATGTCACACAGATAGAAAGGAGCAAAAGAACGACCGTAATCATTTTTACTTTGACATTTGATGTGAAAAAAAATGAGAACCGTCTCTTTTTCCACACAGCTTTATATGGTCAAATGATGTTGCTAATGATGACGCTTTCAAATTGCACTGTACAGTGTGTGAGTATCCATTGTTGCTCTTTCTTTCTCCGTCTCTCTCTCTCTCTCTCTCTCTCTCTCTCTCACGCTCAATGCCGCCTCCACAGTGATGCGTGTTGCATTAATGCTGAGGTGAAGAGTGGGAGGTAGAGGGCAAACTGAGAGGGCTACAAGAGGGATGGAGTGAGCCAGGAAGAAAAGAGTGTGTGGGAGACTGAAGCATAGATATGTGGCATAGATAGATAGATAGATAGATAGATAGATAGATAGATAGATAGATAGATAGATAGATAGATAGATAGATAGATAGATAGATAGATAGATAGATAGATAGATAGATAGATAGATAGATAGATAGATAGATAGATAGATAGATAGATAGATAGAGAGGTCTGTTCTTTTCTCTCTCCTCTTGTCCTTCGTTACCTCATTTCTTAAACGTATGATGGTGAGGATTTCCCATGGGGAACCCACTCAGGTCAAACTAAATCTCGAAGGGAATGGGAGGAGGGAGGGGAAGGAGGGGGGGGTAGAAAGATGGCCATAAAGAGTGATGATGAATTAGTGCTAAGATAGAGAGATGAGATGAGATGCAAAGGAAAGACAGGCAGATGGAGAGGAGAAGTTGGTCTCTTTGCAACTCCAAAGCTCTTAAAGCCCCAAAGCTGTGTGGAGTGTAAATGGGAAGGAGAGAGAGAGAGAGGCAGAGGAAGAGAAGAAGAGAGCGAGAGGTGGAGGGAGGCTGAATTGCGAAAGAGAAAAGCTAGAAGGGAGAGGGAGAGGAGGAGGAGGAGGAGGAGGAGGAGGAGGAGGAGGAAGGTTTGCGTTGGTGTGCTGGTTGGCAGAGAGAGCGCTTGTCAAAAAAACCTTCCACTGACAGAAGGCATGATTCACAGTGGAGAGAGAGGTGGGAGAGGCAGAGAGAGAAGGGGACAAGCGACTGAAAAAGAGAAAAACAGCAGAGATAAAGAAAGAGGGATTGAGAAAGAAACAACAGGGATGCTAGTAAGAAAAACAAATGAGGATGCTGATTTGAAGCAGAATGACAACACATTACCAGGATGGGACCAGGATCGAAGGACTGGATTGACAGATGCCTTTTACTGACTGTGACCATGTTATTAAGGTTGTGGCTTTTCTATTGATCGGGGGGAAATAGAGCAGGTGGCAGCAGCAGTGATGAAAGAGAGCAAGGGAGGAGAAAGAAAGAGAGGATGCTTAAGACCGAAGGCACAATGAACAGATAGAGAAATGCAGACTAAGAATGACTCTCAGCTATCAATAGGGTCCTTTGACGGAGACTGGCTTCTTTGTCAAGAAGGCATCACTAATACATGCAAATTAGAGTTCTGACTCTTTAACATGTCATTTTTGATTAATATGGACTCTTCAGAACTACAGCAAAAAGCGTTCAAAAGATGTTTTTCAAAATGCAAATGTCAATGTACTCTTTTCATTGTGAGCAAGGGAAGTATGCTAAAATGAGATTTGGAATGTAACGTCAATTATGTTTGAACTTTTTCTCCACTGAAGTGGTTCAAGTGGTAGTGAATTTAAGCAGTGCTGTCCTGGGTCTACCAGACCTCTCACTGTGTGTGGTGTATGCTTTTTTTAATTTTTTTTTTTTACTTCTGTTCGTATTGCTTACTTCTAAGCAAATAAGAGCTAATCATCATATTACGTACTGTTGCTACCTCCCACAAAGCCGGAGTTAGCTATGGGTAGGTGCTGTAAATTAACCAATACATTCAAAAAAGAAATGACAACATCAGACCTAATTTTCACAATGCCATTCAGCTTTTGATTTGTCATATTGATTGAGGGATCAGCTTTGAAGGAATATTGACGTCACCTTGACTTTATTTTTGGCACCAAATTTACATGGGGCTTTAGGACCGCTTGGTGCAAGCTGTCGCATTAACATCTCTCCAACTTCAAAATGCTTGGCAAGTTGATTGAGGTTTTGTCTTTTGTTATCTTTGCTGTTTCACCCTTTAGGTTGTGAGAACTGTTTGTTTGTTATATGTTCTAAGATAAGACATCTATGAATTTTCCAAAGCACGGCCTCATCACTTTAAATTGTTTTTATTTTTTACTTGGCTATTAGGAATATTTCCTGTCTTTAGGTTGTGAGAACTGTTGGTATGGTGTATGTTCTTTCCAGAATGAAATTCCTCAAAACTGACCAATGGGATGGCTTGGAAATCCCATATTTAATTTGATGTTTAACCAATGCATGAGAGGCAAGAAAACACCGTTTGGTTTTGGAAGGTTGTGAACACTGTTGGTTTGTTACACTTGTGGTCTGAAGTTTACATGCGCACAGTATTGTTATGGCATTGTTGGACTCAAGGATTTCTTTGAACTGTTCCTTTTTTGGGTAAGAATTAATGTCAACATACATCTTTAAAAGAGAGCAAAAATCCAAGAATTTGGTGTACACATTTGAACTTATTTTTTCTTTTCCCAAAATCAACATATTATCTAAATTAAAAATACAGCACATATAATATTTGGTTAATTAAAATTAAGCCTTGACCAGATGCTTTTGGTAGCCATCAACAGGCTTCTGCCAGGGTTCTAAATAGATATTTGCCCACTCGTTTTGGCATAATTGGGAGACTTCAATTATATTTGTTGGTTTCCTGGCAATGACCTGACTTTTAAGCAAGTCCAGATATTTTGGATAAAGTTCAGGTCCGGATTTTGGGAAGGTCACTCCAAAAGCTTAACATTGGGAAACCAAGTTCTGTTCAAGTTTTAAATGCGTGACTAAATGGTTTGACAAGATTTCTCCCTCCCTCTTCCTTATTCCATTAATTTTGTGCCTGTTCCATTGGTACATTGCACTCCAAAAGACCTTTTCTGTGCCCAAATAGTCAGCTGCAAACTTTAGTTTGAAGCTTAGCTTGAAGGTGTCTCTTTTGAAGCATGGGCTTCTTTCTTGAATAGCAGCCTCTCAGTCAAAGGCAATGTAAAACTGCTGATCTGAGGATGACAGTGGGTCTTTTTCAAGACGTTGGCAAAGTAGCGACACCTCTCGACTTGCATGCGAGGGTGAATCAATAAGTTCTGAGGATGCTCCTGTTGCCTATGAACATGAACGAATGAAATGAGTGTGTTACAAATTTTGTTGCCTGATCAAAATCTGCACCCGAGTTATGTACATTCCTGTGAGGGCACACATCAAAGTTTGTGACATATTGTTGGGGAACAGAAAGAAGCAGTAGGAGTTAGTAGGTTAGTAGGAGTGGTGGGAAGCAGAATTGTGTTTTTGTGGGCAAGAAACTTGTTCTTTTTCAACGCGCTGTGAGCAGGCGCTTTGTCCTGTTGGAGAACCCAAGTACCATCGCATCACAGTTTAGGTCATTTGCACTGAATATTTTCCCTAATGCCTCAGAGCATTCCAGTAGAACTCAGTGTTGACAGTCTGACCCTTAGGGACAAGTCAAATGCCAAAGAAAACCCACCTGGTTCGCCTTGCTGTTTATACCTCTTCGGGCTCATTGCTTCATTGCCAGAGACTTCCTGGAGGATTTTAAGCATCACCAGTGCTGCTTTTCAGAGTTTAACACAAAATTTGATGTGCGAACCATGCCAAACCAGCACTCATAAAAACGTGTGTAACTCTAATTTTGATCAAGCGATGAAACTTGTAATACTTACTCATATCCTCCTGCTCTGTGCATGTCACGGTACTGCACGACATTTTACTGATTGTATTTTAATTGTTCTACAAAATGACTTTTGAGTCAAATTAAAGCACAGATCCTCTCGGTATGACCCACAGATGGATGGAGGTTCTTGGTTTAGTGCTGTTTGACCTGAGGGCATCATTTAAATGTACACTGCAGAACATTTGTCTCCGCCAGTGAGAGTAATTACAAAAACTCTGTTGAAGTGTGCTGACATCATAGGCCTCACTTTAGCCTATTCAGTCACTACTACTGCAGCTATAAAATGGTGGCTAAATTGTCTTGAGCATCGCAACTCCTGTGAAATGATTCATTTCACAATACAAATTGTATCCATATGGCTCAAAAGCATTTGGAAAGTCTAGAAGAAATGCATGATTAAATGATTTTATTCATATTCAAGTTAGCATAGCACTAAACCAAAACTGGCTCAGCTAATGGTAGTCTCGGGGGTCCATGCTCTGCCCATAGAGCATCCCCAGTATGCAGTCATTTACGTAATGTGGGAATACTGCACCAGACTCCAGATTTGAAAAACTAAGAGATCTACCCGGCAAACACTTAATAAGCTTTGTGTGAACTGTTTTGGCAAAGGCTTGAATGTAATGCTTGTTCATTTTTATAATCAATATCAGTTGTACACTAAAGGTTTAATGTATTTAAATCAAATGTAAAAGATTCCAAAGTTGTAATTAATAGGTTGAAGAAGTAGTCTCAGTCAACCCATTTTTCCTCTCAATTGTTTGTAAATTCCTCTGGAGGCAGTTGGATCAAACCTAAGAAGCATGCATGCAATTTAAGATTTAAATTGGGGTACTCCTTAAAGACAGAATAAAAATACATGATTAGAAATCCAAGAAGTACAGGCCCCAAAAGCCTAATTTCTTCCTTCTTGGAATGGGCCAAGCAGCGGGTTCTACAGTTCCCACAATGCAACTTAATTATCTTTCTTTAGACCCTCCCTGCTTGGTTAATTCCAGTACCTTTCAAACTCCACTTTTTAGTTTTTAAAAAGTCTTACGACCAATCTGAGTTCTGATTACATTACAAGGGTTATTTCCTCTGACTATAGAATTCTCTATTCAGAGCCACATAGGATGTTATGTAACTGTTTTTACGGGTTGAGTAGTCTGTCTCATGACAAGTAAACTGGGTGGCGTGACCCTTTAACCGGACATGCAGGAATATATATTTTGACCTAATATCCTAATACTGAATTGCTAGTAGACACTGACTTATGAAGAGACATTTTCTAGCTGCCTTCCATTCAACCATTTCTGTTGTTTGCTTTGTTTTCTACAGCCAGCGGACACTAATCACCACAGCCAGAATGAGAGGAGAAGCTTTTGACTGGATTCAATTCTCCATCTACTGTACTCACTCTTTCTGTTGGTCCTTGTCTGATGGACTGAGGCTTTGCTGGATAAAGATTTAATTGTCTCTGAACAGCGAGCTAGAACTATAAACAACCAAAATAAATACAAATGCTGTCACATCGGGAAGCGAGTAGGAGGGAATATGAGCTAGAAAACCTTGTGGACATAAAAACTGGACATATTTTGTCTTATCTTTTCATGTATTTTTCCAAAATCTGGTTGGATTTTTTTCTCTCAAAATAATTAATTTTTAAATACCATTTGGACACTATTTTCTTGCCTTTTTTTCATACCATGGAGCATTTGTCAAAAGGATTTTTGTTGAAGGCGTGCGGAACTGTGATCCCAAGATTCTCCTGAGTTCATGGTGAAACAGAAGGAATATGCTTCAGTATTTTACCAGAAAAGAAAAAGCTAACATTTTGAATATGATATTTCTCCACTTCTTTTCTTTTCCCATGGCTCTCTCAAAACCAGCTGACATGCACCTTGTATATTCTGAAAGTTATTTTGCAAGCAAACTTTTTTAGATCTAGTAAAATTAACGACTTCACAATTCACTCTTCAAACTTCACACGTGCCTCCCACCAACCCCCCCCACCGTCAGCCATCCGACCAATCATGGGCAAGCCTCTTAGCCGTCCCGGTTGTTTCAGGAAGAGCTCTTGCTGCCTTGAGAAACATGGAGTTGGGGATGGGGGGATGGGAAGGCGAGATATGGGAGTGGAAGGGGGGTATGGAGACGGCTACATACCCCAACGATCCATTTATGATACCATGTGCATCAATCAACAGATTGACAGCCATCACCACCACCCTGCAGGGTCCATACGGCGAGACTGTGGAGGAGAGGGGAGTTTTAGCTACTCAGCAAGTGGCTCTCTCAGAGTCAGCAGGACCCCTGCTGACATGTTTGATCCACAACCCCGCTCTTTAACTCCAAATCCCTCCTTTGTGCGGCGACTGGATGAAAGAGCAATCTATGATTCACTGAAGCTCGCAGGTCAGGATATAGATGGCGGCGGCTGCCATTCACCAGGACATTTCAACCGATCAGTTTCTCCCTCAGTGTCTTCATTCTCAGCGCCGGGAGTTTCCTCCTCCTCATCAAAGAAACACCACCATCACCACCACCATCACCAAGGAGACAGCACGAAGAGCAGAGATGGTCGACACTCCTGGAAAGTCTTGACACCGCCAAAACACATGGAGTGTGTCGAGCTTACTACAGCTGAAATGATGGACAGAGGAGGGGGATATCTGAACCCAGGGCACTACCCTCCGCCTGGAGGCCAGTCCTCCTCTCTTACTTCCCCTCTCATTTCACCCTTCTCCGGATCACCTCTTTCTTCAGGCTACCATACTCCAGTCTTTTTCTCCCCAGCTAAGCCTCGCCCCAGTCAGTCTCAAAGTTTGCGCTGTTCCCCTCCCCATGTCATCCAGCCCAGGCATTACTCCCAAACTCAGAGCCTTAGGCTTTCACCACCCCAGGAGCTTAGAAGATCACCCTACCGCGCTCCGCTGGTCCAACTCTCAGTACATGACCTCGAACAGGACATGAGGGATCGAGGAGGAGGATGGGGCCGCAGTGAGCGAGAAAGGGAGTGGGAGAGGGAGCGAGAAAGGGAACTTGAGCGTGGGTGGGCCCAGCGAGAGTGGGAAAGAGAGAGGGAAAGGGGACGGCTGGAAAGGGAGAGAGCAAGAGAAAGGGAGAGGATTGAGACATCAACTTTTGGAACCTTTGGGTATGGCCGACCGGTTCCTCTTCGCTCAGACAGAGACTCTGTGTTTTTAGAGCCTGACCAGGGTTTAGACACTACACCCTTGTTGCTCCCCCAGCCTTCACCCTCACCCTCCCCCAGTGCTGCCCCCAGAATGGGCACTGGAGCAGTAGGTAGGAATAGAGCTGGGTCAAAGGTTCTCCCTGAAACTGTGGGTGGGGGGATGGTTCCTAAATTCAACAATAGCGGTGTGAGTTTGGTGTTGGTTGACAGTAAATCTGGGTGTGGGCCAAGGCTGGTCTGTGAAGTTGGGTCTGGAAACATGTCAGAGGCTGAAATCAGGGCTGGCATACAAGAACATCATAGAGCTGAAAGTTGGAACAAATATGACAATGGGTCCAGGTCTAGCATGAAGCATGTGTCTGAAACAAGAATGGGCTCCCAGGTGAAGACAAGACCAGGGGGTCGGGATTTGGAAGGAAAAGTGCAATCTGGGGTGCAGATAGAAAACATGGCTCCAGCTGTTACCAAGGAGGGACACAGGGGAGGGACAAAGAGTGGAGAAAAAAATGGAAAGGCTGTGACTAAACCAGGCCCTACTGCTGAAACTGTACCCTTAAATGTGACTGACACTGAAAGCATGGTTGGGCTGGGAGATAGAGTTGAGATTGAAGCTGGATCTTGTCCAGGGTTTAAGCCAGGGTTTGAGCAAGGGGTTGAGTCTAAAGCTAGTTTAAAGCAGGTGGACAACAGGACTGGAACAGAAATTGAAGTTGTAGCTAAGGTTGGTAATGAGGTTGTTTCAGCAGCAGAGTCTAGAGTAGAAGCTAAAGTTGAGACCGATTTTAAAATTGCTCCGACATCTAAGCCTGAGGCAGTACTAGAAGCTGGGGTAGGGGTTGAGACAGCGAAGAAGAATAACAGTGAGACTGGGGTTGTCAGTGAAGCCAAGGCCAGCACTAGGACAACAGAAAAAGCTCCAATGAGTGCTGTGGCTGTATGTAAAACTGAAGCTGCCCCTGCAGATCAAGCTGATACAAAGCCTTTGGACATTGATAGAATTGAATCCAGCCATGTGGAGAGAAGTTCAAGATCCCACAAATCCAAATCATCCAAGTCCAGCTCTAGGACTAGACCTGGCACAGCCACAGGGCTGAGACCAGGTGTCGTCAGTAGTCCTCGACCAAGCAGGGGGCTTGGAGACCTTGAATCAACAGGCCCAGCTGAAGGCATTGAGTCCACCTGGCCTCGCCGAATTATTGTTAGAAAGAGGACTGTTCGTCAGGGTGGAGCACTTCACAATCTCCCAATTCTCCCTCCACTCCCTTCTGTCCTCTCAGCTTTGGAGAAGAGACGTCCACATGCCCATCTTCACTCCCATCTAGGCCACTTCTCAGAGAATCCATTAACAAACTCTTCAAGTATTGTGGGACGATGCTCACTCAGAGAGCCCTCGCATCCAGAACCAGGACAGGGGACCAGTTTGGTGGGCAGAGCTTCCTTAAAGGAGCAGAACTTGGAGCACTGGAGGGTCTGCAGAGAGCCAGAAGAACCCAGGAGATCCAGAAGCAGGGAAAAACAAGGAGAACAGAGTAACGAGAACACTGAGAGGGAGGAAAAGAAGGAGAAGGAAGAGAAGAAAGAGAACCAAAGGAGAGAAGAGAAATACAAAAAGGAGGAGAAAGTGGTTAAGGAGAAAAAGAAGATTATTGTTGATGTGGAGTTGGTGGAGGAAACTAAACGAGAAAAGATAGAGAGAAGGGTTGAAGAAAAAATCCAGGAAAATCCAAACAAAAACAAGGATGTGAAAAAAGAGCAGGGGATCAAAACAACATCTGAAAATCTGGAGAATATAGGTGTGAAGACTAAGGATGGAATACAGGAGCAGCAAGGTCAAGAATTGGAGGAGGATGTGGTTAAATTACAGAAAGAAGAAGGGGAGTTGGACGGAGGGGCGGTAGGGAAACTTGGAGAGGAGGAAGGGACGGAGAGTTGGGATGATGTCCTTGACATGGTCAACACGTTGTGGGATGATGGCTGGGAAAAAGGAGGAGCAGCAGGAGGAGGTGATACAGATTCCTTCACAGGCTCCCTGCAGCGTTGGCCTCTCCTCCGGCCCCCGGTTGGGTTTGGGGGCTCCCACCCGCCTTCCTCAGCAGCCTCGGAGCTCAGCCTGACAGAGTTAGAGAGGAGAGCCAGGGAGCTGGACTCTGACCTGGAGCACCTAGACCTGTCTCAGCCCCATAGAGACACCCAGGATACGTACCAGACACTGCTCGATCCGCAGAGGGAACGAGCTGACATGTACCAAACACACCCTGGGCCACAGAGAGAGAAAGCTGCTCATCTCACAGGTAGATCCTGTATATTTGTCTTCATTATTCCCAAGTTTTAAATTAATGTGCCTTGCAAACTTGGAGTCTGGAGTCTGACAGCTGTGGACATTTTACCTTGCAAGGAGACCTTGAGAAAAGGCAGCTATAGATCATGTGAACTGCACTGTCATTTATCCCAGAGATGATAAACAAGTACTCCTATGCAGGAAAAATGACTTGGCTGTATGAACATCTTAATTTTAATTTGATTGAGCCCCAATTTGGCAATATAGACCTAAATCACTGAAAGACCAGTGACAATTTGTGGATTAAGTAAAAGGAAAGTAGAAAAATTCAGCTGCTAAAATGTTATACAGTGTAATGATTTATGGGCTGTATTTCTTTATGTTGATTTGCAACAATGAACAGATGCCTTTTGTTTTTTAAATCAGTATAACATTTTGCAGTGAAACCCATTGAATAATTTTTTTGTATGAACCTTTATGTTGATGACATGAACATATAAAACAGCAGATTTATCATACTGTATACAATTCACAATAAATCCTATTGTTTATGACTGTTTGAAAAATTGGCTTGGCTGGTAAATACATGGACCAAAATAGGTTGTGGTTGTGGTGGTGGTAAATTAGTGCCAGCGAAATACAATTGTTCTTGTTTTGGACTGATGTATTAATCAGTTTCCAGGCATAAACACTGTTTTTTTTTTCTTTTTTTTTCTTCAGTTTTCTAAATAATATCAGCGCAGTGCTATGATCTGACCTAAATAATGATTTTGGTATTGGAGAACCTCTGATAGGTTTCACAGGGCGATAACTCCTGAAAACTTCAGAAATATAATGTTATATTGTGAGAACATGTCATAACTTAGGGCTCTGTTTTTCAGAATCAAAGCAGTCCAGCTTTTGTTTCATCTCATCTCTCCTGGTTCCCTCAGAAACCCAGCTTTACTAAATATAACCCATATTATATATTACGTAGTTCAGTGTTCCTGTCTGTCTGTGCGCACAGTTCAATGTATACTTATATGGAGATCATAAAGGGGAAATATATTGAAAAGCCCATGGTGGCTTTATTAAAATACCTTTCAATAACATCGAAGCTTTCTCAGATAGTTAATGGATCAGCTAAGCCTTAAATACTACTCAGGGAAAAGGGGTAAGAAATGGACTTTGAAATTTTAAATCAGTACCAGAATGTGTAATGCATACATTCTTATGAGTGAGACACTCAAATGTGATCCGTTTGACAAATGGAGCTCCATTGCATCTTAGTTTAACCCTTTAACATCTGAGTAGTATGTATACAGTAGGTGAAATCAGTTGATTTGTTATTGGTGAACATAACACATCTCAATTCATGCGGAACTATTTATTGCATGTGAATGTGAAAATTTGCCAAGCAATGATATTTTTTGATTGTCATGTGTCTGAGCAGAGAGTTTGTTTGCTTGTCCTGTCATAGCTTGAGCCATACTGCACTTGATGTCTTGTATGATTACTGAAAAATTATCCTCTCAGAAACCAATGCGTAAGACACTTTCCAAATACTACGGAAAGGTTTTAGCGAGAAAGCTGAGCAACAGCTACTACACAATGACAAAGACTGATCAACTGGTTGTGAACAAATGTCCGAAGGTATGATAAGGAAAGGATGAATGGTATATCCACTGATTGTACAGTATCTACTGTTTCTCTTGTTTAATTGTGCTTTCTCTACTTTTCAGGAGTGGGCAGCAGATCCCAAGTCATTTTGGAGCTCAGCATTGTGGCCTCACCAGCTACAGACACAGACACACCTCCGGTTGACTGGTCAACTAAATCTGTTGGGACTTCCACTGCTGGCACAAGGTAATTCCATGAGCATGATTATGGTCTGCACCGACTGCACACTAATCTCCAGCTGATGTTAAATGCAGCCTGGGTGACTGCACAAGGCAAAATCTAAATCCAGGTTTGAATTCAGTCAAGATAAACTGTAGATCTGATTAAAGTCCCCTTTGGACGGGGTTATAAATGCGCTGAGCCACAATGCCACCGGATGATAAGTTCTATTCAATGCCATGATTTTATGTTGCACTTTGATACTGGCTTTTGAGATCAGTTTAGAGAGTTTTTATTAAGATATCTGGATATTTTGGTTTATTTATTTTGTGGGTGCTAGATGCACCCCAGTGCTATGGAGAGCAGATTTAAACAACAAAATATAATTTTTGGATGTAATTTTTTTTCTTTTCATTTCTCATTATCTTTTCTTTTTATACTTTTTTGATATATACTCACAGAGCAATGAAATATATCAGCACCTGATTTTGACTGGCAGCTGTGCACCGTGCAGTGTGGTGCCAAGATTTCTCGCAGTTTAAAATTGATCATGTTTGGATTCTAAATGTAAGTAAATGCAAATTGAATGCACAGAATTTCTTGCGGTTGAGCCATGAGTGAAATAAATGACCAAAATGGTAGTGGCCCAACACTTGAGCCTTGAGACACACCACATCCAATCAACAAATTAGAACAGTCATATTGAATATATTAGAAGGTAGATGGTAAACAGTCTTGGTCAGTGCCAGTGATTGTAAAATATTTCTAAATTTTTCAAATAAAATATCATAAAACAGTTGTACTTAGGTATTTCAAATAATTTCCACAATTTGTTAATTTGCTCCAATGTCCTTTTGCATTTAATTAATCACTTATTTAAGGCCAGCCAACTTCCCAGCAATTCTAATTCAGTAGTTCATGAGCTGATTTGCGTTTACATGTGGTTGTTTGATAACTGGTTTGTAATTCAGCAGGAGATATGACTGCACTTTTACTCATTTCTTTTAGTAGACTACCACATGCAATGTGTTTCTTGACTTTTAATTGACTTTTGTTTAATTTCTTTTTTAAAACCTACATAGGATTTATCTCAGAGCCAAGTAGTTAATACTAAGCACAAATAAATTAATAAGCACTAAAAGCCAATAATATGCAGTATATATGCCTTTGATAAGCTGGATATCTTTTTTTTTTACCTAATTATATCTATCTATTGTCAAATTAAAATTGAGCTTTATATGTTATTATAAGATGGACCATTATAAGATGATTCATAAGAAGAGGTTGCAGGTGCACTTCAGACAGCACATCACACATGTCAGATAGAAATAGATTTAATTTGGACCTAAATAGGTCAACTAGATCCTGATAACAGATATCAAATTTTGACTCATGATTATGAGTGTGGTCTGGCTAACAAATGAAGAAACAAACCAAAACAATGCCACAATTTAGCCAAATTAGAAAGCTAATGTCTTCGTAATGACGTGTCCATCACCCAATACATCTGTGCAAGTTTGATGTCTTGGGGCTGTGCGACAAAAACAAATCACTGGCCCTGATTTGAAAAAGTAGGGTATGACAAATTTGATGGCATCTGTGGTAACCAGTGGTAGACAGAGAAAGCATGAGGAGTCACAGGAGCTACGCAAACACATGGGGATGAAGCTTTTGACTGGCTTGTCTTTTTTTTCTTTCTCTAGCTCCACTAAAGAGGACAGCTCTCCAGACTCCAACCTTACACTGGAGTCCGACTCCAGTGGCGTCTTCCTCTCCTTATCCAATCAAAGCCAAGAGGAGGCCGGCTCTGACAGCGATCAGCCAATAAGTGGCTCCGACCTAGGCAGCAGCAACACGTCACTGGAAAAAGACGGGGATGATGTAGGGTTAAAGGGATGGGGGAGGGAGGAGAGTGCAGAGCTCCAGTGGTGCTACCCGTCACTCCTCCACACTGCCTCGCATGAAGGCATTGAAGGAGATGGTGACATAGAGGAAGTAGGGCATGGACAGATGGGGGCAGATAAAGAGAGAGGGAAAGACGGTAAGATAGGAATGGTTTCAATTATTAGGACCCCATTTGAACAGTCAGTTATTAAAGCCTCCATGAGTCTACATACCCAACAAAGTGAAGAAACACAACCCAGGAAAAAAGTGACCCTCATGGGTATGGACTCTCCCCTTCCACTCTCTCCCTCAAAACAAGTCAAACACCTTCTAGATCATAATCAGAAGCCAATCAGAAGCTCAGGACTGGACTGTGGTGACTTAGATCCCTTTGTCCAATCAGACAGCTTTGTTTACCTTGCTGTGTCTGCAAGACCTGCCTTTGGGGGCGACGTTACCACAGTTTCAGAAGTTTCTACAAGGCAAGAGGGTATACAGCAACATATAGGAAGCATGAAAACACACATGGACCAGTCCAGTACGGAGTGGGACACCAAGCTGGCTCACCTTGCCCCACAAAAACTAGAAGAAGGAGATTTTCTTTGCACTGACAGTTTTGTTTACCTGGCTGCTCCGGACTGCCTCCTACTGGGCCCTGCAGGAACCACACCCTACAGTGGCAAGTATGTATGCATTTATCTCTGGGTGTTCACCACAGCTCACATACATTTCATTGTTTGTAATTTAGTAAGGGGTAAGAAATGACTTAGAGCAATATTGTCATATATCATCATTTAGCAATATATGTATACTTCCATTTTTGTCTGCTTATCTTGGTTGCTTTAGCAGTCTGCTAAGTCAGGTCACATCTTTTATTTATGATCATATCCCAGTTGGGTGTGCCTGGAATACCTTCACAGGGAGGCTTCCAGGTGGCATTCGAATCAGATGGCCAAACCACAGCTGTCTCCTTTCAATAAAACAGAGCTGCTGTCCGGAATCGGAGACATTGTCAGATGTTGGAAATAGCCCCTTTTTTGAATCCTGAACCTGAACACAGTAATTCTCTGAAAAAAAAAAAAAAAATCACACGTTAATATTCTTTTACAAACTTTGTAGTCGTTTCTTTTTCCATTACTAACCCATCATACGATATGTTAAATTGATGTTCCTACACTCTCTGTGTGTTTGCAGTTCAGCACTAGGGATAATTATTCGTCATTTCAAACATATAGATTGCTTGCGTCAAAGCATTTTTAAAAGCAGTGAAAGAACAGACTTTGAATACCTATTAGATTGGAGAGATGCTGGTCAGTGCAATTCAATCTTACTGCAATGCAATATCTTACATGTCTGATTCTGTCTCTTGTGTTTTTTTGTTGTTGTTTTTGTTTTTCTTCCAGGGAATCAGATTCTGAGAGTTCAGGCTCTGGAGCTGTTGATGTATCAGTACTAGGTTGTGACTCGGTGGCAGGTGACAGCGACTGGGACTCAGACCTGTCTGACTCCGATCCCAGTCGCTCCTCAAGAATCTCCGCGGCTGGTAACAGATCAGCTGGCGCAGCACGGCCCAAGCAGCTGCCTGCCGAACCCGGCTGGGACTTGTTTGGAGAAACCACTGAACCCGAAGTGCTGAGTGAGCTCTTCACAGAACAAGACAGAAACAACAACGGAAGAGCGGGAAACGTTACCGGGGTTACCACCAGCGTGGCAGCAACACCGGCCGTTCCCATGACAACTCAGCCTGTCACTGCACCAATCAGGCGGGCGACAACAGTAGATCAGCTGTCAGCATCAAAGAGGGTGACGTGGCAGTTTAAACCAGCTCAGAGGTCAGTTTGCACCGGAAGCAGAAAGGAAAAAGACAAGGAAATGACATCTTCAACATCACTGGTAAGATGCACAGAAATGGGGGGTGATGAGACCCATAGACCCTCCCCTTCATCTTCATCGTCTTCATCATCGTCACCTTCATCATCGTCCTCTGGTTGATTTCTGAAAATGGGTCTTTGACCTTTTGGGAGAAGCTTTTCAATGCCTGAAGCTGATATGCAGAAAGGTAGAAAAGATATTTAACTTTCTGTAGAACTCCAGTTTTTGTCTTTGAATTTTTGAATTTTGCATCGAGCTGCTGCCACTGCCTTCTTTGACCTACAAAGGCTGCATAAAGAAGGTGTTACTTGTTGCATTTTCTTAGATTAGCGTTTCAAATATCGTATTTTTCACTTTAAGTTTGAAAGGAATGGTGAGACTCGGGCTTGACAGCAACAGAGTCATTTTTGGGTTTCATCAACAGTCATATTTTAGGACACAAGGTGGGCTTATTAATCATATGTTCACATTATTATCTATCGAAATAATAAAAATGAATAGTTTTATTGAATTTTTATTTTGTTGAATGTACTGTACAGAATATATACAACTGCAAGGAAAATTCAACCACGACTTGCATTTCTATTCATTTTATTCATGTCAGGATTCGCTGCCTGTAGTAAACATTAAACATGTTCTTTTACAATAAAACATAAAAATTACTCAACTTGGAGAAAATAATTGATCTCGCTAGTCTCCGACATTGTGTAATCCATTGCCCAATGTAAATGTGCCTCAGCCCTTTTATCAAATTACACTAACTTCCCCAGATAATGCCGCATTTACTGTATTTTAAAAACTAAAACTGACTTCGGCTGAGGTTGAACATTACAGTGATCAATGTGTTTTATAATGACATCCAACTTTACAGTGTATTTAACAGTGTGTCAATAATATATTTTGAACAATTTGAGATAATTAATGCGAAATATATACAGTATATGTGATGAGTGTGCAAACATGAACAACTAATGAAAGGATTTAAGAACATTTAATTTAAATGTTTTATTTATCAATTAGATTGAAATTGTGAATGTTATAATTGAGCAATATGCTTACAGTTTCATGCTATATTCTATGTTTCATATGTGGAAAGTGTTGATACGTATTATGGCTGAGTTTCATTTGATTTATACTGCCAAATATTGATTGTAAATGCAGTCTTACACTCAATCAGAGGTTTTATGTGTAACATTTTTAAACATCAAGTGATCATCAGGTAGTTTGGTGTAATTGCCATAAACAGTGAGACCATGACCGAGATGATTGACAGGCCTAGTCTCAAATTAATTGTATGTTTTAGTGCTAGTGTTTTTTTTTTGGTTTTTTTTTCAAAATAGAGATTTCTTCTCTCTGTCTGTCTTCACCTCCTGGGCATCTTTGGTTTTACTGAAGAGGATAAACATGTTGGAGACAATTTTCAGCCCATTTGTCCCTCGCGCCCCTTTCAGCATTTATCACAGTGAGAAAATTGGACAGCTTCAGCTCTGTTTGTGCTGAAAGTAAAATCATTCCAAAATGTTTCCCTCTGAATCCGAGTCGGCGGCACACGCTGTAAAGTCGAGTGTTGACGCCGGTGGAGCTGCCAATCATCACAGCAGCGGTCTTGTTGTTGAATAATTACACTAATGTTTCACAATGAATGTGGTAATCATTTACTGATGTTAAAAATGATACATATAGCACCTTCGAAAGAGAGAACAGATTTGTTACAGATGTGACGAAGGGAAGGTTGAAGGTGAACACATTACCGTCAGTTACCCACCGTTGATTCTCGTGGCTGTGAAAGGTTGTGTAGGAAGTTATAGCCCGGCAGGTAAATTGCTTGCAAAGAAGATTTAATTGTGCTCCTCTCATTTTTGCATTTGAATTTCAAATTGGTCAATGAGAAGCAAACTTCCAAGTCAACTCAATGTGTTCTTTCTTAGTGTATGTTTGAAGTGTGCATGATGGCCCGTGGATTTGGAGGTTGACTCTTTTGTGGGGATGCTGCAGCCATATTTCTTGATTACAGTTGCTGAGATAAGATGGGTGTTTTAATGGGAAAAATAAATCGTTGCCTTGTGCAGCTTTATCTGCCAACATGAACACTGTAAAGCTTTGCCATTGTTGATGATGATGCTTTGTGTAAACCAAGAGGATTTGGTAGAGCCTTAAATGTACCTGTCAGGTTCAGAGACAGACTTCTCTCTGGTGCTTTTAAGCACAGATTTACAAGCACATCCACAGAGGAATTGAGTCATTCCTTAGCATATCTCTATTTTTAAAGTCGCACATTTTTGTTTTTGACTGTCTGAATGTCTTCGGAGGTGAATGTTAATCAGGTCAGAACTAATGACTTACGATGTTTTAAAATGACCACAGCTGCTAGTTTGTGATTCTTTTTTTAATTTTTTAATGTCAGAATGTGTTAAATTAATGTTCCTTGATTATGGCACATAACACAAAAAATACCCAGAAAAGCCATCGTTTTCTAAACATGAAAAGTGAGCTGTGAAGACACTGTAGTGGAATAGAATAATTATATTTGGGGACCCCCCGTAATGAAAACACAATAATTCTCAGGTGATTATAAACGAATGAAAGTATAATTATCAATATTATATTCCATTTCTGCTGAAAGATTTCCCTAAATCCTACAATTTGAATCTTTATTTGGAATATTTATGTTTTCAATCTTGCGTTTTTCCTTGTAACATTTTTCAGAGCCACCTAAAGGTCATGGTAGGAATTTTTTTTCCAGAAATTTGCATGGCTTTGCATTAATGTTCTGCATTCCTTCTCATCCACAGAGAAGGTTTGAGTTGCACGATGATATAATATTACATATTATAGTGGGCCGCTAGTTGAACAGATTCTCAGCTATGACTGCTCAGGAACAAGTCAGTAATGAAACTGCAGTTCAATAACTGGAGGAGTTATAGTTCACCCCGCTCTCTGACTGCAGACACACAGCCTGCAGCTGTGATTGTAATCAAGACACATCAGAGGTGTCACGTAGGTGATTATGGCCGTGCTTTGATTGTTATGATTATAGCAGTGCACATTAGTTGTTGAGTGTAACACCAAATGCGCTGGTATTGTGTGTGTAGTGAGTTGACATGGTTGTTTTATTGAAGTGGTAACACGTCTTAAATGTCTGACGGGAGCTCTGTGGGTTCGAATGCCGTGTGTGGCATGCTTTCTCAGTAAAAGGCATTTGCAGTCCATCATCGTAGACACACACTCAACATTATAGATTCGACCACAAACATCCGAGCAATAACCATCTTCACCCAGCACATCAAGCAACGTAGCTGTAGATGTGCTCGCGGCCAGTGACTGTATTCTGTCAGAGCTCAAGCCTATTGGAAGGAGTAATGAGTAATAAATGCTTGACATAAAATATCACATCCTCTCTTCTTTCTGTAGCCCCTTGCAGAGTGTTTTTACTAAACTGCAGAGGATTAGAACTGATTTCGACCAAACTGCTCCTTTGAATTGGAGGAAATAAAATACAAACATTGCAAGAGGATGCAAGAGTGTTAATGCAACAAAACACAAAATGTGTGATGAGGCAACACAAAATGAGTCAGGAAAATAACAGCCGCGTTGAACCTTTAGGCCCCATAAAATACAATGTTTTCATTCAGTTTGTGCGACTATGCAACATATAATAAAATAGCAGGGTGTGCATTTTACAAAGGCTGGGTTAAGATTTATAAAATACCAAACAAGTCTTAACATCGGGAGAGACACAAATTTTACAGATCACCTGAAAGTTGTAAAACTACTCAGCCTTTAAGAGGTGAAAATAGCGCTATTGCTAACTCTACATAGCTCTCCATCACAGACGCACAGTGTGTCACCCGTTTGGTCTGTCATAGATACACTCAACACATTGCTGTCGTCTTTCTCCACATCTTTCCACTTTGCTTTTCAGTATTGGTCCCATTTCCTCTGTAATTCCACTACCGCTGTCCCTCAGACAGGCAGGATTCTTGTTTTTCAAGACAAATAATACTCACCCTAAACTCTTTCTCTAAACATCATTTTTTTTTTTCTGCTTCACTTTTGAAAGGCAACCAAATACCCATTTGGAAGTTTATTTACACCTCCCAGCCAATCATAAACAAGATTTCTCAGTAATAATAAAGTTATTTAAACTTAACTTTTAAAGATTCCCACGTATTATTTGATATTACATTTAGTAACAACAAATCTGCAAATGATCAAACGTTCAAAAACGGCAAAGGATACATTGAACCTGCCAACTTTTGGGGCCCGTGGCGGTCTGGGGTCCGCCAGTTCTGTGCCCGCTTTGTTAGCAATCCAGCCATGCATGATGGGATGTGGGAGTGCAAAAGTAAAATCAGCCATAACTCTTATTTGAGAGTGTCCAAGCTCACATAATTCAGACACATTCCACCCACTTTTCACATATGAGCAATATAAAGAAATGGAGAGGGTGTATGTGTGAACACTTTTCACTTATACAACCTCATCTTTCCTCCTTTTTATTCTATATGAACGGTTGCATTGGAGCACGGCTGTTCACAGAGCAAGTAATCCCCTGCAGCTCCACCGTTGGGCTTCAGGCCGTTTCTTGGAGGTTTCCTGCCCGCTCTGGCACTTTGACACGATCATGTACAGAGAGCTGTGTTTATTTTATGTGGAGAAGACTGTTTCTTGTTGTAGAGATAGGACAGGAACGTGGCACTTACAAAACTACCTGGATAAACTGTGTGGGTGATCCACATTGCTTATTTTGACTGGCACTTACGGCACACTGACTCTATGTTCTGGCTGAGGTCTCATTCTAAAAAGGCTGTTTACGTAACATCATTCGTTTGTTTATTAATGTAAGGTGTAAGATGGGATTTTTATGAATATATTAACCAGTTGGCACTTTGCTGTATACCACTTGAAAACTTGCTTTCTGTTGAAATAATTAAAACAATTTTTTTTTAACCCAACTGCTTTATGTCTGCTGGAAAGTTTTTTTTTTTTAGTAACTAAACTGTAAAGCTCACAAATTGGACCAAATAAAATGATGAGCCAGATAGATGTATGTACAATTTTTAACAATGAAATAATATTGGATTTTTGCTAGCATTAAACTGTGCCAAGACATCTAGCTTCACTGTGATATACTATGGATTAGTTACGTATCACATCCTTTGCTGACTTTTGTCAAATCCAGTATTAACAGGCCATATGTGGAATACTTTGCAGTTCATGTCAATGCTGATCACTGTTAAAGCTTATTGGTGATTAACAACTAAAACCTGAAATGGATTCTTAGTGGGAAAAGAAGACTTATGTGAAATATTTTGTGTGCCATATTCCCAAGCTTTGTTATAAATGCATTAATGTACAAATAAAGACTGAACTTGATGGTGGAATGGGACTCAATGTTGTCTGTTTCTGTAATTCTAACCTCGCACGCTTTTCAGGAATTCAGTATTGCACTACAGCATTAGAGAGGCTACCCTTCGCCTTAACCCAGGTTCACCAACATACCAGACCAGTATTATGACAGTTAAATATGTTTTGTTGTTCAGGCTCTCTGCTTCAACACATTCATGAAATAATGGACAGTACAATGAAGTGCCAAGTCTCAGCTTTAGTTCAATTCAATTCAATTCAACTTTATTTATATAGCGCCAAATCACAACACAGGTTATTTCATGGCACTTAACATGTTAAAGTCCTTACAGCAAGACTTTACAATATTATACAGAGAAACCCAACAATTCAACAATTCCCACATAAGCTAGGAGGGGGAAAAAACTCCTCTTTAAGGGAGAAAAACCTCCAACAGAGGGAAAGAAAAACTCCCTCTGAACAGGAAGAAACCTCTGACAGGACCAGGCTCAGAGGTGGGCGGAGCATCTGCCTCGACCGGTTTGGGTGAGGGGAGAGCAGAGAGAGAAAAGGACAGCATAGAGATCCAAGACATGAACTGCTGGTGGAGACGACAAGCGCAAGGCAGAGACATGCAGCTCCATGACGGGACATCTGCAAAAGAAAGAAGAGAAACTACGCGAGCGAGGGAACTGAATGGAGACGACAGATAATAAGCAAAAAGCTATGGGAGCGAAAAGGATGGTGAGGTATGAGTCAGTTAAAGAGTAGGAGGAAAGAAAAGAGTCTCAGCGTGTAACGACGTCCCCCAGCAACCTCGGCCTATAACAGCATAACTAAGGGTTGGTTCAGGTCTACCTGAGCCAGCCCTAACTATAGGCTTCATCAAAAAGGAACGTTTTGAGTCTAATCTTAAAACCAGAGAGGGTTTCTGCCCCTCGAACACAAACTGGGAGCTGGTTGGTTCCACAGGAAAGGAGCCTGAAAACTGAAGGCTCTGCCTCCCATTCTACTTCTGGAAACTCTAGGAACCACAAACAGACCAGCGTACTGAGAGAGAACTGCTCTGCTAGGATTATATGGTTCTATAAGATCTCTGAGATATGATGGAGCCTGGTCATGTAGGGCTTTGTAAGTCATCAAGAGAATTTTAAATTATATTCTTGATTTCACAGGAAGCCAGTGAAGAGAAGCTAAAATTGGAGAAATATGATCTCTCTTGCTACTTGACAGGTAAAGAGGTGACCATGCAAGTGGAGATCATGATGAGGCTCAAAAAGCAGCAACATGGTAGACAGAGGAGCACAAGTTTTGAAAAACCCATTATGGCTGCAGAGCAAGTTAGGAATGTTTCCTTGTCAACAATCAAGAGAAGTCTTCATGATCAGGATTCACCATAAGATGAAAACCAATGGTAACCCTCAAAAACCAAAAGGTCAGGCTGCAGTTCACAAAAACATACTTACAGAGTTGGTGAACAAAGTTCTGTGGACTGATGAAACAAAAGACATCACGTATCAAAAATAATGGAAAAATGAAAATATGGAGAAGAATGGGAACAGCTCGTGACGCAAAGCATTACCTCATTTGTCAAACATACTTCCGCTGCTTCTGTTATGACTTGAGCATGTGTACACTGGCATTTATTGATGATTTCACTGAAGCGACAGGATAAATGCAGAGGTACAGTGGGTACGGAAAGTATTCAGACCCCTTTAAATTTTTCACTCTTTGTTTCATTGCAGTCATTTGCTAAAATCAAAAAAGTTCATTTTATTCCTCATTAATGTACACTCAGCACCCCATCTTGACAGAAAAAAACAGAAATGTAGAAATTTGTGCAAATTTATTAAAAAAGAAAAACTGAAATATCACATGGTCATAAGTATTCAGACCCTTTGCTGTGACACTCATATTTAACTCACATGCTGTCCATTTCTTCTGATCCTCCTTGAGATGGTTCTACTCCTTCATTGGAGTCCAGCTGTGTTTAATTAAACTGATTGGACTTGATTAGGAAAGGCACACACCTGTCTATATAAGACCTTACAGCTCACAGTGCATGTCAGAGCAAATGAGAATCATGAGGTCGAAGGAACTGTCCAAGGAGCTCAGAGACAGAGTTGTGGCAAGGCACAGATCTGGCCGAGGTTACAAAATCATTTCTGCAGCACTCAAGGTTCCTAAGAGCACAGTGGCCTCCATAATCCTTAAATGGAAGAAGTTTGGGACGACCAGAACTCTTCCTAGACCTGGCCGTCCAGCCAAACTGAGCAATCGTGGGAGAAGAGCCTTGGTGAGAGAGGTAAAGAAGAACCCAAAGATCACTGTGGCTGAGCTCCAGAGATGCAGTAGGGAGATGGGAGAAAGTTCCACAAAGTCAACTATCACTGCAGCCCTCCACCAGTCGGGGCTTTATGGCAGAGTGGCCCGACGGAAGCCTCTCCTCAGTGTAAGACATATGAAAGCCCGCATAGAGTTTGCCAAAAAAACACATGAAGGACTCCCAGACTATGAGAAATAAGATTCTCTGGTCTGATGAGACCAAGATTGAACTTTTTGGCGTTAATTCTAAGCGGTATGTGTGGAGAAAACCAGGCACTGCTCATCACCTGCCCAATACAATCCCAACAGTGAAACATGGTGGTGGCAGCATCATGCTATGGGGGTGTTTTTCAGCTGCAGGGACAGGACGACTGGTTGCAATTGAAGGAAAGATGAATGCGGCCAAGTACAGAGATATCCTGGAAGAAAACCTCTTCCAGAGTGCTCTGGACCTCAGACTGGGCCGAAGGTTCACCTTCCAACAAGACAATGACCCTAAGCACACAGCTAAAATAACAAAGGAGTGGCTTCGGAACAACTCTGTGACCATTCTTGACTGGCCCAGCCAGAGCCCTGACCTAAACCCAATTGAGCATCTCTGGAGAGACCTGAAAATGGCTGTCCACCAACGTTCACCATCCAACCTGACGGAACTGGAGAGGATCTGCAAGGAAGAATGGCAGAGGATCCCCAAATCCAGGTGTGAAAAGCTTGTTGCATCATTCCCAAGAAGACTCATGGCTGTACGAGCTCAAAAGGGTGCTTCTACTCAATACTGAGCAAAGGGTCTGAATACTTATGACCATGTGATATTTCAGTTTTTCTTTTTTAATAAATTTGCACAAATTTCTACATTTCTGTTTTTTTCTGTCAACATGGGGTGCTGAGTGTACATTAATGAGAAATAAAATGAATTTTTTTGATTTTAGCAAATGGCTGCAATGAAACAAAGAGTGAAACATTTAAAGGGGTCTTAATACTTTCCGTACCCACTGTATATAGGAGCATCCAAGTGCTTCAGAAATCCTTGGACAGCATTTTTGTCATTGAGCAGGATAACAATACCAAACGTACAGCCAAAGCAACCAAAGAGCTTTTGAGGCTGAAGAGGCGGAATATCCTTGACTGGCCAAACCAATCACTTGACCTCAATCCTACTGAGCTGCATTGTACTCGCTCAAGATCCGAGTTTTGAAGCCCATAACTTGTTAATCATTTCCGTGTTGAAAAAAAAAAGAAGTATTTCTCCAATACAATTCCTACTCAACTCAAAGTTGAGACTTGGCAATTTTATGTCATTGCCAAATACTGACTTCCAGGACTGTAAATTAGTTCAAAAGAACCAAGAGAAAAGAAGACTGAACAAAGTTTGCATTGCTTTGGAAATACCACTGAAGTTGAACCGTTTGTTGACATTTTTTGTTTCATACTGTCGTTTCTATACAGTCAATATTGTACCTACAAGCTTAACTTAACAAAGTGGTTATGAAAACCAGGTCAACCGCACGTTGTGTTTAGATCACATGACTATTTGCACTGTAATGTAAAAGGGTTTGCTACTACTCAGAAACCCAGAACACTCTGCAAAAACTCTGTCATTACCTAATTGTTTTGATTTTTTAGAAAAACCTTACTGTTTGTTTTTAGCTTAGAAGCTCTGATGAACCCATTTGCTCTAACTGCCCATCACCAAACAGCAGACGGGCGAGATAATTAACTACCTGGAGGGTTTATCAGCTAAAGAGCCATATCTTAATCGGGAGTTGGAGAAGACCAAAGCAGAGCTAAAAGGAGAGTGAATATTGGTCTTACAGGACTTCAAATAAATACTCATGTTGTTCTGTTGCAAAAACAATAAAGATGTTAATGTATTTACAGTTTGATCTGGACAAAAATAGATACAAGAAACACAAAGTTTGAAACAAAATCCCACGGTTAACCAAAATGATTTAACTTAAATAGAACTAAGCCACACTACATTCGTCACTTCAAAAACTGACGTCGTGATTTAACTCTGACTTGCTGTGCTTGGAAAGTTTCCTGATTAAACTGGAATTATCTGTTGTGTCATAGATAAATGAATGGGGAATTCAAACCATGTCATTTTAACAACGGAACATTCACAGGCGTTTTTGTTTTTAAGGCACTGGGATTTCACCGACATCAAAGTCAAATGTTGAATCTGTCGTTACTGGCAATCGTGACATATAACCATTTAGGTTAAAAGACCTAAATTACTACAGCGTCTCACACACACACACACACACACACACACACACACACACACACACACACACACACACACACACACACACACACACACACACACACACACACACACACACACACACACACACACACAGCTTGGGGTGCCATCTGTGTATTAAATAGTACATGGTGCACAAGGAGTTGTGTCAGTAATGTAGGTCTGTCCATCTATTTAAGGCTGATTAATTAGAGCACTTTGAACAAGGCCAGAGAAATAGAGAGGGGGCGGGAGAGGGACTACCATTACGAATACTCAATCTATGTGCCAGTTCTATAGCCCCCACAGGGACTGTGGTGATTTACTGGGCCAGATGAAACAGTCTGTTTTTCTCACAGTCTGTAAAAACATGCGACCAGATTTTCTATGATTCTGATCTACTTTAAACAAAGTTTTCAGGATCAGTGCACTCTGAGAAAAAAAATGTGGAAGTGATTTGAAAAAAAATAAACCTTTCTAGTAAAACAAAAGTACAGTCAATTGTTTTTATCTGTAGCCTACTGTTATTGTCACTATCATTATACGCAGCACCACAAATCACAAATCTATATTGTACTGTGGGTCTTCTGAGACTGATGGAGTTGTTGATCAACAGAGGCTTTAAACAAAAAGTCATTATTTTTCTCATGTTGTTTGTTAACTTCTTTGTTGAGTTTCAGAGACTAATTTGTGTTCGGGAAGGCCGATCTGCCAGCAGGAGCACGAGATCAGAAAACCCTTTGGTTTTAAATGGCCGGCCTGACGTCACAAGAAAATAACACTGATTGTTCGAGGGGGTTAAAGCGAACAATGTTTATGTAGGTGTAAGAAAAGCCGGACGCCAGCTTATATATTACAACGTATAAAGAATGACTAAGTACTTAAACTGAAGGACCACTGTTAAGTGTCCCGTGTGAAAACGATATTCATTGTTGACTTATTGTAACTCATGTACACAAGTTAAGCTGCATCACATATTTAACTTACATCATGTAATGTAACGTAACCTACGTAGCAAACAAACTTATTTCAACCAGAACCCATGATCTTTTCCTTCAACCTTTTCACAGCGTTAACCATGTCTTCATTATTGTTACCATGGCGATGGAGGCCCAGTATGCCCGTCGCTGTAAATGTTGTAAATGAGTAATCCTGAATGTTGTTTTGTCAAATGAGCTATTCAGTGGTGGCAACTGTTGCCACTAAAAGACCAGTCAGATAAACTCCGTTCTTTTCCTTTGCTGCTGTGTCACAGTGATGGTTCGTGACGTAAAGGTAAAGATAGATGCGGACTGGATTTAAACATTCCTTTGACAGCTGGCTTACACTACGGTGTCTCCAGGAGAAGGTGGAGCGCAACCACTGCAGATGAACATGACATCTTGAGCAGGATTCATTTCAGAAGAAGACACAACCTTGGTGTATTGTGGAAAATAGTTAAATAACTTGAAATGAACAAACACAACCAAAGGACAACCCATAGAAGGAGCTCATAGAAGGTGCTGCTTCCAGTCAAGAGAGAACGCAAACCATCACCATCATTTCAACAGATCATAATTCATGAGTCAAGGTAAAGATATCAGTAGCGCACATTCATTAAGTTAGGAGATACCCTGAGTGTCATTCCTCAATATTAAATACCTTTCATAATTACTAAATTGTATTAAGTAACCATAAAGATATCTGATAATGTTGTGTATGCATCTTTACACTCTATCTTCAATATTTAACAGGCTTCGAAGGATTTTTAGAGCACTGTAATAATTACAACAACTCATGAGTGTATCAACATATAAGTCACCCTCCTCCTCTCTTATCTGAATTTTGGCATCTGGACAGCAAGCTAAAATGACCAAAGACATGTTGATGAATGAGTAAATGCATAAAATAAACAGCAAAACGGAGAGGGAGCAAAGTGAAAGGAACATACCTGCAGTGGTAATTAGACCCTCGGTCAAACTTGGCTAAAGTTATCGAAGGATTTGTAAGATAAACCATCAATGTCAACTATATGGGCTCATTGTCGTGTTTCACTTACAGTATATCACACTACTTTCACTGCTGCAATGACCATTAGCGTGTTTTTTTTTTTTTTTTTTTTAAAGAGAGGCCTGAACTAGCTGATGAGAGGATTCTCCCATATTCTGTTTTTTTTTTTCAAACCAGCACAGAACACCACTTAGCTTTTCACCAGGTACTTCTTGACCTGTTCTGAGCAGGTAAGTGGCTGCACCACAGCTCCCTGATTATCCACGGTAGGTTTGCTCAGCATCAGCACGTCCTCTGTTCGTATGGTGTTATATTCACCGTTATGTTTACCGGAACATCATACGGGAAAAAAAAAAACAGAAGAACGGAAAAAGCTTCATGCGTCAATCGAAAAAAAAAAAAAAAAAAAAAAAAGCACCACCAAGTTGTGTTATGAAACACTCTAATTGATCTTAAATGGACAAGATGTCGATGATTCTCCGTGTTTGCACTGACCTTTAGCCCAGTGTCCACGTTTAAACTTACCTAAAAAAGCAGGGAGACCCAACAAGTCGCTGATTTTAGATCACTGTGTCTTTATTCTATCAGTGCTGATCCACATTGATGTTAACAGAAGGAGTGCAGAACATGAAACAACTCTGTCCATCAGTGTCTCGATCTGCCGCTCTCTCTCAGTCAGGTGTCTTTCCCTTCTCGCATTTTGGTTGCGTGTCTGACTGTGTGTGGGCGTGTGTGTGTGTGTGTGTGTGTGTGTGTGTGTGTGTGTGTGGGTGGCTGCTGGCCTTTATATTGTCAGTGTGTACTTTGTGCGAGTTGTTCCGTGTGGGTGCGAGCTGTTTGTATGCACTGCATGTGTGAAGAGAGGAGGACGAAAGGAGCTGCTGAATCTCTGCAGAATCTAGCAGACACACGCACAAAACACAGGCGTGCAGGAATATCAATTGGAAGCCAGAAGGATTCAAGGTTGTATCTCGGGGCTTGCACAATAAGGGGCAGTGCATACCGGAAGCTGGGCTGCTCATCACTGTCGACAGCACTCCCAAATCTCTTCGTTCTTATAAATTAACAGTCGTCGTAACGAGTCGTTAGCTGCACCGAAAATGTGCCATTTCCAATCCTGTTGAAATTTGCCAGCATGAAAACATGATCTATTTGGCCTGCAGTTGCCTGCAAGGAGGGAAAGAGAAAAGAAACATGTGACACCTTTTTTTTTAATTTTTTATTATTATGAACGTAATAAGATATTAGTTAGCTGATCGTTAGTCATTTTGTAATCATTTAAAAAGCTGTTTGCAGTAAGCGAGCCACTTTCATGTTATCTCAGCATGATCCGGTCAAATGTTCCCGAAGAACTTCTCCCGGTAACAGAAAAGTTCAGCTTTCTCAGTCTTGAAATGCCCCATAAATGTTTCAGTGGCATCGAGTTCAGGCGGCAGTCGCCGATCCTTCGTCTTTGGCACTTCGAGGTGTGACTGGGTTCATTATCCCGCTGCAGTGGGAGCCCTTGTCCACAAAGGTGCAAACCAGAGGCTGGAGGACGTCCTTGAAGGACGGAGCGTTACCTCTCCTTGGTGGAGTCAAGTCCCTGCAAGTATCCAATTACATAGTCGTATCTTACACGGACTTCAGCGGCCTCCGTGTCTCGTCTCATTACTACCTCTATGAAGTGATGTTTGTCACACGCCGTTCGTCTCCGTCGCGTGAAATTTCTCCGTTTACGTACATGCTCTTCTCCTGTCTCCATGACGCCAGGCATGTCAAAGACAGGCTTCCCTTTAGTGGACTGACATGTGTATTACACGCTTTGCCATTAAACTGGGCTGAGCACGGTTTCAGTATTTGTCATGCATTAGTGGCAAAAAAAAAAAAGAAAAAAAGTATTGCGACAAGACAGCTCTGCAGCACGCAGTGGACTGGTTCACAGCTGGTTAGCAGCTGGTGGGAGGTAGCAACAGATGAAGATATCGCAAATAAACAGGCTCTTCGGTGCATGTAGAACGAATAAAATTCAGGCCATTAGCATATTGAGGTCCATCATGTGTACGGCAGGTTCACCTCAGTTACCACTCAACAAAAGCAACATTGGCTAAAAGTAGTTTTTTTTTTAATTTTTTGTTTTTAATGTTTGCCGGTCGGTCTGGGCAGGAGTGGTTCGACTTCCTTTCCCATGAAAATCCTCTGACCATTTTCTCCTGTTCCTTTTGTCAAAGCTGCTGAAAGGGAGAGTAAGTGAGAAATAAATATAGGCAGGCGGAATGGGATACAAGCACTAACATGAAGAGAAAGAGAACATCAGGAGGTGCAGATTATATAAGACCATCACAAATATCATGGTAAAGACCTGAGAGGGAGCGGAGCTATTTTAAACCCGGGCTAGAGCTCAGAGAAAGAGGCAGTGTGGGCTGATATGTTGGCAATCACAGAAAACTGTGCTTGTGTGTGTGTGTGTGTGTGTGTGTGTGTGTGTGTGTGTGTGTGTGTGTGTGTGTGTGTGTGTGTGTGTCGAGCTCCCCGCAGAAAGCTGGCAGATAGCGGACTGTGACTTTAAAGACACGTTACATAATGTGGGCCGGGGCTTTTATCACAGCGGAGCATCTCCAAATTTGTCTCCCGGTCCAATCATTCCCAGACTTGACTGTTGTTTCAGGATTTTGCAGGAAATGAAGAATGCTGAACAAATCCTGAGGAAATTGAATTATACTATTTGCACAATAGTGAGTGTTTGTGTGGGATGTCAGTAAAAGACATTTTACATGTATTGTTGGATAAAGCAGACGGTAATAAAGATAAAGCAGTTGCTAATTCTTAAGACTGAAAAGCATAATTGAAAACAACATTATTGCCAGCTTGCGTTGCCACTTTTGTTGGCCAGCTTCGCATGAAGGAGTATAGCAAAAGGACACAGTAGAGATGCAATGTGAGTTTAATTACCCTCCCCTTTGACTGTACCGCTAAAATTAAAATGTCTCAAAATATACGATTTTTGGAAAATGTTTTTAAGGCCATATTAAAGCCACATCAACATTCAAGCTCTTAACACAATCTTGACATATTATCACATTATGAAGTCATTAGAAATGTATATATCCAGCAAATATAGCAAATTTAGCTTTTATCAGACAATTTGGCAAATATTCTATCACCTTGTAGTTCTGTTTTTCGCCGCCTACTCTGAAGGGAAATATTTGAGACCCCATTTAAACTTAGCCACCTCATAATTCCTGAGAAAATCAGATGGCCATACGTACACCGAAACCAAGAATGGATGGGACAATGTTTGTGTTTGGTTTACCAGCTGGCTAAAGTGTAAACTGCTAAAGAGCATATTGTTTCTTTTTCATCCAGTGGCACTTTTGGCAGTTACCTGAAGACTTCAGGTGCATTGCCGACACCCTCTATATCGGAAGGAGGCTGGCCGATTTCCATTTAGTGTTTAGGTGATGAATTGCAAGAAGATGTTTCATGTAACTACTGGAGACGCATACGGTACATCGACATGAAACGGTTTTAAACTAAATCTGGATCTCGATGGAAGAAAAAGCAGCTTAGTGCTTCGCTTATCTCTATTCACACCGCAGAACCAAAACAATGAGCTAAAAGAGGCTGAATTATACTTCACACATATTCAACACCAGTTTTAAATAAAGAAATTATGACTCAGTTTCCGGGAAGATTTCACAAACTAGTTAAACAAAATAGTCTTACAATAAAAAAATAAAAAAAAATCACTAAATGTAATTAAGAAGGACGTTTTTAGTTTAATGACCGAATTCAAATGAATGACTTGTGTGAAGGTACTTTCTGTTACTACATTGTGTTACCTTTAAGTATGTTTATTGATTGCATGTTGCTTTTGTGGAGCTCAGTAAACAGAGGCCACATTGCCCTGCTTCCTGCTCCTTTTTTTTCTATAAACTGTGTGTAAAATGGGTGACTTATCCCCTGAACAGAAACTCAATGTATGTGAACTCATTCCTTAAGCCCTGTTTGGTTTCAGTATGCTTATTAAAATGTTAAGGTACAGCTTAAATTCGGGTCTGTCAGTTTAACCTTTCAACCTCTCAGCAGTTTACGAACCTTATTTGGTAAAAAGTCGGTTCTGAGAAACTGTATATTGGGAGATTTATGCTGTCAGAAGAATTGAACTAATGTACTGGAGTTTGATTTGCACTGCGTGGAATATATGTCTCCTACAGGTTGCTTACTTGAAGAAGGTTCCTCATCCTAAGTACTGTCACAGGCCCTCCTTTGCGCCCAAACCCACGGACACTCAGTGCCGGGACATTACTAATCATCGTTAGGTTATTTAGTATTTCATGTCTGACACCGGTTGAGCTCATGGAAAAGACTGTGGGATGCCCATGTAGGAGTGAAACGTGTCACTTCCAAGGAAGGGAAGCAACACTTCTGCTTCCTGATTACAAATCCTGTTCGCCTACTGGACTAAATAGCGTTAAAGTGGCCATCCATATTGTCATGACAACGTGAAAGCAGTGTGTCAGCATGAAAAGGGGGTTGCTTGTAGGGATGAACCTAGGAAGAAATACATGCCTGAATCTGCAGCTTGCTTTGGCTTTATAGTGATTTTTTTTTTTTTTTTTTTTTACCCCGCTGGTTCACTATCAGGCCCTCAACTTTACAATTGTGGTTCACATCAGTTTTTCCTCTTTCCACTTGTAGTGGAACACTGATGATCTTCTAAGCAAAAAAAGATGGCTTGCTTATAATATATTCATGACAACTGGTAATGACCTCTGAGAGAGAGACTACACCTGAACACCTTTTGCACTGCTAACATCCCACATGTAAAGTGGGAGGTTTTTGAGGGCTCAGAGAAGTAGGTTCGATGTCACTTGACATCGCAGTGTTTGAGGTGGAAGAAAGAAGTGTACTTGCTTTTTTTTTTTTTTTGGTTTGTTTTTTATTACAACATCCACGTGAAAAAACATTCTAGTTCATAGAACAGATATTGTCAAATTTTTATACGAAGTTTGACTTCGAGTTTCGACATATTCTGGGTAATTTCTCTGGTCAGTCTATGAAGCTTGAAGCATTGGACACTACTTGGTGACTGTTGACTGTGACTGGTGTAGAGCCGAAATGGAGCAGAAGGTGTATCTGGAGGTCCATAGTAATCTTCAGCAGTAATAAGGTTTTCCGCAAGTAGATTCCTTTCCACAAAAACAGCACTGACTCTTTTTCTTGAATGGAAGCTGAATGCTTATGAGTTGTTACAAAACACCAGTAAATAGCGCCAGTATGACAATATGCCAAATATTCAAAACAATCCTTTCCAGCCCAGGGTCCATGTGCCTAAATTTTACCGTTCTGCTCTGGTGTTCAGTTTTCACACGTAGGTCTGTTTACGTCTGCACACCAGCACGTAGTGGCAGCTGATATTACACATCCACATGACGTCCTCCCATCCCGTTGAGGCCAAGGTGGCAGGTTCACCTCGAAATTAAGGACAGTGAGCCTTCCTTGGGTTATTTCATACACACACACACACACACACACACACACACAAAAAGCATCACATAAAATTAAAACATAATCCAGCACCTGATCCCTAACCTGCTTTATTAGAAATTACTCACATCAGGATAGAATAGCATTTTTTTTTTTTTTACAACTATTAAGCCTGCTCTCGTTCTGCTTTATGAAACACCCTCCAGGTGGAGTGCAGTCTGTCTCTTACTGTGGTGCAGCACCCTCTGGTGGTTTAAATGTGCGTTTCTACTAATACTAAATATTACCAGCACTTCGCAATCAAAGTTTAAAAATGATTCACATATAGAAACAGCTCCACCTGGCATAATTTGTGCTACGTCTCTATCAGAGCTGGGCAAAATGGGTTTAACCTCACTGCAGATCTTGTCGATTTATTAAGAACATTTCATGTCCACTCAGTCACGTTATTACAGGAGCGAGAAAGACTTGTCTGCTGGGTATCAGCGTATTATTATCTGACTGGTTGAAGCCACTGGCTGTGACTTTATGATGAGAAAGGGAATTACTGTGAGAACTCCAGCCATCAAGAACGGTGATTTCCAGACATTTAGTGACTTAAGGGAGACATATCTTAAAAAAAAAAAAATACAATTTAAAAAATAAGCAGCAGAAAAAGTGAAGTAGCAGAGGCTGAGATAGCCTGACTTTTACTTCGGTTATATCTAACATGTCAAAAATCATGAACTGATATATTTTTCATAATGTAATGCAACACCATCTTTAGCTACTCCCTCCATACCTGGTAAGCCCATTCCCGTAAGGGTTTATTGTAAGCAGTAGTGGAAGAAGTATTCAGCAAATACTTCATTACACATAAGAGTGATGCATGAAAAACTTCTACTTAAGTAAAAGTAGATAAAAAAAAAAAAAAAAAAAAAAAACATCAGCAAAATGTTGCTGTTAGCTGCAGCTGCTAACAATTCATTTATCCGAAACATGACCCCAAATACAAAGTGTTTTAGGTCAGGCATCAAAGGCCAAAACGATGAGAAACCACTGGTTTTAACCTTTGCGAATATGTCGTATCTTATATAAACTTGTTACATTATCTGGTTTGTCTTCATCTGAAAAGTCAAACTGTAGTGGAATAAAAAGTACAATAATTTCCCTCTGAAATGAAGTGAAAAAGCATTAATTGGAAATATTCAAATAAAGTATATGCACTTCAAATTAGTACAGAAGTTGAGTAAATGTACTTTGTTACTTTCTATCACTGATCGTGAGCTGCAGCACTGGCTCGCTGTAGGACCACATTCAGGAGTTCTTGTCTGTCTCAAACGGACAGCTTAACAAGACGTATCTTACACGTGATCAGGATTTTGTGCCTTCTGCTATTATCAACAAGACAGACATTCTTGGTCGGGCATATTTAGCAGTTACACTTTCAGGGCTGTGTCAAACGAAAATGTAATTCGTTTTTTGATTTTATTCTTCAAATAATAGCAAAGCAAAAAAAAAAAAAAAAAAATGCTCGTGTTGTTTTATATATATTCTTTTGCTTTATACAGTCAGCAGGTGTTTATTATATATATTTTTTTTTTGGTAAAGCAACATTGCTGTAAATAGTAAATAGCACTTTATCACCTTAGTGGTCTCAAAGCGCTTTACACTGTTTCCCATTCACACATTCGCACACATATTCACACACTAATGAAGCTGCTATACAAGGTGCTCACCATCAGGAATACATCCATACACCCATTCACACACCACTGATGCAGAGTTCAGTGTCTTGCCCAAGAACACTTCGGTATGTGGACAGGAGGAACCAGGGATCAAAACCACCAACCTTTCCACTCATTCGTGTTTAACCCCCGTCTACTATCTGAACCACTGCAGCGGTGGTTTCCGTAAGGCTTTTAACATCCAAACCTTTCTAGGGTTGACACCATCGACCATCGGCAGAATATTTTTTTTTTTTTAGTTCGGATTGGGACGAGGTGCGGTCACAAACGGCAACTTGAATGTTCAAGGAAGCATTTATTGTCACTCACTATGTCCAATACTCATTATTCATAGGAATTAAACTGTGCTCCTTTGGTGCTGTAGTGTACACAATGCACATATTTCATAGCAGGAGAGCACAGGTGAAAAATATGAACTTGCGTAATGCCAGGACCTTGGAACTGACTCAACTCCACAGAATGTAGTCATGAATAATGTTATCAGTTGGAACGACATGTGAGATCACTATAGTGTAGCCTCAATTGCTGTCTATTGCATAAAATGTCCCCCGCATACAAACATCACGTACCAAATGTCTAATTTGAAAAAAAAAAAAAGGGTTCAAGCATTTGTGGAAAGAATCAATGTGAGGAAACTTTTGACAGTCCAGTCTAATCTCGAACATAAAGAGCAGTTGGCATTATTAGCATTATTTGCCAAACTCTGTTAGGACCTTTTTTATTTTTTATTTTTTAGGAATCGTTAAGACTTGGTCGCAAATATTTGCGCAGTAATTGATCTGGCGCGTCGTTAAGGAGGAGGCAGAGAGATATGTTAAGGCAATTGCTCAGAGTAACCGGTCGAGAGGCGGTTGTTGAGGGCTCATTGCGTGGGTCAACAACAGCGCTATTCGGGGGACGGAGCCGGCAGCAGGCAGCGAAGGAGGCGGCTGAAGTAGCCGAACGGGTCCGTCTTCGTATTTGGACGAAAAGGAGTGGTATTGGCGGTCGTGCGTTGCATGTGCGGCTTTGAGCAAAGGCGAGGTTGCCAAAGTATGTAGGCACAAGTCAGGTCGAGTAGGGGTGGTGTGAATATCGAGGGGAGTAACCCTGGGACGCCAGGACCGCTGTCGAGCCTTTCCGAGGTGTCGGTGGTTTAACTTAACGCCTCGGCGAGGAGACGCGAGAGATAAACACGCTCGTGTTTTGTAATAGGGTTGGGCATAATCATGTTGCTCTGCCATCACTGCAGTCAAACATTTATTTTAGCACTGACGCGAAATGTCTTCTTTTTCAGCCGGCCGCAGTGCATCTATGAATTCTACAATGTTTGAAAGACACATCGTGTTCTTGAGTTTTGATCTTTCGATATGTAACGTTGAAGAAATCCACAGCAGGCGAAGCCGTATTAAAGGTCATTCCTTTTATTTCTCCCAGGACCCCGAGTATAAGACACTTTTTTTATTTGTATTTTTAGCAACTGAGAGCCAAACACCTGCAAGCAGACCTCCGTACCGTCTACGGGGCGGCAGGTTAGTGACCTTTCTGGAGACATTGAGGCCATTCAGCCGGAGGACCAGCTGAAACTGAACAGCAAAAGGTCAGACCTCAGCCGAGAGGAAGATTGCAACGGGCCGGGCTCCTGGAAATCAAGGAGCTGAAGAAGGAGATTCGGAGAACCAAAAGCCTTTGAAGAACCACCGGAAGAGTGAAGAAAAAAAGTTGTCTGCCCGACGACAGAGGAGGAAATCTGTCAGCAGCTGGAGGAGGTGAAAAGGAAGAATCTGGCTGAACAGGAGACGCTTACCGCCAAGCTCAGGGTTGCGAAACGGGACCCGGACGATGTCAACAAAGCCCTAGAGAGAGAGAGAGAGAGAGATATCGAGCATTCGCACTGAGGCTGAGAAACAGGAGGCTGTGGAGATTGCAGAGATTCCAGAAACTGGAAGGACTGCCAAAGGTCTCAGATGTGCCTTCAGCTAAACTCAGGCTTAAAAAAAGAAAAAAAAGAAAAAAGAATGAACTTCGTTTCGAGATTCATGGAGCTACAACGGATGCTGCAGGAAGAACGGGAGCTGAGGGACCAGGCAGAGGCTGAAAACCTGACGCACTTTAACACAATAGAGGACTTCTGTGAAGAGTTTGACCTGCAGATCCAGAGACAGAAAGAAGGAACTGAGAGCAGAGGCAGAGAGGAAGAAACCGAAAGGCTGATAAAATCAGCGAGGCACTTTTCCAAAGATTGGATGAGGCCGATCACAGAGAAGCTGTCAGCTGAAAGCCAGACGCTTGCTGACGAGCTGAAGGTGGAGAAAAGGAAGCAGGACGCTGTCATTGAAGACATAATGGAGATTTAAAAAAAAAAAAGAAAATAGAACAACAAAAAACAAGATTATCTGCCGGGACGAGAAGCCACATCAGAAGTTGATTTTCTATTCGATCCAGAAAATGTGGGAAGACGAGAGGCGCCCACGGAGAACAAATCAGTCTTTTTTTTTTATATATATCTTAAGTCCAAAATGTTGCGTTAGATGTTGTGTTAAAAAAATATGTGCACAGTGCGTGACATTATTTACGAGAATTAACTCGAATTGTTTAATCATGGCCAGAATAGCGTTTTTGTCACGTTGAAGCTGACCTTTCACTATATATATATATATATATATTTTGGACATATAACGTCGTCACTCGACCATTTGATCCCGTTAGATGTTGAGTGAAATGAACGAGCGGATGCATTATTGAGTTACTTGCTTTGTTGGGGTTACGGTGACCTTTAACCTCTCACCAAATTCAGTTCTTCAGTGAGCCCAGCCTTTCAAACATGGCACTGAGGGAAGGACGAAAACGTGACGCCTCCAGGTAGGTAGGTATTTACTTTATTAATCCCCGAGGGGAAATTTTTTAATTGTATGCCTATCACCCAAGGGCACTTAGGCACGTGGACTGGAGGAGGCGGGGATTGAACCGCCAACCTTCCGATTAGTGGGCAACCCTGCAGTTCAATACATTTTTGACACGCATGCATGACGTGCACATACACGAGGAGGAAGACCGGCCGTGTAATTGTAGTTCCTAACTTTGACCGCTAGATGGAAGTATTCGCCTGTGATTCTACACACAGTCAACGCTATTGACTAATTATTCAGCACTGCGGTCAAACTCTACCGCTGTCAAGATCATCAATACGCTTTTCCGGTCCAGCACGGGAAATCAAATTATGATTTAAAAAAAATAAAAATAAATAATTTTGTATCCAACATTTTTCTCAGCGCGTGAAAAACCTGCGTGTAAAACACACTACGGAGTCCTCCGCATCGCCGCCGCCGCCCACACGCTTTGCGAAAGCAGCTCGGCGTGACGAGCACACGTCACCGGATACGTCGCAGGAAGTGCGGTTTACGACAACACGCGCAGGCTTCTCTCCGCACGTCTTCTTGAGGTGTCCAGCAGCTGACAGCTCCGGCATGGGCTTAGAAGCGTGGTACATGGACGGCTCTGATGAAGACCAGAGGAAGCCGCACAGACTGAACCCGAACCAGCCCGTTTCCTTGGAGGAGTTAAACAAGCTCGGGGTTTTTCACTGGAAGGTCAGTTGACAAACTCCTCAAGTTTTGTACCTACGGTGATCCAGAAACAACGTGTTAGTCGTGGGTAAATGAAAGCCTGGTTCTGCCGGAGGTTTCTTCCTGTTTTTTCTCCCTTAAAGAGGAGGTTGTTTCCCCCCCCCCCTCCTAGTTGAATTGTTGAATTGTTGGGTTTCTCTGTATAATATTGTAAAGTCTTGCTGTAAGGACTTTAACGTGTTAAGTGCCGTGAAATAACCCGTGTTGTGATTTGCAGCTATATAAATAAAGTTGAATTGAATTAGACCAGTTTGTTTTGCAGGTCTGACAGTGAATTATATTATTCTAGTCAACCCAACTTTGTGCCTTCTGGCATGTTTATTATTATTATTATTATTATTACATGGACGAGACAACAAACACGGACAAGCTGCTGAGTCCATGGGACAAATGACTTTATGATGTCAGTAAACTATGACTTTCCGCTGATGAGTTCGTTGACTGATCAGAGCTGCTTCCCTGTTTCGGGCAGCTGAACGCTGACATCCATGAAACAGACCCAGAGCTGGAGCAGATCCGCAAAGACCAAGGCTACTCCTATATGGACATCATTACTATTCACAAGGACAAACTACCCAACTATGAGGACAAGGTAACCCGCACGCTTTACACGGAAGAAGCTGCTCATATTCAAAGAGAGTATATTCTGAGTATAACGTTTTCTAATTCAATGGCGAAACCACTACGAGTCAAGTCTTTTTTTTTTTTTTTTTTGTCTTGACTGTCCCTCCAGCTGAAGATGTTCTTTAAGGAGCACTTACATTTGGACGATGAGGTCCGCTACATCCTGGACGGCCGGGCCTACTTCGACGTCAGGGACGAGGAGGAACGATGGATCCGCATCGCAATGGCCAAGGGAGACTTGATCACCCTTCCAGCTGGCATCTACCACCGCTTCACCCTGGATGAGACGGTAACATCTGACAACATCTGTTAAAAGAAAACAAAAATGGAAAACACTCCCAATATTATTCCAAAAGACATAAGAACCAACCTCATTAAGAAAACTGATTATGCAATGGTTGATTATATGTATATATATATATATATATATATTTACGTAGCCACAGTCATTTATAAACATCAGTGCTTTCTATTTTTTTGGGGGGGATGGTCAGAAGATCAGTTCACTGGATTAGATGATGTGATGGTGGAGAAGGAAAGGGGCTTGTTGCTGCAGACACACAAAAAAATAATATTTGAAAAGACATCAGAGCAAATATTGAGAGGTATTTTCATACAGCAGAACAGCAGTAAACCAAAAACTTTGCAGGAGTTAATTGTCGATTAGTAGTTTCTCTATCAAAAACGTATGAAACCAATTTGTCTCCTAAATATTAAAGTAATGCATATTGTCTGCATTACACTAACAACTATATTACTATATCCTCAGAGATGCTGAAGGGGGATGTGTTACTGTTGTTGTCTTGACTGTGAAGCTTTTGTTTGTTGTTGCACTTCGAGCGAGGGGGTACTTTGAATTCCCGTTTATCTTCGGGCTGTTGGTCTTGCGGCAGCTTTTCTTACTCAAACTTCTCCCCAGGGAGTTCACTGGCTTCCAGCGAGCTACCCAAAAAAAAAAAGAAGTTTAATCTGTGAGGAAATCTAACGAGCAGGTTTTTATTGTTGGGTAGCGAGTGTTGACGGTCGTTAATCCGGCCACGTTCAGACTGATCCGAAAGCCTTTTTTTTAATTTTTTTATTTCCACAGAACTACACCAAAGCCATGAGGCTGTTTGTGGGGAATCCAGTGTGGAAGGCTTACAACAGGCCCGCCGACGAATTCGACATCCGTCGGAAGTACGTGGAGTCTCTGCAGGGATCCTGAGAGAACTGACGACGAAGTGGATTCCACGCCACCACTCTTTTCTACTACAGTCAGAGCCTGTAATGTGAAGCAAATAAAGTAGGTTTATAAAGTAGGTTTACCATTACAATGTTCAGAAACATCTTGTGGATGATTGAAGCTGTCCTGCAGGAAAGCAGTTATAGTATGTAGGACGGGGCTTTTTTTTTTTTTTTTTTTTTTTTAAAGTAGCGATTGAAATGTTGTAACCTCAATGTAGACGGTCTCAGAGGAGGGATTTCTATCAGTACATTTACTGAAGTTAGGGCATGCTTCCATTTCATGCTATTTTACACTTCTCAATACTTTTAGAGTGAAATACTTCACAACATTTGACTTATTAAGTATTGTTACCTGTCAAATTTCAATCCTACGTGCACAACATATGATCAGATCATAACGTATTATGCATATTCTTTGACTGCCCAAACACATGTACAGGTCATTTACATCAGGAGTAACAACACAATACTATATATAACTTGTTTAGATGGGCTGTTCTGCATTAGTAGCTAGTTTTTACTTGAACATAACTCTCATGTACTTTGAAGTAAAAGCCTGAATTCAGGATTATTGATTTGTCATGGAACATTATTTACTTCAGTTTAAGGTCTGAATACTTCCTTCACCACAGGATAAGCTGATAAGTGCCTTATTCTTTTAAATCGGCTGTATTTGCTGTTCAAAGCGGTCAGGCTTGCCATCAAGTTGTACAAATGAATTGGGCTGTTAATAAGCAGTATTTTTTTCATTTCAATATTCCAATCTCTGAATCAAAGGGATACATCGTTTTGTGCTTATAGGGTGGAACATCTTTATGTTGTACGGAAAATAAATCTGCTTCACTCTGTTTTTGTTTGAATACGTTTCCATTCAAGCAGTCGGGTCGATTTAAACAAAGTTTTATTTTGGATAAAACAAAAAAAATTCTTAGAATATACATAAATATGATCAGCATATGTAAACCATAGGGGTCAAAATCAATAAAAGACAATTATAATTTTGATATAATCATTTAAACAAGCAAACAACAGATCTGCCTCTGATATGTACAGTTTGGTTTAGTGGACAGGATACGATGCAATCCGAAGTGCTTATTTGTTTTCACTGCATGAAACCTGTCAAGTGAAATCGAGTGGTCTTTGACTGTTCATCCAGTATTGCGGGTGCCGAGAAAGAAGCTATTAAAAGTGCCTCCATGGAACTTTTAGTCTCTAAGCGCACTGAGGCTCAGGGTAATGCCCATGTCAAGTTTCACGTTATGAAGCAGCACCTCGGTCAAAACCAATACCAGACTAGTGTGTGTGTGTGTGTGTGTGTGTACGTCTTTGTTCTGTGGCCTGTTTTACTGCCTAAATGCGACTAATTTAATGATTCGTCTGTAGTGGTTCTTGATAAACAATTCTTTGCTAAAATGTCACGATTTTAAAAGACAATTTGGGGAATGGGGTTAACAGCGTTTTTACTGGGAGTTTGATGAGCATCCCGATATCCTCTCTTATACCTGCGTAGCAAATGCCCGGTTGAGGCTTTAGCCAGCAGGTATTTGACCTTAGCTCTAAGCATAAATACTAAAAACAAGCAGGATCAGCTAGCCTGAAAAAAAAACATGGACTTTTTGTGTTTGACCAAGTGTGTGGGTGGGCGTTGCTGGACTTGTTTCTTGGTGGGAGACTCTTCAAAGACCTCAATGCGCCACGATCCGTAAAGGTGAGGGTCACGTGACTGACGGCTGAACGTGCGAGTGGGCTGGTTTGCAGCAGCGTCGCTGGCGGAATTAATCCGCGAAGATTCATTTGACAGGACTATCTCTGGAAAAACTAGTCAACTCTAAACAGCGAAGGGGGGAGACGCGCGGTGAAATTTGTTAACCCACCGCGTTCTTTCCCTCACGACGCGTTTTGACAAAATAGTACCTTACAAGGGCTTACAAAAGAAGTAAGGTAAAGACTCAAGGTGTCCTCCCTCTAAAACGATCATGGGAACATAATTAATGGTTGATCAGACTCAAGAAAACTTGCCGTGTTATAGTTCTACTTTCAGAATTTGTTTTTTGGGCAAATTCTTGTATATGTGCCTTGCATCCGGAGACTGAAAAGTGGCTAAAAATCATTGTCAAACCCACTGGCAGCGTGATGCCAGTGTGATCTCAGAGATGACATTCTGACGGTACCTCGCACAGCTGGCAGGCAAACAAGGGAAGGTTACTACTAGATTAGCGGACTAGTGGTGATTAGCTCACTTGCAGAAACCTCAGTCGATCATATGACCCTGACTTTGCAGGTTGCAGCAGCGTTTCCGTCTCTCGTTTTTTTCCATCTGGGTTCATTGATTTTCACAGAGTCTCTGCTTCGGTCAATCAGTGGGCCCCGGTCAAGACACTCATGTTAATTGGTGAGCTTTGGGCGGAGCTTTTCTTTTTAGCAGCGTCTCCCTTTTCTTGCTTTTATGGTAAGCTAAAAATAAGCCTTCTGGTGTGGCTTCACATTTAGCATAGGAGTGAGAGTGGTCAATCATACAGAACTTTTGTGGGGACTTTTTCCTTTCCCAAATTTCAATGTGATTTTTCCTTTTTTTTTTTTTTTTGGTGCTCCTCTAAGTAAATGTGTGATTACCAGGTCCCTCTTCAGAAGAATAAGAGTGTGCGCACCCTGTAGGGCTAAGAGAAATGTGTGCTTGGCTTTCCAAATCCATTTAGTAACACTTAAACTAGTTCTTAAACATCGTGTATCAACTGTCATTTGGGAAACCAAACTGAGCACTGAACATTCACTTTTTCTGTCACCACACTCTCACAGGAGGTAGAGCTCCCTTCCCCTCTCTACAGATTCTACTCTCGGGATGGTATTTCTCCCGTCACACGAGCGTACAGTGCAAGTAGCGTGTGCATCCCTCTCCCGGTTATCCTTCGGCCTCTTAGACCAGTTTGAGGCACTGCGTGTTGAAGCTGTCGCCCTCCCGACAGGCCACAGCCTCCAGCAGCGCCTGCTTCTTCTGGGTGCTGCGAGACGACTCCAGCTCATACATAGTGGTCAGGTTGAAGAGGACGCTCTCGTGCAGGTACAGCGTGGGGTCCTGCTGCACCAGGCCCTCCAGCTGGCCCAAGGACTCCTTCAGTCGTCCCAGGTAGAGCAAGCACACTGCTGCATTGTTGTTGGCCTTAAAGCACAGGGAAGGGAGAGAACAAAGAAGATTGGATTGCGAACTTATCATTTAACTGTGTACAACTATTTGGAAAGATGCCACTATTCAAGGTTCAGTGTGTAGGATTTAGGAGGTAGGGTTTAGAACCAAGTTTTTATTCGTGTATAATCACCTAAAAACTAGGAATTGTGTTTTTGTTACCTTAGAGCGAACCCCTAATATCTACATAGGGAGCAGGTCCTCTTCCATGCAGAGGGCCTTTCAAGTTTAAAATTCTTACGGCCAGAGTAGATTCTCCTATATCCCGAGAAGGTGAGGACGAGGCTAGGGGTGTTCAGTTGGTTGCAATGTGTAACCTTACCACCACATGCCATTTAAATCCCACACACCACTCCTTAAAGTTGGGACAGGGGGCAACAAAAGACTGGAAAAGTTGTGTGATGCTAAAAAAAACAAAACAAAACAAAAAACCCTGGTGGAAAATCTCACAAAATTGGGTTGATTGGTAATATCACTAATATTATTAGGTATAAAAAGAGCATCCCAGAGAGGCAGTGTCTCTCAGTAAGGAAGATGGGGACGGGTTCACCACTCTGTGAAAGACTGCGTGGGCAAATAATCTAAGAATAATGTTTATTAATGTAAAATTGCAAAGCACTTGGGGATTTCATTATCTATGGTTCATAATATCCTTAAATGATTCAGAGAATCCAGAGAAATCTCTGTACACAAAGGACAAGGCTACAAATCAATATCGGATGGCCTTGATCTTTAGGCCCCTCAGGCGGCACTACATTAAAAACAGACACACTTTCTGCAGTGGAATCGTTGTATGTGCTCAGGAACACTTCTGAGAAAAAAAAAACCCAGTCTGTGAACACAAATGCCGGCTAAAATCCAGACCTGTCACCCACTGAAAACAATGGCGCGTCATGAAAGAAAAAATATGACAAAGGGAAGCTGAAATTCTATATCAGGTTGGATCAGGAACAACATTTCACTTTCACAACTCAAGCAACTCCTCTCCTCAGTTCCCAAATGTTTACAGAGTGTTGTGAAAAGAAAGAGATGATGCAACACACTGGTAAACATGTCCCCTGTCCCAACTTTTTTTTTGGGACGTATTGCTCGCATCAAATTCAAAATGAGCACATATTTTTCATAAAACAAACAAATTTCTCAGTTTCAACATTTGGTATGTTGTCTATTTCCCATTAAATGGGATTACATGATTTGCAAATCATGACACTCAATTGTTATTTACAGTGTCCAACTTCTTTGGGAACTGGGTTATTAATATCGATATATTAAAATAATATTTTGATCGAGACCAAGGGGGATCATTCCATGGTAACCACCTCCATAACATTTTACGTGATATAAATGGTTTGAGGACTAATCATTATCACGTGAAAGTAACACGGTGTTATATCTACTGCAGAGTCAACGGCGCAGGTTGTGTTTCACTGTGGAGGATGTGGTAGTACTCACGACGGGGTTTTTTGGGTCAATTTTCAACACTTCAGTGAAGGATGCGTGTGCTTCGTCGTAGTTGTTCTGACTGAGGTAGACAAATGCCCTGGAAAACACAAAGACAGACAGACAGACACACACACACACACATTTTATCTTGGAGCCATGGAGCGGCACGTCTCTGCTCTGTGATTTCCGGCCTCCACCAACAGTTCATGTTTTGGATCTCCATGCTGTCCTTTTCTCTCTCTGCTCTCCCGGTCGAGGCAGATGGCTCCGCCCACCCCTGAGCCTGGTTCTGTCGGAGGTTTCTTCCTGTTAAGAGGGAGGTTTTCCTTCCCTCTGTTGGAGGTTTTTCTCCCTTAAAGAGGAGGTTTTTTTTCCCCCTCCTGGGTTTCTCTGTATAATACTGTTTTAAGTAATACGTTCTGCTGCAAGGATTTGAATGTGTTAAGTGCCCTGAAAGAACCTGTGTTGTGATTTGGCGCTCTATAAATAAAATTGAATTGAACTGAAATATATATATATATTAATAATATATATCTGAGGGATCACACCACACAGACCTGCCTTTACTCCACACGTGCATCGATGAGCCAGTTCACCAAGTGTCCTTTCCTTTGACCACTTTTGGGAGGTGCTAACCGCTGCAGACCAGGAGACGTGCTGTTTTGAAGATGCTACGACCCAGTCGTCTTGCCATCGCAATTTGGTCTTTGTCAAAGAGCTTTACACTTGCAAATTTTTGTTATGCTTCCAACACATCAATTTCAACAGCTACTGACTCTTCATTTGCTGCCTAATATATCTGACTGCTTGACAGGTACCGTTGCTACTAGGTCATCAACGGTATTTACTTGACCTGTCAGTGTTTAAAAAAAAAAAAAAAAAAAAATTTTTTTTATGTTTTTGCTTATTTGCGTACAAGCAAAACCAAAATGTGACAGGTGGACACACCATTTTCAAACTACAAGCATCCGAGTGCTTCGGTTTGGTTACATTGAATGATACATGACCGCAATGTCCATGATGCAAGTCTGGTCTGAGATCACGCCTCCTTTTCGCTCCCCTTACTTCCTTTCTCGGAAGGAAAAATGTGAACACCGCATTTATCTGCTGCTATACCAGCCTCTTCTCTTTTCTTTCCATCAGATTTTGGAACCCGACTGCAGGGATTGACTCCCATTCGTTCAAAACCGTGTTTGCAACGTCAGGCGCAGCTGATAGGGTGATAAGGTCTGGCTCTCAGTCGGCCCTTCCACTTTATCCCAAACGTTCACTTCTTCCACATCAGACTGGGATCGCCATCGATTTATGGACCTGGCTTTGCGCATTTTTGCATCATCTGAATACTAATAACCTATAAACGATGAATGATCTTCTCTTTAATCAAAAACCTAAAAACTACAGTTTGTCCTCATGACAAAGATAGATGGAACAATCGGTAATGATCTTGATGTTAAAAGAGAAAAAAGAAATTGCATTTTAAATCTCATGAAGCCGAACATCATATATTGTATAAGATTTAAAAAAAAAAAAAAAAAAAGAGTATTTAGGCTACTTTTATTGGGCCTGACATTGTTTTCATTTTCAGATTGATTGTTCCGGGGGTTAGCCTATTACACACAGCTCATGTTATTGAGCATTTACCATTTGGTGCGTGTTCTACATTAGTCGTTCTTAAATAAAACTCCTACGTATAGGTGATATGACTCCATGACAATATGAATCACCAAAGTTTTTGTAAAGAGCATCAACCTAAGGAAGATAGGCTGTCACCTGAGCGTTGACTCGTATTCCACATCACCTGCGGCCAGAGCTATGAAGGTGTGACCTCCTGTGCTAAAATCACAAGCCAGGAGGAAGCACGAACCTGCGAAAAAAAAAAAACAACCCCGAAGAAAGTACCGTGTCCGTGGAGCAAACATGATCCCGAACAGCGTCGAGTTCACACGCTGTACAGAGGCGCTAAATGCACGGAACACACGCACCTGTTCATTAGCACGCATGTGGCGTGACTGGGCTGGCTCCCTTTCATCTGGCAGGCTTTCTCCACATCCTGGAAGTATCTCTCTGCCGTTTTAACGTCCCCGATCTGGCAAAAGAAAGCAAGCAGCAGCAGCAGCACATTTACCACTGTTCTCTCTGTGTGCATATTAAAGTGTGTATACATTGTAAAAGAGATTTCATGAAGTTGTAGTCCAGTAAAGATGATAAAAAAAAAAAAAAAAAGTATATTGCTAATGATAATACGAGAATTTCTGTATTTTATATTAAATATTGACTAGAGTGAGTTTTGGAGGTAGGATAGGTTTTTGGGAAACGTGGTTAAAGGTTCATTTTGTACATTTACTGTACATTTACATTGTAAGGTTACAGATGGAGCCCTTCTTGCCTTAGATGGATATAAAACACTGGAATCATCAGCAGAAAAGATGATTGTGGTAGAAAATGCCTGCTTCTTTCATAAAATGAAGTAACGAGTCTGTGTTGATCAAATCGTAATGACAGAAATTAACTGTGACACTCAAGGTGCATTTCACTAAAGAAAACCATCCAGTCACTGAGCATTTCAATTAGTTTTTTTTTTTTCTAATTGCAAGAATAAAGTGTTTTAAATTCTTTAAAAAAAAAATTCAGTTTTTTTTCCTTCTCTTGTCACAGTGGCTGAGGCTGATCTGTATTATTTGTAGTCATCCACAATAACAAAACAAAAAAAAGGTTTTTTTTAAGAAAGTAGAAGGAATTCATACTGATAACCTCAGAAACCTAATGCTGAATTATCCTGGAGTGTTTCTGTAATGAGGACCGTTGAGGAGACTGTTCAAAGAAAACTCTCAAATGAGAATTCAAAGAGGAGAAAAATGCCTTCCAAAGGAAGCGGCTCCTCTTACTTTGCTGTCGCTTTGTTGACAGATTCAATAGCATGACACAGGGCTTCTGTGACCTCAGTCTCTGCTCTCAATAAAGATATCCTCAACATACGTAACATAACAAAGACTACCAGGTAGCAGCGTGGTGAAGTACGCATAGATCGGTCAAAAGTACGGATGTGTGAATATATATATATATATTTCAGCGTAAAGACTGGTATGAAACAGCCTTGACAGGGCGGTATGTGCTGTATATTTATTGGATGCCGTGACTTCAAAGAGTCTCCTTGTCGGCACGAATTTGGTGCCGTCAAGGAGCATGCTGCACAGTGCTTGGCAGATAGACTAACTATGAGTCAAGAAAATTGTTGGGAGTGCATTAACTCAGCCCCAAAGCGCAAATTGTCATACTCACAGTTTTGTTTCAATACAGATTATTGAAGCAAAGTACAACGTGTTAATTCACAAACTAGCCGTTTCCCGCCCTGCTTTTTGGAACTTTATGCTTAAGATGGGCCGATCAACTTCCAGTGTTCAGCGTCTTATAGTGTGTCCATTCATCTGTCTGTTCATGTGCAGACCTGCAAGAAGATGCGTCCTATTCCACTGAGCAGCTGCACGCTCTGCTGGGGTTCATACTGGATGATGGAGTGATAGGTCTCCATAGCCAGAACATAGTCCTGAGGACGGAGAGAGGGGGGGAGAGAACGGATTAAAGGAGGAAAAAGAGTTGGAAAAAAAACAAAACAAAAATGAGAGAGGAATGGAAGGTAACGGAAGAAAAGACAAGCTAGAAGCGAGTGAGGTAAACAGTGGGAGGCAGAGACAGGTGGAGGGCGTGTGGGGGTAAAAAAAAAAAAAAGCAGAGTTTAGTCGTGGAGAGAGAGAGAGCGAGAGAGAGCATTAATCAAACATATGGAGTATTAGCAGGGTGAAGTGACCCTCCTCCCACCTCCACGCTGTGCTGCTACACATCGCTCACATGGTGACTGGAATGCTGAGCAGGGCGACAGAGAGGTCAGAGAGGGGTGTGTGTGTGTGTGTGTGTGTGTGTGTGTGTGTGTGTGTGTGTGTGTGTGTGTGTGTGTGTGTGTGTGTGTGTGTGTGTGTGTGTGTGTGAACTAGGCTGGGAAACCAGGTACAGAGAGCGTCTACTGTACATTGGCATACGAGGTGTGTAATCCCAGCATCTCAAAGTCATGACAAAATTGGGCATAAAAAAATTGATAGAAAAACAACTATCAAAAAAAAAAAAAAAACATCTCCAAAACAAAATGACATTTATTGTTGACTCTACTGTAATACTGTGAATATGGATGATATTTATGAGTCTGACTCTACACTGCTGTAAAGCCTGCATTTATTTCAACCAAAAATAAAAATAAAGTTATGATTGTGGCGGTTCTTCAGGTTTACTTGATCTGTTCTGTATTCACCTCAAAGTTTGCGTTAACGCTCTCCTTAAAGCAATCTGTCCGTATGAATTACCTGTGTTAGCTTCATTTGCTACTTTTTTTTTTTTTTTAGCTCCTTAAAAGAACATGTCTGACGATATTCAGCAATGAATGTATCCAGGTATGGATGATTTGAAGTAAAGGGGGTTGAAACATGAAAAATACCTGATATAATGTCAAATTTAAACGTAAAATAAGTTACTTTTTGTGTGATCTTGTTAAAAAAAAAAAAAAAAGCTCTGTACAAATGAAAAATACTATTAAATCCTTAAATATGTGACTTGATTGAAAGTCAAAATATCAAAACTGAAAATGAGCTCATGCAGGTTGTAAAATAATGTCATCTCAACGTTAACCAGCAGATGGCACTGTGTTTCTCTCTACAGTCTGATGTGAACACATGTCCCATCCTCTCTCTCTTCCACCCTCTCTCTCTCTCTCTCTCTCTTGCTCTCTCACTGACCAAGAATCCAATTAGTGGTCAGTCTGGGGGGATTTCACTGTGAATCCTCCACCAGCCTGGCATCAGAGATCTCTGAGACTCACTCACTCACATTAACACACACACACACACACACACACACACACACACTCCCTCACTCTCACACACACACACACACACACGCCGGCTGACCTGCTACACCTACCTTCATCAGCAGCAGGCAGTTGGCCATGGAGTACATGACCCGGCTCAGACGAGACCTCCACAGCTTAAGCGACGCTACAAACAGGAAGAGAAGAAGACGACAAGACAGACTGGGGTGCATTTCTTTGAGAGAGACTTCCCTCTTTTTATTCCACCTGCTTTTTTGAGCATCCCTGTAACACCCCCCCCCAAAAAAACAAAAACAAAAACAAAAACAAAACACTAATTAGCCTCCTCCCCCTCTTCACCGGGGTTTATTTTTAAGGCGAGGTGGTGGAGGAAAGATACTGCGGCACACTCCGCTCTCCTCTTTCTCTCAGACAGTGCGCCCTGTGGAACAGCCTGTGTGCTCTGCCTATTACTATTCATTGCCGCGTATGTGTGTCTGAGTGTGTGTGTGTGTGTGTGTGTGTGTGTGTGTGTGCGGTGGGGGGAGAAGAGCTAATCACTCAGTAGGGGTCTGATGTGTGAAGGCAAGGCCCTGCGTTATTGACTTCACTGTCGACTGTCTGCGTGGGTAGAGAGAGAGAGAGAGGAGAGACAGAGGACACGGCTATTACACCGCTTTCAGAAGGGGGTGAAGCCGGCACAGTCGGCCAACCCTCGCACACTCATCCGTACTACACGCATCACCGTGTCGATTTCCCCCAAATATAAACAGGTGTCTCCGTACATTGAGCTAAAGTTGTCCTAAGTGGCATTGTTGTTGTTCACTTTTCAAAACTGACAAACAGATGTTGGGGACAGTTGCTGAAAGTCCCGCAAAAACAAAAGAGGAAGAAGGAGAAGAGAACAAAGCAGAAGACGGGAGAACAGAAGAGAAGAACAGACGACGTGTCTTTACATCAGGTTGTGTGGAGGCGTGTCTGCCTAACAAAACTGGTGAATTTCAAAAGGTGGGTGCCTGCCTATTTCCCCAGCGCACTTGTGCAGATGTGAGTGGATTGGGTGGGATTGATCTGTATTGATCTGCTTGGCGTGAAGGGCTGGAGAGACCATTTGATATTCAGCGCAAGTACTGAAGCAGTGAGGTGCTAAACAGTTTTAGAGCAACCGCACTGGTGTGTTTGTGCGTTTGAGAGAGAGAGAGAGAGAGAGAGAGAGAAGAGAGAGTGTGTGTGTGTGTGTGTGTGTGTGTGTGTGTGTGTGTGTGTGTGTGTGTGTGTGTGTGTGTGTGTGTGTGTGTGTGTGTGTGTGTGTGTGTGTGTGTGTGTGTGTGTGTGTGTGTGTGTGTGTGTGTGTGTGTGGCTGAGGTATACTGCAGTCCTGCACCAGGTGTGCCTCTGCCTCAGTGCTTGTGTGGTTATTATCCATTGGGGCCCATGACCTCACTCTCCTCCCACGGTGTGATGCAGTCTGGGACAGTGGCCAGGTCTATAGCCAAATGTCTACTTGCGTGGGCGTGGGCCTGTGTGTATATATGTGTGTGTGTGTGTGGGTGTTGACGCACGCTTACCTTGCCTGTTCTCCTGGGTCAGGGTGATCATGCTGCCATCCTCAGCCAAGCCTTTCTCCAAGTTCTCCAGAATCTGTTCGTAAGGGGGTGGGGATTCAAACTTCAATGGGGTAAGTTTGGGACACTGCCAGCACTGAGGGCTTTTTGGTGTGTATTAGAATTTGCATATTCAATAACTCTAAAAATCCAACCATATTTGGCAGTTTGCACAGGTGGGCTTAAGGATTTGTATGTTCTACTGGGCTTTCCTGTTGGTGTGTAGTTGTATTGTGCAAATACTATAGAGTATGCATATCTTTATGTTCATCCAGAAGCCGTGGGGTACGTGGGTACGTGCGTGTATGCGTGCGTGCGCGCGTGTGTGTGTGTGTGTGTACTAACAGCAAGGCAGACGGTTTTGAGACTGTGCAGGCGGTCCAGAGCCTCCTGGGGCTTTGCCAGGTACTGGGGAAGCTCGGCATGCAGCAGTCGCATGGAGAACGGTACCATGGAGCCTGGACAAAAAAAGGGAAGTAGGGACGGAGGGAGGGAAGACGAGATGAAAACAGGGGACGGAGGGAGAAAATGTGCAGTGGGGGAAAAAGGGGGGAAATAAGAAACAGGGTGGGATGAGGACATAGCAGGGAAGAGAGAGAGAGAGAGAGAGAGAGAAAAAAAAAGAAACACAAAGCAGAGAGAAAGAGAGAGACACAGAGTATACAGAGAATATAAACCCATCCACCCACACACAGACTGCACACAGCCCTGGAGGCAGGAACCTACAGATGGCATTGAGCTACGTATGGCTGCTTATTAAACCCTCTCATCTCTCTCTCGCTCTGTGCTGCACAGCTCCATCACTCATCTCTCTGCCTCTACATCATTGACACTGTCTCTCTCACTCGTATACACACCCACGCACACACGCACACACGCACACACGCACACACCCTGAGGAAGAGCCTATATTCAGGTGAGTCCCCAGGCTTTGATCAGGGTCTCTTTGATATTGCCATCAGATGTGAAACTCAGCTAGCTAGTCCATCTTTGGCTGCTGCTTCTGCCAGTCTATGCATCTCAATTTCTATCGTTCTCGTCTATCTGCCTGTGCTTTTCTATCTAACCCATCTACAGTACATAATACACTCTTCATATGTCCCCCGTATCGGTATTACTGTCCTGTGTTACATGGTTTTTTTTCTTCGATCCTACTGGACCACACTGACTTGGTGTGATTCATTATTCCCTGTCTCCAGGGTGTCAGTAATTCTTATCAGATTGAAATTACCTTCAAATGTGTTGATACTTGTCTGTTAGAGTTCTGTTGGGATTAGTGTGACAGTTTTAACTGATATAACACATTTCAAGGCTTGATCAAATCTGAATTTATGTGAAGCTAAAGTAACTGATTTAAATGGATGCAGATTTGCATGCAGAAATAAAGTTAAAAGCAGCTGGACTTGTTTGCGTTCAAGTTGAACTGTGGTGCAATGTGATATGCTAATTTGCATGATTAAACCAAGGGCACATTATCAGCACAGTTTTTAAATTAGCACAGTGACCAACATAGTGGAATCTGTCTTTTTAAAGGTTTCGCAACATCCATTTTCTCTGCTGGAGTGGAAACTGCTCTCCACAAGAAACATGGTCCGTCAGTCAAGAAAGAGGTGACGATTTTATAGATACTCCATATAATATGGAAGTTTACATAAAAGCTTCCATATAATATATAAGGGGACTATTAAAATGAAAATGGAAAAACTTTTCGAGGTGATCAATTATCAAATGTCATCAGCAAATAACACCCCCACTTTATTCCTTTACAGTTACGTGTCCTGCACTGTTCATTTCAAAATGAATTTGAAAATGCAATCTGTAAGTCCTGTCATTAAGTTGGGTCTTCGGTTAGAACATCACTTCCTTGTTCAGTGACTTGTTTGAGATGAACTGTGCCTCGCCTGGAAAGCGGAAAAGAGCGGGCGGCAGCCGAAACGGAGCCTTGGTCATGATGTCATCAAACTTCCAGCGCCGCTCATTTTATAAATAAGCGAGGAATAAATGTACTTTTCCAATTTCCGGTCTGACCAGGCCCTAACTCCATTAATTAATCAAATCAATAGTTGGTGACTAAAAGTCATCATGAAACATAACAAGACTTTGGCTAAATCTGGGACAGAAGAAGAGTACTCGCTATTAAACTTCAATGCTGCCAGTTCCTAAAATAAAAATGTTTTATGGGTGAGGAAATATACATTATTTACCACATCTGTGACTTATCAAGAATACACAGATATGCATTTCGGTAAGAAACGGTAAAAGGAAAGTATGCTTTTGCTTCTTTACAAACACACTCAACAGGGTATCTTTATAATTTTGCGTATTGGTATTTAAGACCTTTGGATTTCATTAGAGACATTTAAACAAACTCAGGACTTGGAACTACATATCTGCAGGTTGTAATCTAGAGTCCAAATTAGAGTCAACTTTTCATTTGGCAAACAAATTAAAAACAGACAAACATTGATTATTTTTCGAGCGCTCAGTCGATCCTAATTCTTGAGAGAGAGAGAGAGAGAGAGAGAGAGAGAGAGAGAGAGAGAGAGAGAGAGAGAGAGAGAGAGAGAGAGAGATACAAGGGCCGGCTGTCTCTTAAGGCGTTCAAAGAGTGTGATCATGGGTAATAGATAGTCAATGCAAGCATTGGACTAGAGAAATGTTCGACTTCTGATGCCAGGCAACACAACTCATGCCAGTTTGTCTGTGAGCACCTAGAAGGGCATAAAGCGTTTAATATTGAGCAATAGAAAGTCAATCGGGGCTCTCTTTAGAAGGCTGTGCAGTGTAGCTTCAAGTATTTTTTTATTTTTTTCATGTAGTGGTGTGTGTGTGTGTCTGTGTGTGTTCAACTGTGTTTCTGCTACTGCCTTCAGTGCGGTAGCCCGAGGGGCAAAGCAGATCCAAAGTAATGGGAATACATTAGAGAGCAATTCATGCAGCGTAAAAAGAGGAAAAACAAAACCAAAGAACTGCTGGAGACAAGTAGAGTTGTTGGAGCTTTTCGACGATAAAGTCGGATATCAAGCTCCTGGCAGAAACTTTCCTTTGAATATTTAATAGAACAGTGGTGGTATGGTTATGTGTCCTAAAAAAAAAAAAAAAAATGTGGGTAAAATGCTAAATCCTTTTGGAGAGCGAGCTAATAACACATTCAAAACAGCTTTTGGGCAAATGAAATATGAAAAGAGATATTACGTGATGCACAACTCAGGAGTCTCTCTGTTTAAGTCTCGCCTCTGTAATCAGTATCAAAAGGTCTCCTTCGACTTAAAATTGTCAATTACGTTGACTCCCCAAAAACACTGAATGGTATGGCTTTGTACGAGCTGAATGTGCGTGTGCGTGTATACCTCTCCTCCCAGGGTAAACAGTGGGGTAGGACTCATAGTAGAGGTCCGGTTGATCCAAGTTGCCAAAGGGTTCAATCTCCAGCTCAGCGTTTTGGAAAAGGCTCAGCTTGGTGAGAAGGGCCAGCCGCACAAACCAGAGCTGGAACACACACAAACACACCTGCCTCAGTTGGTCAAATGTATTGGTGGGGGGTGTGGGGAAGAGGGAGAGGGGAGCGGGGGGAGTAAAAAGTAAGAAGTAAGTCTTTTTTAGCTGTTGGAAGCATTCATATACGGGACTGTATATGGGGAATTTGTTGTTGATGGCATGATGTCAACGACGTCGATGCTTCCTTTTTAAATTGGTTAAAACCAGATTTGTTTTTCCTCGTGAAAATCTAATCAGTGTTCACTGACCTCCTCACCTTTTTGATTGGCATTGTACTGAGGATTCTGAGGTACTGTGATGTAAGTGGGCACAAATTCAAAATGCATCAACATTTTTCGAGAATCTTAAAAAAAGAAAGATTTGAATAAATGTGTCGTTACATACATACAGTACATACATATATACATACAACAGTGTGATGTAAATATTCGGAATTGGGTACAAAGGTGTAAACAGCTGGAGTTGCTCTCTGGTTAGATGCCATCAAAGCAGTGCAGAAGAGGGCGAAACAAAATGACGGAATTAAAAGTGCACCAGTCAGTACTTGAAGGGGACAAATCCAACATTGATTTGTTGTAGTGATTCATCACTCCCAGTGTGAAAGACACTAAACATTGTACTTACTTGTAAGTGTACTAGTAATCATCATTACTGACTGAAAAATCAAACAAATAGAAAGCAGTGCCACGGACACACGGTTGTGGAATTCATGAGGGCACCACAGTGGATTGATTCTCACATTCGGACACATAAAAATAGAAGTAAATTGAGTGCACAATATCCTAAGTGGAGGGATCGCGCACACAGCACCCCGATATAGATGGTTGTGTTTAGAATTTTTTTTTTTTTTTTATGCTTCAACTGAAAACATACAGAAACAGTTGGAAGGAAATGCGCAGTATTGTTTTCATCCCCTGTGGTTTAGCTGCTGCCGTGTAGGATCAACTATCAAATATACTCTACCAAACATTCAGACAGTTTTCCTTTCAGGATGGAATGTTAAAAATGGAGGATGCTGTATAATGCTGTGTCGAGCTTATTCACATCTGGAAGGAACAAGCTGTTCCGGGACCATGTTGTGTAAATTCTCCTGAGCTTTTTGACAGCACACAGCCGTGTGCACTTGGACAGAAGCCCGGGCACATGCTGGATGCTGAACTGACTGAGTCGGGGATGGACTGCCCTCCCTGTTAGACAAACATCACGGGTGGGGTGGGGGGTGGGGGGTCCACCAGCTCGTGAGTAGCATGTGAAACCCCTGAAGACGGTGCACTCTTAGCTCCTGTCTTCACTTGTACCGCCACCGCACTGTCTCCTGTCGTTAGCACTGATGGCTGTATTGCTGGTGGTGACGATAAAAATCCAATGCGAGTTCCTGCAGTGGAATTAGGTGAACTGTTTACAGATTAACACCTTCAGAATACATTTTGGAGAAGACTTCAGGAAGAACATGAAGCCTCAAGACAAAGCCAGGTGATGATGTGATAACATTTTGATTTACGCTCGAATGCGAAATTGACCGTTTTTAGTCTGGGAGTTCTGTATATTTTTGACACATTCATTTCATCGTGCTGGTGATCAAACTGCTTTGCTACCAAATTTGCCTATACACAAATCAACACTCCTTTTGGGGACTGCTCATCCAAACTAAAACAAAAGGGCTGTTTTTAATTGATTGTTAAGAGTCAAGGATTCATTACAATAGTCGACTGACAGACAGCTATTAGTGTTCTAAGGTTACCAATGTACATTTTACCATACATACTTGGGATTATTTTTACAACAAGGTGCTCTTTCGAAAAATATAATGATTGAAAATAATTAAAGCCCAGTTTATCTAAATATAAATGACAAGTTCATGATCATGCAACTTTATACTGAAAAGTCAAAGTTCCTGTGGGCAAACAGATCGTGGTAAGAAATAGTTATATTATGATGCATGCTGCTTTATGTTGTGGTGATACTTTAGTTTACCTCATGGCTAGAATTTAACATAGTAAGTCAAGAAAAAAAAAAAAAAAATAAGTACTTATATTCAGAAAAAAATTAATAAATTGTAAACACGAGGAATTCGAAACCTGGACTTAAAAAAGTGCCAGGATGTTTTAGAACGTAAAGGAAACTGTAATATTTGGCACGAGGCAACGGCATGGTCAATTAATTTAAAGTCTGAAGCTCCAAGTCGCCCACAGCGGCGGCCCTCTTAATGAGCTCATGCAGCCATCCATCTTCTGAATGAAGCCCCACAAACACACCCATAAAAACATGCTAGATACAACACTGAAAAACATATGGAAGAGCACAATTTCCAACGAGAAACATCAAGAAAAAAATATCTTGGACTTCTTTTCTTACAGATAACTGTAGCCCTGTCTAACATTTGCAGATGTACATCGCAGCGAACAAATGCAAAATCTGTCCCCCTAACATTAAAATACTCTAAAATATAATTATATGATCACTTTGGAGGAAAAGAAAAATCTGAACAAAAACGCAATGATTCTCTGAAAACCAAATAAGGGGTATTGAATCATATGAGAAATAGGATCGTTGAGGATATTTTCCAACATTAATCTTCAAGCACATTACTGGGCCTATTTTCAACAAAATTCTAAATGTATTCCATCTTCAGGCGCTATGGACGAATAATTACATAATTGTGCAGTACAAAGGCAACCCGCTCTACTACTCACAGAAGCACCAGAGGCAGAGGTGGGAAAGACAGAGGAATGGATGGGATGAAGAGAAAGCGACTGCCGTCTTACCTGCAGTGACTCGTTGGTGTGGGAGGAGGGCTGGCCGGCCTTGCCATATCCCTGACCGTGAACTGTCAACAGCCGGCCGGTCAGATCCACCGCAGCCCGCCAGTTCTTACTGCTCTGCAGGGGAGAAGAGACATAACATGTCTCAAACACACGGGCGCACACACCACCACCCTGACTGAATTAACATTTATAACACATTCAAGAGGACACATTACCAAGATATCCACAGAGTAATAAAATGCACCAATTGAACTCCGAGTACTTGCTCTGTTTTCAGCAGGTTTCCAAGTAATTTCAGTTTAGCGCATCTCGCTCTAGTTTTCACAGCTTTGGCCATCATTTCTCACTGTTATAATAACAGTGTAGTCACTGTTACTGAGTTCTGAGAATTTAGCAAAATCCCAACGGGGCAAAATTGGGCAAAAATGGTTCTTTATCGCAAGTTTCAAAATCCATTTTTGACTTTGTAAACAAGTTTCCACACAATCTCGAGTCATGGTCCATTTAATTATTTGTTGGGGAATGTTCGGCCTTATCACAGTCCTCAGCAGCAGCAATGACTTTGGTCAGTTGTCGTATTCTAATCAAAATCACTCAGAAATGACAACAGTATATTTACTATCGACCATTTATTTTGAGTGTGAATTGTATGGACTGCATAGTGCCCTCAAAAATCCTCATAATGGAAAAATAAAAGTATTTCTGTCAAAAATCCCCAAATGCAGTGGGCTATTTTTATTTTTATTTTATAGATGCTAAAATTACCAGCGGTGGCACTCTACACTTGTCAGAAATGTCTCAAAAATGATGATGGTTAAATAAGTACCTGGAGTATAAATGTGCTCACCATAGAGTGACTGTTACTTGACATAAAAAAAACATAGAAGAGAGAACCTGGAAGTTCTTAGAATAATGCAAAGCTCCAGGACAACTGACAAAGGGGATCCAAAACTCTGGAGCAAGTAAATGCACCTGGATCTGAGGATCTTTTGTCAACTATCTACAACCTGTTTGAAACCTGTCATGAGAAAGACATAAGCATGGCAACAATTTAGACGAATCCTTTAACCACTTTATTTGGAAGTAAACCATTAAGTCAGTGCACCTGAAATCTAAATAATAATTTGAACAACTGTATATCTGACGGTTCATTGATGCTTATACTATTCCCCTTTGTTTGCTCTCCAAAATATGCAAACAAAGGGTTTGTTTATAACCTCTCATCACATGATATTTTGGAGGGCTACAACGAACAATTATTTTAATCTAGCAATTATTGTTTTTGATGGTTTAGTCTAGATCGCAACAGTTAATAGGGGAGTATCATTATTACGGATAGGATTTGATGGTACAATTTTTGAAATTAGACCAAATAAACCGGAAATATTGATTATTGTAAGATCTTTTTATCATTCTTGAAAATCAAAATAAACAAAACAAATCTCTAACAAATAAAAAAAACAACAACAATGAGAATCAGGCCTTTGAACAAACTAATCTTCTCAGGAAAAGCAACCACTAGCTATAATGGCTGGAGGACAAAGTACTCACACAAACATGGTAGACAAGCATGTGTGTGTGTGTGTGTGTGTGTGTTTGTGTGTGTGCACGCACGTGCTGTTTATACATGCACACGCACACAAGCGCGCACACACACACACACACACACACACACACACACACACACACACACACACACACACACACACACACACACACACACATATATATCTGCAGCATCTGCTTTCACAGGAGGTGGTACAATAGGTAAGAGGGGGACAGAGGTGGGAGGGGGGTGTAGAGTCACCCCACCCCATCAACACACATGACAAGGTCAGCTTGCCGATTGGGTTCTAAGTGCTGTGCCATTCATCACAGCCAGGGAGCTAATTAGGAGAGAGCGGGGGAGAGAGAGAGAGAGAGAGAGGGCTACTTTCTTTTTAGTCGTCTTTATCACAAAACTCATCACCCTACTCCCTCTCGTTGTCTGTCGTGGCTGTCTTCCTTTCCCTATTCATCCTCGCTTCTTCTCTTTTCCTGCCTCGCTGCCCTCTCTCCTCCTCAGGATTCTCCAACACTTTGTCTTTTTTTCCTCAGTCTTGTCGTTTCCCTTTCTTCCTCCCTTCCTCTCCGTCCACCTCCATCGTCTGCCTTCCTTCTCGTCCCACTGTCATTGTTCCCCCACACATTGCGCCTTCCCGCATCCCGCCCTCCTCCCCCTATCCTGCCCTGTGCCAGTAGCTGCGCTGCCTCTGAATCTTCATTAGGGGGGGAAATGAAGCTGAAAACGAGGAGGCAGCCTGGATGGCCAAAAGCAGCTGCAGTCACTCACACACGCACACATCCTGCAGTACGCTACAGTACACAGCTGCCCCGCCACGGGGCATGAGAAGAAGACAGGTGTGTGGAGTGTGTTTTTAAGGTGTCTGCATGAGATTGGGATGTGTGGTGAGTAGGTGAATTGGGAACAGCTAGCATTGAGCATCGCATTGGTGTCCAGTAGCTGCATTCTTCAACATTCACACACAGAGAGAGAGTTGAGACAGGACACGGTGGGGGGAGGGAGGGGGGGGGGGGTTTCAACAGAGGATAAGCAGGATGTGGACGAAAGAAATCTGGTGCACATGCAGTGAAAGAGTGCAGACGTCAAAGTTGGACATAAGGGAAGGAAGAAAATATAAAAACAGGCACTCTGGGCCAAAAGAGTGGAAGAAGAAGAAGAAGAAAAAGGAAGCAGTGGGTAGCAGAGTAGAGAGCGGGAAGAGGGGAAGAGTGCCGAGGGCCAAGGGAGTTACAGAGAAGCACCGCAAGGAGCCGAAGTGAAAAATCTCAAAGCTGGGGAAGTGAACTTCAGCTGAGGCCTTATGTAACAATGCAGCGTCGCTGCTACGCATATATTTGCTGTCTGAAATTATACAGCAGCCTGTAATTTTACACCTCAAACCAAACCAAACGTTACAGATGTGGAGGAGCTGTGATTTGAGAAGACAGCAGGCAGACTGTGAGGGTCACAGGTCCCCGCTAGGAGACGTGATGTCAGCAGCCCTCGAGTCAGATAATGTTTCACTGTCATCTAAAATGGTTGAACCGGAGGTCTGACCCTGCTGATAAAAAAAAAAAGAGTGTGTGAATGATCACAGCCTGTACTGTGTTCAAGATGCTAATCTTACATTTAGAATATACAGGGTCTTGACTCCTGCTGTCAGCAGTCATGACATTTGCTGAAATTTCTATTCTATCTTTTCAATTTCACTGGGGAAACTTTGGTCCAATAGCCTTTTTCCCCACAGGTCCAGGTTCACTTAACCATGGGCTGCCAATCTGTGGTCAAATTCATTGGAACTACAGACAGACAATATATATATTTAAAAAAAAAACCCACTGCTATCTGCTTTACTGTGGTTGTGCCTGACAACAGAAAATCGCCTATTGATCATCTATTAGACATCTATCTAATGTCTAAAGACGTGGACCAACCAGCTGACATCACCATTCACACAAAGCCACACTGCTGCACGCACCGATTTCTCATTTAAGAGCATACAAAGTGCTTCATGATAGCTTGCCAAGAATTCCATCATGCAGGTTTGAAAGACTTCAATTACCTCAGACTGGACAGTAGTATGACAAAACAAACAAACAAAAACAATAATGGAAAATGAAACAGATTAAAAAATTATGTTAAAAAAATGGAAAGGTTGGTGGTTGGTCGGAATTATAGCAGCATGTCTCTACCACAATTGTAGAGAAGGGTCATTTTCTTTTGTCTGTCATTTTGTATTTAAGGACAGTGGGTAGCGTACCTGCTCCTGGCAGATCAATGACACCAGACAGAGGAACAAAGAAGGAGATGAAAAAAAAGAGGTCAGATATCAACCCGCAGGATGACAAGTGTGGTGCTCACGATGGTTCTAAAGGCAAGTACTCGAATCTTAGTTACGTAAGTGACTCAAACTTCTCAGTAACACCGAGATAAACTGTAGACACTGAGGGAGATGTGGACAGATGACGGACATTTTTTTTTATTTTTTTATTCACCAATAAAATAGCTTACATTTAACACGGCCACATGTTCTAAATATGTCCAGCATTATAGAAAACAACTTCTTTCATCCTAATTAACAAATCTAACTTCAGTAGCATTGCAATACTTCATTCAAACTCCTACATACTCACGCCCACCCAGACAAAGGTGCACAATAAAAATGTGCACATATTGCATCCTCTCTCTCTCTCTCTCTCTCACACACACACACACACACACACACACACACACACACACACACACACACACACACACACACACACACACACACACAATTAGTCACGTCGCGAGTTTAAAAGAGGTGAGGCTTCTTAATTGTGTTGGAGATCGGAAGTTCAGTGCGCCTATCCTTTGGTGAGTTTGAAAAAAAACCCAAAAAACCTGCATAACAAAGCCCGATGAACAAACGAACGCCCACTTGTTCTCTCGCAAGACCCAAAGCCTCCAGGCGAAACAAACTTAAAAAGGCTTCCTCACACCAGCTTTGGTTAACACAGGGAGCTCCAGTGCTACTTCAATTAAGACCCTGCATTTTGGATTACAAAGAGGGTCTGGGAAAGAAAAATATATTAGTAATATGCCAGTCTTTGCTATGGCAGCTAATTTTCCTCAGATGCCTCTGTAGTTGGTCTGCGGACACTCGAACCAGGGGGACAAATGTTGTCCTCAAGCTCGAAGGACGCTGCGTTTGGCTCACTGTACTGATGTGAACTTAGCACAGCAGCAATTTTGTCTTCCCACAGGCAATCGCCCAGACTCTTCAAAACGGTGTCACCGAGAGGTCCAGACAATAAAGAAGCAAAATATATTATGTGAATGTTCTCTGGTAGCTCATAGCATGTTGGAGAACTCCACATAACACTCCCCAACGTGACTTACAAGTTCTAAGCGATGCTCCTCTGGGTGATATCAACCACTGATTGACTAGTGGGCTACTGGATGTCGTTTGATGGTTTGGTTGTCAACAATAACAGTGTGTCCCATTTCCCTTACCCCTCGAGAGTGTTGCTTGAAGATAGCATTCAAAAAGTTCAGGAGTGGGTCAGGCACGATCCACATCTAATTTCTCTCAAAATACAAGATAGACAGAGAAATATTCCCCGGTAGTGCAAAACTTGAACTTGATGGCGACTGATTTGGGGAACTTAACCGGTCATCCATTATTTCTATCAGTCAGTGTAACGTTGTACTTACAAAAGGAATTGCTTGGGATGATTAAGGCATGTTGTTCAAATGTATCTGAAGACATAAATGTTTATACTTGAGAAAAAGACACTACGCAAGGCAGAGTGGAAGAGGCCGATATAGAGGGGCGAGGGATTATCAAATGATTGGAATGAGAGGGCTTCCAGACAGTCTCTAGTTTGAAGACATTATTTAGTACACAAGTACAAGTGACAGAAGTAGTGTGAAAAATGGAAAATTAAGCTGGAGAAAACTTGCATACCTTCTTATACCGCTGCACAATTGGCAAATTAGAAAAAGTGGGTATGCCTGTCGCATTGTTGATTTTTGGAAAGTAACAAGAATGCTTGGATGCAGTCCTCTTCATTTGCAATATCAGAAAGGTGAGTGAAAACAGGTTAAATCTACTGTACGACCGTTTGAAAAGAAATAGAGATGCATTAGGATGTGTCTCTCCTGTTACTGTGTGTCTTTTAGTTATTTATCATTGCGCATCCGCAACCGTTTTTTAATTTTTTTAATTTTAATTTTAGGGTTTAATAACTGTAATTTGATCTAATCTAAACACAAAATGTTGCTAACAATCCCCGAAGGAGCAGAAACAACAGCACATATGCGATGGACGGACACATGGCCGAATAACTTCAGCATTTACCTTTGCTTTGTCCTCAACTGCCGGTGGAAGGCAGCCACCATTTTAACGTAGTTCCTGGAAGTAAAAGGCGGGGGTCTATGGATATGGATAGATCTCGGTCCACCACTTTGATCCAGACAGAAGCTCTTCAATAACGTCTGGACGGACTGATGTGGAATTTTGTAGGCAGTGGCCCAGATCATGATGATCAATGATGAGTTTTCCTCAAAGCACTACAAGCTGACGTTCGTGGCATTGAATTAACTGTGGAGTGAACTGCTATTAAGATTCGGACATGTCTATCCAGCAACATGATCAGGTCAAACTTTTATAATATGTCCAAAACTTAGCTGTATAACAAAATACCTTCAAAACTAATAGAATTTTCATTAGTCTCAGCCATATTGTTTTATTTAGTGCTTAATTGGCAAATGTTGGCATGCAGAGTCAAAATAGTGAACTTGGTAAACATTATAACTGCTAGACGTCATCAGCATTCACACTGTTAGCATGGAACAGTTAGCATTTAGCAACAAGCACCACTGTAAATAAGTACTGCCCCAATAGAGGTTAGTTAGCATGCCAGCGTGGCTTGAGACATTTATTAGTCCGTCACCAGCGGCACATGTACGAATTTTGCAAAAGCAGGTGGAGCATGCGTGAGGTAGTGTTTGCAAGTGCAAAAGTGAGCCAGCAGGTCAGCAGTGGCATGTCACTACGAATAATAAGAAAGTCAGTGTCGCTTCAGAGTTGCAATAACCTGGAATTAGGTTAGCAACATCATCTTTACTTTTTTTTACAATAGTTCGGAGCATGTGGCTGCAGTCCACATAAACAGTGCAAGGTGGCAACAACTACCACTAAGGTTTAAACATGCCCTTCAGCACAACAAAAGCTGACGGTGCATTACTCAGGCCGCAGCTTGCGAGTGGAACTGGTGGCGGAAATGACAGCTATATGGAAAGGTTACGATAATGACAAGTAAAGGTTGAAGCAATGATATCAAAGTGCCATGCAGCAGCTGGGTCGTTGCAGTGATTATGGGGGTGTGTCTGTCTGACCCAGCCAAAGAGGGTCTCTCTCTCTCTCTCTCTCTCTCTCTTTCACACACACCCACTGCCACATGTATAGATACACTGCCCCTCCTCCCCCCTCCTCCCCCCTCCATACCCCTTTCCCCTCAGCCCAGACAGCATCACGCTGTGGGGAGGAAAGAGAGGTTACAGTCTCCTGTGTGGAAAGTACAGAGGAAAGGAGGTGAGAGACGGAGATGAAGGAGAAGGTGGGGAAAGAGAGAGAGCAAGAGAGAGCGAGAAAGAACAAGAGAGAGAGAGAGAGAGAGGGAGAGAGAGAGGTGATTGCTAATGAGAGAGACAGATGAGGCCAGCCCAGGGTAGTGCTGAGCTAGAGACTAGCTCACTGCTGACCACACCACAGCAGGGACAAGCAGAGACAGAGGTCAGTCGGAAGACAAAGAGAGAGGATCCAACCTCAATGAGCATCATTTTCTAAAATGCAAAGTTAAAACAGCAAAGGAAGAAATAGGCATTCACTTGAGATAGATTCGGGTCCATTATTTCTCTCGCTCTCTTTTTTTTGGAATAAGTTTAGGGTGTTTATGATAATCTTGTAGTCACCAAAAAAAAGAAAAGAAAACGATCTGCGACAGACATTGTGTAACATTTAACAGTGTCGTATTTGTGGTCTGGTTCAGGATGGTCTCCAGACAGGGTTGGAATGGGATTAGGAAAATCAGGGATTGAAATTACATGATAATCAGAAGTAAATGGCTATATGATAACAATTTAATTTGACTAAAGAGTAAACAAAAAGGAACTTTTTGATGACTGTCGAAAACCAGTTTTTGTGCATGTTAAGATTTAAGTTTCTGCATTCAACAGTTCCTCTCTATTTCCTGTGGTACTTTTTAAAAATAAAAAAAATCGACACTTCTGAATTCAATTAATTGATCAGTTTGAAAATGTAGTTAAACAATTAAGATAATTATGGCTAATCTTTTAAATCAATTATTAATCATTCGGAGGGTAATTTTTTGACATAGCTCACGATAAAGACAATCCTTAGTTGCAAACTTAACCTCGTTTTACATGCAGTGTATGTCATGCATGAACTGACATGAAAGCACACATGCTGGTGCTGGGGTCTAAATATTTTCCCATAAAAGGCGCTGGGATATTTCGACAGATCCCTCTCAGCAGTGAATAGCTGTGGTAAACATGCCTGGCAGAAGCATCTCAAGTCCACATGAAGAGTCGTCAAGAGAGAAGTATTACAGAGCATTACCAGATGAGGGGAGAGAGACAGAAAAAAAAAAAGACAAAACAGAGAGAGGAAATGAAGATTTCTCAAAAATCTCTTGTGTGTTCCGAGCGCATTCTAAGTGTGTATTTTTATACACGTGTGTGTGTGTGTGTGTGTGTGTGTGTGTGTATGGTATGAACGGTGGGATTGTGTGGTGGCAACGGGTGCAGTCACACTCTGGCTCTGCAGCATGACTCATTCTGCCAGCTCATAGCGGGGCTCTGCAACACACACACACACACACACACACACACACACACACACACACACACACACACACACACACACACACACACACACACACACACACACACACACACACACACACACACACACACAAGGACACATACACATACACATACACACACACACACACAAGGATACCACCCATCAAAATAAAACTCTGCACTGACTAAGAGTGTCACCCCAGCAAAAGGCCATCCCGCACAGGATGATGACAGGTGACAGCTAAAATCACATACGGTGTGATGTGTTTAAGGCAGGTAAACACATACATGTTTCTTGAAAGCCCGACACACACACACACACACGTAGCGGCATTTGCAAGGTGGCCCTTGCTTCTTTGCGATCGATCAGATGTCTTGACGGGCATCAGCCTTCAGCAGGCTATACTTTTAAAAGCCACAACATTTCTGACATTTGCACTTCCTTGTGTGTATAAGTGTATCTGTGTGCTTGTGCTCATCCACTCATTTTCTCAATTTTAACTTCCCCTCCCAGCTCAGTGAGCTACATCACCGACGGCAGCTTTGATCTGCAAGTTTGTTTGATCTCAGAAGTTTGGAAAGTTCAGAATTTATTGTAAGTAAATCATTTGAATGTAAGTAAATGGCGAGGCAAATGGTGTCTCAATCATTCATCAGTAGTTGCGCCTTGTCCTCGAATTATGATGTCAGCACAGCCACGCAAAAGCCGTTACACAAGCTCTTTTATAGGGAGCAGGGCTTTTTTCAGATTCAGATGCATTGAGAAGGGAGATGTTGTCCTTCAACAGGTGGCCCAGGGTTCAAACCTTATTGAATTGCTGTTGAACAAGACACTGAATCTCAAGCAGCAGCAAGCTGCCCTGTAGCTCACCGTGACCCTTGAACTCCCAGGAAAAAAAAAAAAAAAAAAAGAGGAGAGTACAAAACTTCCTCTCACGGATCACAAGTATCACATCATATGGGCTTTTCAGGTTTTTGGTTAAGCACCTGTGCTCAGACGTTTTCATTTGCAGTAAGAGGCATAAGGTTGTCTAAATATTCATGAAAGAAAAATCACATACCATAACCCTTTTCCTGAGATTTATAAAACAGTTTAGAAACGGTGACGACAAAACTGACGTCAGTCGTACCTATATGACACACAAGTTGTGCCAAACCGGTATATCAGAAACACAAACACACAGAAGCAAACCCACGCTGCACATTTCAACCTGGAGATGGAGGTAAAACACCGCTTCCGTTGCCAAGAACCCTGGAGACACCCTGGAGTAAATTTTTAAATGACTTTACTCAACATGGGAAAAATTAAACAAATCATTGTGCAACTTCATTAAATGTTCAGCTGCCAAATATTTGCATCCTACAAGTCTGAACTTAATGGATTCAGTGAGCAAAGCTCGTAGATTTGCATTAATGTGAGAATGTGAGTTGGTTGTTTAATTGTTCCTAAATGATCCCCGACTAAATGCTTAGATAAGCAACTTAAAAAAAACAACCTCTTCTTTAATTGTTGTTTTATTTATTGAAAAGTTGCCAACATTCATATGAAATTCCTTTAAATAACCTAATCGGAGAATGTCAAGAGATTCCCACACACAGCAGCCTACCGTATTCAGAGGTGCCTTCGTGTATGCTTAGGGCCAAGAGAAGTCCTTTTCTGCCTCCATATCTCTCACTCACACAACACTGCTTTCTTTTTTTCTTTTCTTTGCGTGTCATTCTTTGACATCTCCGCTGTAGGCCCGCATTACATTTCTGGCTCAGCATCTCTCGCCTTTCTTTTACCTCTTGCTCCAGGGAGCCACCCACACCAATCAGCAGATGGCGTATGATCCTCTTACAGACATACACACACAGACACACTCACTTACACCATATAGTGCAGTTGACTGCAAGCCGAAAGTACCATCTTGTGTGTGTGTGTGTGTGTGTGTGTGTGTGTGTGTGTGTATATACACCAAGTCCAGAAGGCCCTTGAAATATGCACAGCAGTCCCATGCATAATACATGGGCACAGCAGGAGAAAAGAACTTGTGAGCCGAGTGGATCTCCACCTCTCCATCTCTTCACTCCTCCCCTCCCGTCCTCATCTCCTCTTACCCCTCTCGCCATCACACTGCCTGCCGCTGCTGTGCATATGTTTTAAATAACAACCGTCTCTCAGGGTCATTTGTGGGTCAGAAATTATGATGGAGGGAAACGCATGAGGGCTGGAGAGATCGACGGGTAGATAGATAGCAGCAGGAGAGGGAATGAGGTGAGACTGCACAGCCACAAAGACAGACACGCATTTTTTTTCATGCTGAGCAGATGAAGAAATATCATATGAGGAGGAAGGAGACGATTGAGTCACTGTTTTCAGGCGGCTGAGACCTAACCGCCCAGCAGTTTTGGTAGAAGCACTTTACAGGTTGACGGTCAAAAGGTCAGACGAGCAGCAGACACCACAGGTTGTTAAACTTTAGTTACCTACCGGTGCTTTTGTCACGTACCACCAGGAAGTGAGTTAATGCTCTTAGAAAGCACCTGCTGGAAACGACATGCGTGATGCTTTTTAGCTGTTATACTTTACATAGATTTGTTGAGCAGCCTGACGCGAGACTTAGGAACACGCCGAGGGAGGCCTCTTTTAAAGACACAGGTTTAAAATCTATCCAGGAGCTGACAATTTTGGTCGTAGCAAGGACTTGTGCCTGAATCAGAACCATTTCAAGTCCAATCTGAGTCGCGGGGTTGTGTCTTTGACGAGTAAAATCATCCATGTTTTGAGGCGGGCTCATTTTTAGCTCACTGAAAATAATATAAACGTGAACAAGAATTGTGGCGTAAAGACCATGAAAGTCTAATTTTGAATAGCACTGGATTGGAGGTTTGTATTTGTATTTACTCTTATTGTTTTGGGTAAATTACACAAAGCTGCTTGTGGTATGAAATCTCCTGATTTGATAAAACAACCTCCTTGCAAAGTCCTCTTTTTCTCACTTGTTCAGACTCAGGACTTATCTAATGGTAATACAAGGTCTTTAGTGGATGATAGAAATAGCTCAGTTGTCAAAAAAAAAAATCTAGATGTTGAATAATGAAAGTGAGGAAGATGATGAATAAAATTCCTCTGCTAATGGCGCAGCAAGTAGGCAAATCTTGAGGGGAGACTGTTTCGGGATACGAAGGTCAAGAATGAAATGCCAACACAACAAGTTGTTTCAACAACATGCAAATCGTGCAAAGATAAGATAAAAAAAACAAAAAAAACACACAAATTCCCGTTTTCTATTGTATATGCCAGGTCATCATTTCACAGTGAGTGACTTTCTGAACCGTAGATGTGACCATTTACAAAATTTTAAAAAAAAAGCGCAGCGAGTGACTTACAATGAGCTGTTTGAGGCCAACGAAGGACTGTTCCACAGAGTTGGCAGTGAGGACCTGACGCTTCATGGCTCCCTGTTCTCCCAGGAAACGAAGCATTAGGTCTTTTACAGCATCGCCCTGCATCAAAAACACAGAAAGTCAAACTTCGTCCAGAAGGACAGAAACAGAGTTGTCATGCTGGAATGTACTCTCAGGACCTGTGTGCTAAATGCAAGAAGATCCCAAGCGTTGGAAAAGAGTCGCACAATCAATAAAAACATTATCTACCCCTCAGGGGAATGGAACACAACTGCAGACTGCAGAAAATGCTATCTTTAATCCAGCTTTAAAAGTAGATGTAATTTGTTTGCCGAAAACCGTCTCTCAGACCAAGATGATGGAAAAATGCTTGATTTTTTATTCATTTATTCAAAAAGGCATTCAAATGAATTCTGAGGGGATATTGAACACAATCTGAGCCGGGAGGTGAACACACACCATAAGATTCAACTGAATAAATGAGTAAATTGATGTTTCATCAGAGTTTTTATTACAGATAAATGTTGCTGTTCAAGGAGCTCAGAGGATGTTTATAAGACAAAAAAAAGAAAGAAAAAAAAAGAACACAACATGGTGACCCGGCTAAGGAAGGGCATTCGTAGCTTACAAAGAATGCACCAAAGAAATAAATAAAAGAGGTTCCTACCACAGGTGCTAATAGTTTTCACACAAAGAAAGCATCCAAGCTTTCTAATTAGAGCTGAGCACTTTGACCACATCTTGATTCACTCCCAATAAATCAATTGATTTGCTGATTGTCAGAAGATTTATCAGCAAGAGCCTTGATCATTCACTCAAAACAGGCAAATATGCTCAAATTTTAGCTTCTTCAATAAAGTGGTTTGCTGCCTATCTGTATTTTATATAGTCTTGCATGTATCTTTATAAGTCTAAACTTTATGAAGTTTTGGACCCTTAGTTGCACCAAACAAAGATTGACAGTATTCATTAGTTGCAGCCCTCAATTTGAGAATACCGAACAGTTTCAGGTCTCATTCTGACAAACATTTTTGCTTTCTTCTCGCAAACAGCGGAATTTTAAATCACAATGAAAATCACAAATAATGATTTAATTTACAGTTAAAATGAATAGTTATTACTGAGTGTTTCTAAATGTATACATCGCATTTAGTTAAATTACTATACTCTAGCAATTCAGTATTGCAATTTCAAAAAGTTTAAATAGTGAAAGAAAGGTCCAAACTAAAGCAGCAGAGGCAGAGATATCCTCACTTTTAGACCCTATGTTTGGGTCATGCTCAAAAACACTTGATCCTACATTTCCCGTGGCTTAATAGCATTATTTGTAAGACACTCCCTGTCTGATAGGGCTCTTTTCTTTCAAACTCCACAACAATAGTTCTTAACACAGACGTTGTTTCTGTTGAAAGTTTATAGTCTCCAAGCCCAAGCTGAGACGATCCCTCCCATCCCATCGTCAGGGTTATTTTTGGAGAGCTTTCTCCAGAGTCACAGAGGAATATACAACTGATTTTACAGATAGTAGTAGTACTACCGATGATGTCTAAAACCAGTGGAGGCATTCTAGCATACTGCAGAAGAAAAATAGCTCTCAGGACGTTCTAAAAGAGACATGCTGCAAAAAAAAAATCTTGACTGCTGAAGTGATTGTCCTTACCTGCAGGTTGTCAAACTTGAGTCCAGGCATAGTGAGTCTGTTGGTCTCTACAAAAGCTGGGCTGTACTGCTGGGTGGCAATGGAGATTAAAACTTTCCTGGTCTCCTCACATGGCAGCCAGGCTTCATGGCGCCTGTCCACCTCACTCAGACTCAGCGCAGTTGCAAATGGGTCGTCGACGCCTGAAAACACAGCCTGGAGCTGGTTGAAGGGCTGTGGTTGAGTGGCTGGAGTGGAGACGGCGGGTTGAATTGTAACTGGAACCGTCTGGGGTGGAGGGGGTTGCGGCTTGGTGGTTGATTCTGTAGGAGGATGGCCGAACACCGAGCTGGGGGTGGGGGCACCAGAGTCCAAGAGCCCTCCGGGAGTGGAGATGGAGGACGAGGTTGAAGAGAGCTGGCGCTCAGGCGTAGTGGCTACAGGTGCGGGGCTAGCACCAGGAGGCACCTCTGCATTGGGGTTGGAAACAGAGATGAAGGAGGACGGGACAGTAAAGGAGTCAAAGAAGTCAGAGGCTGGATTGACCTGTCCATTATCAGTGAAGAACTTACTGAGGCTGGGGCTGGGCTGGCACACGAGGGGTGCTGTCAGCTTGCTGGGGGTCACTGCCTCATCAGTTCCACCACCACTACCCATGCTAAAGCTGGGGGACTTGATTAGGGTGGGCTGGAAACCATCAGGCACCAGAGACTTCGGTTGGGTGCCCTGGCTGAATATAGTGCACACTGGCACGGGCTCGTCTTTTGGGCTATTCTCTTTAGCTGACAGAGGCGCAGGTTCCTCACACGTACCAACGAATGGACTCTGCACGTCACCTTGAGGTGAATAACAGGCTGTGAATTGTTCTCGTGTGTCCGTCTCCTCCTCTGTGTCCTCCATTCCTTCCTCCGAACCTACATTCTCCCGGTTCTCCACGGAAACGTTAAACTCGGTTGTATTCTGTCCAATTTCACTTTGGTCCTCTTTGTTTCCAGAGGTCTCTCTGACATTCTCCTCCTCCTCCTCCTCCTCCTCATCTCCTTCCAGAAAGGAGTCAATAGGAGCTACATCGTCTTCTTCGCTGTTATTGGGCGAGTCGGAGATCATGACACTCTCCATCATCTGGTCGTTAAGCTTATCCATCAGGCTCTCCGAGGGCGTGGCGCTGTTGTCCTCCTGGGGGGTGGGGAACTCCCCGCCCAGGTCAATGCTGTCCTCCTGGGCGAGGACGTTGTCTCTGCTTGGGGTCTGCTTGGTATTTGGCTCATGAGGGTCTGATGCCGAGGCTTCCTTGCTTGCATCTTCCACCGAGATGTCCAACGTGACTGGCCGATTGGCAGGACCCTCCCCGACATCCATCTCACTGCTCTTGACGGGGTAAAACACAGCAACACACAACATCACCCTTTTTTTTTTTTTTTTTTTTTTTTTTTTTAATGGACATGTCAACATCGGATCACGTGAATCTGTGCGCTTCACCACACCGTGCAGCACCTGTCCCATTCACTTCCTGTCATCGTAAAGACAAACACGACTTTGAACGAGGTCTGAACTCCAGCTGGAGTGAAAAAAAAAAACAAGGCAACTCTTCCTCTTTTTACTCGAGCTTAAAGTGCCGTCACGAACGAGTCGTCGCCCAGGTCATCAAAAGGTCGGTTCTGTTCGGTGCTGGCTATTCTGCTGACGTTACAGTGGCCCGGTTGGCTACCGTGAAATAGCTTAGCTGAGCAGCCAGTTTGCGACTGTCTCGTTGTTGTTGTTTTTTTTTTAGTAATGCAATTAGAAATGAACGGTACATACTACAATGTCACCTATATCACAACGGGATGAAAAGAAACAATTAAAAACAACAACAACTAAAAAAAAAAACCAAAACACACAAACGAGGGATGGACGTTGTTTTCTTACCTTCCTGCACTGACAGATAGAACTGTAGTGCGCATGCGCGACACCAGACAGCTCAAACGTACGGTGCCTCGGAGCTGACAAATTTCAACGCCGCTGCGGTTTGTGGTATTCTTGATGAGCTTGTACGTCCTTTTAAAAAAAAAACCTTTTGCAACGTCGACTGACTGCTGGTACGTAAATGTCGTCAAGTTTTTTTTTTAAATCGCGGAAGTGCAAGCTGCCGTGTGTTGTTTTGAGCAGTACGTTAGTACAATCACACTATTCTACAAGGCTTTTAATCCTCAAAACGTTTTTTTTTTTATATATATATATATTAAAAAAAAAAAAAGGATACGAAAGTGTCTGCAACCGACTGAACAATGGAGGACGACGCTCCTGTCATTTATGGTCTTGAATTTCAGGTACGCATTGCTGCTTGTGTTTCACACCATTCATGACTATCATTCTATTCTATTCTATTCAATTCAATTCTATTCTATTCTAATCTAATCTATTCTAATCTAATCTATTCTAATCTATTCTATTTGCTTTTCATTCTGTTCCACGTGATCTGATGTACTTTGCAGGCACGAGCACTTACTGCCCAGACAGCAGAGACTGATGCTATTCGTTTCCTCGTGGGCACGCAATCCTTGAAATTTGACAACCAGGTAAGAAAAACAAGTCACAGATGAACACCACATTAAAAAAAAAAAAAAAAAAAAAAAAATCTGTCATGTTTTCAGGTAAACCTGGAATCAAAGTTAGATTATAAACTGAAGCGGATCAGTGGCGTTGATCATGTTAACTTCATTGTATATAAAGTCAGATTTCCTTGAGTTGTATTCTTCCACTGAAGCAGTGTAAATGACACTCAGGTGTATTTTATTAACCCGTTGTTCAAGTAAATGACCTTGCAGTCATTGTTCACCTGTTATAAACATAGCTCCATGAAGATTGCTTCGTACGCAGTGTTGTGATTGTGGGAAGCGAGATCAGAACTGAGCGTCAGATGTCCACTCATCAGAGGGACTTTTCCAAATGATGGCCCAAACCGAAGGGCATGAAGCTCTGAACAACGTTGTGGAAAACTGGATCAGTAGTGTTCAAACAAGGATCCAGCAGACCAAAAGGGACCACCCCATCAGAAGATCAATCCATCTAGATTTTTTATTTATTTTTTTTTTACTGAAAGACAGAAAAAAAAGAACACAAGACTGAAATAAGCCAAAAGTCCTGTCAAAAGAGGACTGTCAGATGACAAGTTGTGTCTCTAAACCACTTCTCAGGAAGGAAAAACGAAGCCAAGACATGCCAGCGTTTCACAGTTGATGATGGAAACGAGTCATATGATGTGTTCCAAATGGCGTCCTTGTGTACTAACGCTCACTATTTTGAGTGGATAAGTGTGTTCATACTGTCAAGTACAGAAACATGCAGTGCACTACAAGTACCAGGGTGATGCACTCAAAACGGTCCAATGAAAGAAGTGTGAAACGCTGGGCACTTTCCACCTTAAACGGACGCGATCTCGGCTACATGGAGGAAGGAGCGGGACCACCAACGTAAATCATTTTTCAGTTAAGGCGTCCGAGGAAGCTGCCGCTGTTTCTGAACACGTTCATTTCTAATTAAACATGAGACAATTAAACATGTTGATATTTTTACGGGTGATGTATTCACATAGGTCATTTCCGGTCATTGCAGAACGCCAGTCAAAATTCCCGCACTACACAAGTGAGAGTCCAAACATGTGAGAGCACTGCTTGTTATTGTACGAGGGGAATTATGGAATTTGAAACACAGCAGTAGTATTCACTGAATCCTATTCACTAAATCATGATATTGATGTTAATGGCAATGGTACGTAAGGAGACAAACAGGATTGAAATCTGGGCGGAACAGCCTAACAGAAGTGATAACAATAATAATTTCTATAAACTTGTGTTACTGGTAATCTGTTGGCCTTCATTTTTTTCCATTGATGCTTTTATTTCAGTTCCCACAGCAAAACATTTATGGTTGGGCGTAGTTCCTTTACCTTTGGTAAGAAATGTACACATAGTTAACTATATCTGTGTGTGTGTGTGTGTGTGTGTGTGTGTGTGTGTGTGTGTGTGTGTGTGTGTGTGTGTGTGTGTGTGTGTGTGTGTGTGTGTGTGTTTTTGCTAATATGAGGCTTGGATCACAAACTGCCACGAAATAATATTTTCTTTCTAGAATTATTTGGCATGTATGTATTTTTTTTTATGAATCAATTTACTGGCTAAACAATTAGATAAGAATAATTTACTACATTGCAAAAATGACTTATTTTAGCAATTAGTCAATTTAGCAAACCAAATAATCATTAAGCCAAATACTTGCTGCTGCAAGCTTTTTTTTTTAATGCATGGGGCAATACAAAGTTTAGGGATTGCTCCTGTTGCTCCGAAAAGCAAATTTTCACTCAAAACTTTTTAGTGATTGTTGTGATCGAAAATGTTTGATTTTGCAGCGGAATTTATCGAAAATTGCGATGTGATTGGCAGAGTTTTAGGTGAGCCTTTTTGTGTTAATATTGCTACAATTAGAAAAAAAAGAAAAACAAATTTTAACGACTACCTAATAAAGAGTCATTTGTAATCAAATTCTTCCTAATAATCGTGCTTCACATTCACATTCCAAAAACCTTTTAGTTCTCATCTTTTTTTAATTTATTTATTGAACTTAGAGAACCACGAGGCTCAAACTTTCATACCGTTTATGTGATGTAGCTTTACAGAGCAGGCCATCTGTGACTGTATAACAGACTACAAAGACTACATCTGCTGGCAAAATAAGAGCTTTAGATGCTGTTTACTTATCATTGATTCAACACAAACTGTATGCACAAAATCAAAGCGCATTACAGTATCTCACAACTTAAAATGTGTGTAAATCCAATTTAACATAGTGTTTCCTCATTTTAATGATAAGATCACATTTCCCACACCCGGTCACTTCCTGTTTTTCCACTTTTTCCTGGTTTTCTCTGACCGATGAGAGGAGAAGGAGCCGAGGCATTTTGATTGTAAATAAAGAGGTTTTTTTTTTTTTTTAAATAATGTGAGTACTGATGTTGATTAAAATTCAAAACAAAGTAACCAAATATTTTTTTTAAAGGAAATAATCATTAGTTGCAGCCCTAAATGAATAAGTAGTTCAATCAACAAAATATGCAGACTATTGCGTGAAAAATTCAATGTCACTCTCCCACAACCCAAGCAGGAAATCCGCCACTTGTTTTGTCCAAGCAATATCTCCAAACCCAAATATAACACATAAACATACATAAACAGAGTTTTAAATTTTTTTTTTTTTTTTATTATAAATTGATGACCATAAAATCTCAAAAATTAGTGAAAAATATCTGGTCACAATATTATAGAGGCAGGCGGGCCATCTTCAGAATTTCGCTTTCTGTCTACAAAAAAAAGATATTTATTTATGACAGAAAACTAAAATGTCCCTGCTCAGCTATTGCTTAAAGCTTCTTTGTCTTTGCAGGGATTATAGTCTGGAAACACTGTTCACCTTAAGGTTTTCTTAGCCACTCTAAAAGGTGGACCAATCAGGTACCAGTAGGGGTGACCAAGTGTGATTACATTCAAGTAGTTACAACAATGTCGGCGATAGTTTCTGCGCACAACATACGGTATATGGTGGTTAATTAAGCAATATTGGAGAAGAGGGTGTGCTTTAACGTGATTATTGGCACGACTGCAATCAACGTGTATTCATATTGTGGGGCTATTCACTCAAAATACCAAACTGGAAAACAATCAATCGCGTCAGTGGAAGCGAATGCAATGTTTACTACTCCAGGAAGTAGGCCGACCCTTAGTAACGACCCTAGCAATGGAGACGAGATCTAGTCCGTTTTATTGCTTTCTAGAGAAGGTTTCTCAAACTGAATATATACAGCACATAGAGCCACTAAACTGCTTAACTCGCTCAATCTCGTTGCAAGTAAGATATCCACTGAAAAAAGATATCGAAGCTAAAACCAGCCAATGTTTTGACATTTGTTCAAACAGCAAATCATTTCTGATAATAGCCAATTGACTAATCATTAGCTACATTTTCTAGCTGTATATAGTCAATCGATCATTGTTGATTAATTATGTTAATAATCGATTGATGATTGACATCAGCGTTATCAACTAGTCAGTTCAGCATACCTCCAGCTACCGCAGACAGAAATATCTGTTGCATGAGCATCAAACGTCGTGTATTCATCTGTGGTTTCTTTTGAAAAGGTCTGTGTGTGTGTGTGTGTCTGATGATAGTTAGCTAGGGTTGTCTATTGTGAGTGTTTGTGTGTCTGTGTGTGTGAAGGAGAAAGAATGAGGGTGTGTGCATGCATGCATGCACATCTTGCAGAGGTCATTACAGAGACAGATGACAGAAACAGTTGGCTCTAAACGGGGGGAGAAATAATTAGCTCTCTGAGAGAGAGAGAGAGAGAAAGAGAAAGATGAGAGAGATTTGTGCCTTTAAAAAGCGAGCCTATTTTCTGGCAGACTTCGGTGTGAAAACAGTCTGGCGCTGAATGCAGACGTAGTTCAATCCAAGTCCTGTGTAGCGAGGCTAATGCAGAGCTTGTTGGGAATGGTGACAATACATCCCAGTCGATCTGTGTGATTTCTTATCACACTCCATCAGTAGCTTAATATACTCCTCCTCACACTTTGCTCCACTCTGGCATGAGCTAAAACACAGGAACACCAAAGAGGTGGATTCTTCATTTGAGTGAAAATCTAATTTTAGCACATTATTAGATTTAGTAGTAATGAACGTGTTCATTGCTCATTTATTTAATGGTCTGTTTTCTTTAAGGCAACTGCCGACTGTGTGATTTTGCAATTTCTCATATCAAAGTTGAGCGAGTGAAATGGGATGCACGGTACAGCGACTTAAATAGCAATCCAACATTTTGTTTTCTGAATTTGATTATGATGGCGATTATTAAAAAGTTGGGCTCCGTCCAATCCAAATTGTTCGTCCCTTAAGACACGTCAGCTGACCACAACGTGCCTTAAAATGTTGGCATTGTCAAAGCCTCATATTGCTTCAAACAAAGTGCTACTCGGCTTACTGTAAGCTTCTGATGCCTTTTAGATCGTTTTTGCCTGAAAATCCTGCCCACCTTACACGGCATTTGACAAGATGTAAAGAAAATTCTGTCTTTTTCAAATTTTCATAAAACTAATACTTTTTGTTTAAATTCAATGCAACACTATGGATGCTCTTGAGGAGAGGCTGTCTCATTGTACATGCTTTTATCAGCAGTACAAACATTGAAAGGTCGCAAATGGTTCCACAGTGGTATGTCTCAGGTATTCCATTGACATAAATGCTTTTCCAACGGCAGGTGCCACATGATAGGCCACTCTTGACTGGCAATCCCACTGTTACATCAGCATGCCAATGACAATTCAATTGAATTTGATTTAAATTGGCATCAAATCACAAGACATTTTAGGGCAATTAGCATAGCAAAGTCCTTACAACAGAAACGTACAACAACAAAATTCTACATCAGTAATAGCTGGAAGGACAGAAACTTAAATTGTTAAATTGCCTGCCCACGCTATCTTTCACAGGGTGGTGAACCTTTCCCCATCATCACTGCTGAGAGACTCTGCCTCTCTGGGATGCTCTTTGTAGACTCAGTCATATCAGTGTCAGTTAACATAATCATATGTTCAACAAGGTGTTTTTTTTTTTTTAGCATTAGACAACTTTTCTGGTCTTTGTTTGCCCCCGTTCCAACTTTTTTTTAGGAAAAAGCTTGGAGACCCCTGGCCTAAGGTAAGCATGTAACAATGAAAAGTATTGGACTAAGCACCGAATCTTATGGATCTCCATAACTAACATTTTGTGTGCGTGGAAGTCATCTTTGACGTGAACATCTGAATAATTTGATTGTGTTGATGTCTCTCCTAATCGGACCAAGTTTTGTCCAGAATGTTTTCAAATTGTCAATGAAGACAACATTTTAATTTTTCCATCGCAAGGTGACACACTTTAAAAACATCTAATTTCGTATACTGCCTGGTGGACCATAGAATTTAGCTTTGCCTAGATTTGGTTAGACAACACAGTATAAGACCTATTATGAAGTGTATCTCACAGCGTGGCTGATACCACAATGTTTGCAAATCAATGAACTAAGCTGAAATGCGTAAATAAAAGAAAATGATAAGCACCAATTTTGATTAAATTTCTAAAGAGACACTGCTATTGCTTAACCTGCTTGTATTTACAAGCTAGTGTTCTTTCTTTATTTACTGGGCTACACACTGCCTTAAAATGAATGCTGTCTACCACAGATTGAGACTTACAATTTTATTAGACCAATCTCACTTGGCGGTGGTTCTGTTACAATGCAGTGTAAAGCGCTTTAATTTGAATGTAGTGGAGTTTTTTGTTGCCGTCTTATTTTCAATCTATATATTTGTACAAGTTGTTAACTTGTGTTGTTAAAATGTAAAAAAACTAAAATAATTTTGTTTTGTTCTGCTGTTAATATCAAAGAGCACTCAAACCTGTAAAGCCTAATAGAGATCCTTTTTTCATCCTCAAGGTTTTATTCTTTGAGATGAACCCACACTTGAATCGTGGGTTCATTTTATTCCTGACGCCCGTTGTCTTTCTCGCTCCGCATTAGGTTGATGGCCAACATTGGTTTGCTCAGTTAGTCAGAGTTTGAATTTATATGAAAAATGTTTTTTCGATTGGCATTTTAGCCCAGATAGCTTCTGCTGTATCCATAAGCCTGCTGGCCTCTCCACCTTCCATTAAGCATAATGCAGGGTGGAAATGTCTCTCCTAACTCGCCGAGCACTTCTCAAATCCCTCAGAGACCAATAGCTGGAATGACAGATTGGAGGGCGCGTCGGCATGGCATTTAAGGCTGCTAACGAGATAAAGCGCCCGAGCTTGGCACCTCTCACCCGCTTGCTACTCCTCCGCCCTGCTTACTGTCATTTGTGCGGCTAAAGAGCTTTAGTGGAGAAGCCCATGAAGTGGGGGCCACAAACCAGCTTGGCTTTATCCCTCCCCCACCCCCTCTCACCAGTCTCCCTCTTTCACTCCTCCTTGCCTTGATTCCTCCTACCATCGGCCCATAATTAAAAGTGCCGGGCTGGGTGCCCAAGTGGCTGAAGGCTATGAGTCACTCCCCAGGCTTGGAAGAATGAGGGATAAATCACCTGGGGGAGGAGGGCTGGGACTTCTCTCTCCTCTCACACCTGGGTTCATTCGAGGGGACCTTATTACTAGGCCCTCCAATTACCCTGTCCTGCCGGCCTGAATTTATTTGTACTGCTCACCCACCACCATAAAATTATAACTTTGCGTAATAATTTTTTGCTCGATGCAGTCCAATCCAAGGTTAATAGCTGCCTAGCTGACTTTGAGGAGACTGAAGGATGCTGCCGCTCCAATGCACCTCTCCTCCCCCTTACAACTCCTCCTTTCATCCTCTTGTTCAGCCTGTAAAAGCAGTCCAGGCTAGGTGGGTGGAAGTGCCTTGCAGGAGTTATTGTCCAGTGCAACCCCATTAACGGTCCCCCAAGGTGCTGTAAGTGTCTTTCTTATAGGAGAAACCAGCATTAATTGTCTGATCAAACCTTGAGACCATCACTGTTTTACTGCATTGTGGGCCCTGAACTGCATTCAATCGAGGGCCCTCAGAATAGATTTCCATCTAATGACAAGAGCTCAGTAAGGACGAGTATCTATTTACTTGTTATGGATAAAAGTTTAGCATTTTTGTTTGAACTTGTTTGCTTTAACAATCTACTCAGCCACTGATTGTGTTTTCAAGATCAGCCAAGGCCTCGGCATTACAACAGTACAGGGAAACTTGGAACCATTTCTAGTGATTACGGCTTACATAGTAGGCAAGGTATACCTGTTCAAAAGTTCTTGATATGTAATTCTTGGATCCCCGATGATCAAGATTGTCAAGAAAAAGTAAGCTCAAACCTGGAAAATTAAGTTTTTGTGAAGGGCAGAGACAAGGACTGTCAAGGTTGTAGTATCTCTAAGTGGTCTCTGAAGACAGGTGGACTTTCTCGAGGTTCTGGAAGATGTTTCAATACTTCTTCAAAAGGCATTTTAAGATGTAGCTGACTGGCAGGGATTCCTAGGATTTTAAACTCTTGTCTGGTAATTACCTCCTTGGAACTTGTTTAGGTCACATGTAAGTAATTGATCCACCCATCTACCTTGTGAGTAGATGGTTGTATAAAAGTGCTGGTGCTTAAAAGCAATGGTTTCATGAGAAAACTCAATGTTCTCTTACCAGTTTTCCCAGCTTTCAACCACATCTCCTGAAGAAGGACTGCAAGGTGCAGGTGAAAGCTGCAGGACAAAGCTTGGTTTTGGGTTACATTCTCTTCTCAAGGTACTTGTGACTTGAGGGGTCCATTAGGACTCCAGGTAACATTGCATTCTTGTATTGTTACCTCCCCACTCATGATTGCCATATCTAACCATGCAGATTGTAAAACTAGACGTACCATTAGCTCAAGCTAAATTATCATCTGCTAGGAAAGGTTTGCTTACAAGAAATGTCAATAAAAGTACAAAAAGAAAATCCTTGTAAAGGAAAGCTCTCTTAGACAACACATTTTAGCAGTGCCATTTGTCTAAAAACAAAAAAGGGCTGCCATGAATTTCCTTTTTGTCATACCTTTTCCCCTGACTTCTCCAACATGTCATATGCATACGTCCCATGTCTTCTAAAAGTGCCTTTATCTAATTATTTATTTAAAGGCCAATTCAAGATGAAAATCTTCAGCTGTATGAATTTGACTAAGTAAAAAAAGAACCAAAGCACGTTTACTGTCATATTAAAAAGAGAAATGTTCTTCTTTTTCTGGGGAATCAGAAGCATTAGTGGAGCTTTGAACTGCAGTTTGTGGGAGTGGAGGGAGGTGCACTCAGTGTTTGTGCAGTTCCATACTCAACACATCACTCCTCTTCTGTCTCTGCCTTTCTTTCAGATCCACATCATTGACTTTGATGATGAGAATAACATCATTAATAAGAATGTCCTTCTGCACCAAGCTGGGGAGATATGGCACATTGGCGCCAGTCCTGCAGATAAGGCTGTGCTTACCACCTGCTATAACAAAAGTAAGTCCTACTGTTTCCTTCTGTCTTTGGCTCCATTCATTGCCACTTTATGTTTCTCTCTATCTTCTTTCCTTTTGTTTTTCTTTTGTGTCTTTGTTACATATACTGTACTTTATCTTCCTTTCACTATTTTCTTTTTGTATTTCTTATATCTAATGACCCCACGCAGGGGTCTTAAATGGGTGATCTGTAACAGCCACTCTGTCTTCACATATTTAACAGAAGCAAATGCGTTGGAAGTCATGTTCCGACTCTGATAGAATCAATACTAATGTGTGGACACGATGACCCACATAGGGATAATTGCAGTGGCTACAAGGGCACTGTCTGGCAGGAGAACATCTTGGAGGTCACTTGCACATAATCTGAGATTTTCTGTAAGGTTTTTCTTCAAAATTGTACAAATTCTCACGCATTTTTTCCGGCACTATATTTACACTAAGATGAAACCAAATAAAAAAAATAAAAAAAACATCCACCTTAGGTCAGTCCAAGGTCGAAGCAGCTGTTTCAAACAAAATGGAAATCCTTCGGGATTTTGAACAGTTCAGTTGAAATTTGGTGGACAGGAGAAGCACTCGGTGTGTTCCAGCTCATGTGCTTACATACTAACTCTTAGCATTTTGAGTGCATAATTGCGTTTACACTGTCAAGTATGGAAAGATGCTGTGCACCTATAAGTACCTAAAATTGTGCTCGAAATGGTCCACAAACTCAGGATAAAACTTTTCACTTTTCACCCTCAACAGTCGCCATTATGGCTACATAGTGGAAAGAGAGGGACCACAGACCTAAAGTATTTTCAAACTGCTGTGGCCGAGAAAGCTGCAGCTGTTGCGCAACACCGCACAAAACTTTGTATTTTTCACCGAGGTACCACTATACTGCTGTTGCATGGAAGCCATCAGTATGTTTATTATATGCATTAAACGGTGGGCACAACATTTTTTATTTGTACGTTTTTGCGGGTGTGCATTTCATTTTTATGGTTATATCCGTTAAGTGCCGAGCGGCAATTTGAGACATTTCCCCTGTCAAAATTCACATTACACAAGTATACTAACATGTAGTACTTTATAATGTATAATGTAACACAATACTTACTGTCACCATATGTGACAGTAACATCATGGTTAAAAAACAACAACAATGTGATAGATTTGTAACAATTCAACAAGAGCAGGCAGGACTCAAAAGCATGACTCCAAACAACAGAGTAAAAGTTGAGTCTTTTTACTTTTCTTTTGTACAAAAAGGTACAAGACACAGTGAAAACAAAGAAAACATTGTGACAAGATCAACAATTTTGGTTTCTCATCTGTAATTCTCAGTTGAAACATACACTCATATTTGACAAGAAATCAAAATTTGTATTTAAATTAAAAGAAAGGTGACTGCATTTGTTTTTTAACACATGCGTGTATTTACATGTTTTGGAGGTTTGACCACAAAAAAAAAAAGAAGGCAGACTAATATTTTTTGAGGCAGATAGGACTAGGGAGTTTAATACATCAATAACAGAACTCCCAAGTATAGAAAGTGTAGAGGGTGTATGTATCTGAGGTTGCATCACGAAGGAGTAGACAGCCATGTCAGAGGGGACGTCTTTCACTCTCTGTCAGCTGAGTCGAGGATGACAGCCACTCTAGACGCTGCACTATGCTCTGCTGCACACACACACACACACACACACACACACACACACACACACACACACACACACACACACACACACACACACACACACACACACACACACACACACACACACACACACACACACACACACACACACACACACACACACACGCATACTAAAATATATATAAACACACAGGTGAGCTGGTCATGCACACACATCTTCACAAGTGCATAAATGTAGTGTTCTGTATCGCCTCTCAGTATCACTCCAATATGTGAGCAAGAGAAAGCTTTTGTTCACAATCATTTCTTGGCCACTTACTCCAAGTGCAAGGTTGTCTAAAACCACTCAAGAGCCGGTGGACTCGCACCACGTTGCTTTTTAATTTGACCAATGGGCCTAACGGCAGCGTTGTATAGCCCGACGCCTTCCCACACACCGTCAATATCTACACACACACAAAAAAAAGTGCTTTCTCTTTCTTTATTTCTCTCTCTCTCTCTCTCCCTCTCTTTCTCTTTCTCTTTCTGATTGGTTATGCCCTCCAGCCTCAAACTTTTGGTCCAATTACTGCATCAGTTCTACATCTACTCCAGTGGTTCCAATTAGCAGCTCTGGCTCTGGTGTGGCTGTAATAAAATAAGTCATTTATGATGTGGATTAGGAGTAAGTGTATCCACGTCACCACATTACGCTAATTGGACAGAGTTTTTGGGTCCGATTTTCCCCTTCTGACATTTGCGGGGGCGTTACGGAGCCGAGACTGGTCTGAACAGATAATCTGCCCAAACGATGCTGCGGTGTGATGGGGTTTACAGATATAATCCTGATGTTACCTACTGGATCGGAGTCTTTACACTTTTGAAATAAAATCCTGTAGTGTGAGAGGAACAGCGAGAAAATATTGAGCAGAAACCTGTAACTAACACATTATTTTGAGTAACTAAGTGCCTTCACCACCTACAAGTACGGAAACATGCAGTGTACTGCAAAACCTCAGATGATGCACTCAAATGGTCCAGACATTTTTACACTTGGCACTTTGCACACTCAAATGTCGCCATCCTGGCTGCGTAGCAGAAAGGGAAGGTCGCACCGTCGGAAATAATTTTCAAACGGCGGGCATCAGTGTGTTTATTGTGTGCTCTTAAACGGAGGATACGAAAGACACATTCAATTCTGGGTAAAATAATTATATCTGCAGATATGTTGGAAGGTGATGCATTCAGATGTTACGGTTATTTCCGGTAAGTGCAGAGCAGCAGTGTGCGGTTTGAAACAACCTGTTGACATTCAAGTGCTACACAAGCAGGAGTCCTGCCATGTAACAGAACACTAAGAGAAGTACGTCATTTGGAACACAGCCTATATTTCTTGACAAAACTGTATTTGCAAGCTTACCTTTAGTTTGCGCTACAAAATATTTAAGGTGTGCTGATTCTGTCCACTCAGCCATGACTTCATCCAATGACATTTCAGGGTCAATTTTTTTTACTTTCTACTCTCACACAATGGATAACAATACAAGATTTTAACAACTCATTGCTAAAGACTAAACCAGTGGTTTCTGACCTTTTTGACCTCAGACATTTTACAAAGAGCCGTGTGTAGTGAGGGTCACATTTAAAGATGTCTAGGAGTTCTTAACGGCTTTACTAAATAGTGGTTTTCTTTCAATGAATATTCAAATGATCCAACATCTCGCCAAAAATTAAGAACTACATGTTGGTGCTAATACTTCTGTACTTTTACTTAAGAGGGATTTTTCACGCAGGACTTTTACTTGTCATGGAGTATATTTATGTATTTGTGTTGATAGTTTTAGTTAAGTAAAGGATCTGAATATTTCTTCCAACCACTGCCCCTAACCTCAACGCGGGCCTCAGAAATGACATTTCGCCTCATTATCATCATCATCATCATTATCATAACATCAGACGTATACTAAATTTCAGTTTTGACTAGACTTTCTTTTTGTATCACAATGTGATATTATACACAGATGCGCGTACGCACTGGACCATAACAATCTCCGAATGACTAAGTGTGTGTTTATGTATGTGTTGTCCCCCTCCAGCCAGTGACAGCAGGGTGGTGTCCTGTGCGGCAGTATGGCGGATGCCTTCTGATTGGGAGACAGGAAGCCGTGAGTCACCTGACGACTCCGCCCACAACCCCCAAACCCTGGAGTTACTCTGTCACTTAGATGACAGCGCCCACAGCAACGCTGCCTGGTAGGTGTTGCTGCAGTCAAGTGATACGAGTGCGTTATTGTGCCACTGATCCACTTGTGGTGTGCTATAATGTGTTTGGCTTTTGGCAGACTGCAGGATACCTAATAACGCATGAAGATTCACACAAGCTACAAACAAAAAATTGTATCTTAAATATCTGTTACAGTTAAGTGATGTAATGTTCTGATTTAGTGGCTTTGGAGTCCGTCCTCCTGTCCATATGACAAAGTGTCCTTAGGCAAGACATTGAACCCCAAGTTGCTACTGATGATATTGATATGGAGGTGTTCCTTTTATGAAACTGATAGTTAAGTCAAGTCACTTTGTTTATATATCAATTTAAACACAAAACACGTTGACAAAAGTGCTGCACGTCTTCCGACCACCTGCAGTCAACTTGAAACCTCTGCGATTCACCTTTTCACCTCTTAAGAGGTTCTCAATTCCTAGTTTGAAAACAAATTGACATAATGTATTTTCCGATGTTACTTAAAATCCAGACCATATCAGAATAACAAATGTAATTCATTCACACATTTAATAAAAGGTCGATCTCAAAGTTTCAAGACAGCCGGGAACGTCACTATCCAAGACTGAAAAATGTGCATCAGGTGGGTTTCTTTGATGTCTACTCCAGCCATCCATTATCGACACCCGGTTTATCCTGAATAAGGGGGGGGGGGGGGTGCTATCCCAGCTCACTTTGGGCAAAGGCAGGGTACACCCTGGACCGGTCGCCAGTCTATCACAGGGCCAACACATAGAGACAGATGGAAACAAAGACCATTCACACTCTCATTCACACCTGAAGGGCAATTTGTAGAATCACCAATGAACCTGACAAGCATGTCTTTGGATGGTGGGAGGAAGCCATAGAACCCGGAGAGGACCCACGCGGGCACAGGGAGAACATGCAAACTCCACACAGAAAGGCCCAGGCAGTGCTAACCACTGTGCCGCATGTCTACTCCATTCAAGCTTAATAATCAACCCAAGACCTAAACTTAGTTAAAACTAATTTAAAAGTCTTACTCTTCATCTCTAACACCCAAATTGGAAATGACAAGAAAACAGTTCTATTTATTGTTGATTGCCCACTTGCCCCTTATTCTCTGACTTTGTATCTGATTTTGTGTTTAGTACCGATAAAGATATTATAGTGAGTGACTTTAACATGTGGACAGCCTCAGTTTAATTTCTTATTCGACCTAATTGTTTTTTCTCAAAATGGTAACAGACCCACTCACTCTTACAATAACACCCTGGTTCTTGTTCTGAAACGTAACATCTTACAGTATTTCCTCAAAATCGTCTCTTGTCTGACCATTATTTTAAAGAACATTTGAATTTACATTGAATTAACGACAGAGCATTTGGGGAAAAAAAAAAAAAAATCCATTACAGTAGATGTGATAATGCTGTGGCCAAATTTAAGGAAGCGATTCCATTATTATATACCTTAACGCAACAGTTCATTGTCTTACTGAGGTTTTTTTTCTCTCTTCGTCTCCCGTCACCCCAACTGGTTAAGGCAGATGGCCGCCCCCCTCTGCGCCTGGTTCTGTCTGAGGTTTTTTCCTGTTAAAAAGGAGTCTTTCCTTCCCACTGTTGGAGGCTTTTCTTCCTGTTAAAAGGGGAGTTTTTTTCTTCCCAGCTGTCGCTCACGTGGAACTTGTTAAATTTTTGGGTTCCTTTGTATAATGTAAGATTAAATGCCCAAAACAAAACTTGTGTTGGGATTTTGGCATGACATAAATAAAACAGTGCAAGTTTTTCATGCGCAACACTATAATTGTTGCTCCCCGCCACCTCTACTCACCGAACTTAATTCTCTGCATCTTTTTCTCATCACACAAATGTGTGTTATTTAGCCAAACTTGTTGCGCCAGTAACGAAGCTTGAAATACTTAGTCATAAGGGTTATAGCTTTCTCCTGTTCTGTGCACATCACAGTGCTGTGCACTTCTCATGCACAACATTGGCAGTCTGGCATCTTTTTGATCCATTCTCATTGAAATCATTTGATGCAGGATTTTGTTGGGTTAAACGATATATATATATATATATATATATATATATATATATATATATATATATATATATATATATTTCAAACAGTTTCAAACAGTTTTATGTGTATTGAACCAGTTTTTGGTTGGTGCAATTGTTCTTCTGTCCATGCTGGCTATCAGAAAATATATAATAAATGCAATTCCAATCCAAGTTACTGTATATAGCACATAACCCACAGTTCATGTATTGAATAAAAGTGCATGGTTATGTTCACTTGAAATTAATATGGAGCTTCGGCAGCCATAAAATTCCTTCTTTATATTTCTCCATACAGTGTTTTCATGCTGAGTTGCAGTCAGGGGGATACTGTGGTGACACACAGAGGAAATGTTGTGCTAAAAAGATGGAAACTTTGGTATATAAGTGTAGCCTGTTAATACCAGACCCAAATTTATTGTGATTATATGAGTCTGGCTATGCTCCATTAGGGACGGTTTCTAGTTGTTGCATGGTAATGGACGAAGACCCCTGCTTATTTATTTATTTTTTTTTATCAATTATTGGACTGGCCTTTAACCAATATGCACTGATTACTGTGCTAAATATGTTGTGCACCAAATTGTGAATAACGTGAGCGGAGTGCAGTGCCATGCAAAATTATTATTTTTTTTTTTCAAAGGTTTTAGGCATTGTTGTGTTGAGCGAGGATTGTAAAAGTTACTTGCATTGAAACTGCATTTGGATGGATGCCTTGATGGCCACCATACAGAGGAGAAATGGTCGCAGCTATCAAAACTGTTTCAGTGTACAAATGGATATTTAAGCAGTGTTTTAACACATACGTGGAAACAAATGTGTACCTTTTTTTTTTCAACCTGTTTGTTTGAAGTTTGTTTGTATGTGACGCTCCCATTCATACATCACAGAGCAAATTGTGTTGTTTAGAAAGCAGCATGTGTAAACTCTTATCTTATTTTACTCAGCACTGCTTTAACAAGCATTGGCACGGACTTTGCTGTTTGATTTCCCCAACTCAAATGAAGAAGCAAACAACCTACAGTCAGTTTCAGGCACGATGTGTTCTTAGGTGATGAGA